>NC_046660.1:16403105-16420560 GCF_010883055.1 Belonocnema kinseyi
ACATCCTGATAACTGTTTATAAAATTTATTATTAAAAGAAAACACTGCATTATTAAAAACAGTTTCAGCAGCAATTAAAATTTCATTTTTTGATATTTTTCTTAAGTTCTTATATAAATTGAATTTTTCTTCTGCACTATCTAAAGCTAAATCCAAGGGTATATTATCAAACATTGAAACGACATCTAACGAAACTAATGAATGGGTATGAGGTACTCTAATGTTATTAACATTTTTTTGAGATCCCAACTATTTTTTAAAGACGACTCAGTTTTTCCTGAAATAGGTTTCAAAGTGGTTGATAAGTGTTTAGCTAGGTTGTAAGTTGGTGATCCAATTGTGGAAACAATCAATCTCCAGGTTTAACCTGGTTTGTGTACCTTCCCGTGTGGAAATAACCCCATTTGGCCCTATTACAAGTCGGGCACTGATCGGGAGCTAGTCGGGTTCTTAATTTTGACAAAGTACGTAGTCGGGGACTAGTTGGGCTTTTTGTTTTCAAAAATTTAGTCAATGCCTGGTCGGTGGTTGGTCAAGATCTGATTGGGCCTTTTTTCCACTTATTTCTGTGCAGGTAATCTTCAGGCCCTGGTCAAGAGCTAGTGGGTCTCTGGTCGGGCTATTCTTATGTTTGAGTTTTCGGCGAGGTCTTATGAAATGAGGTTATACCTAAAAAAGCGTAATAATTTCTTTATTCTAAAACACTAAGAATATATTTAACAATAATTTTTTTAATTTTTTAGTTTTCAGAATATTTGATTAAATTTTTAATATTTTTACACATTTTTTTTTAAGAAAAAAAATTATGAATGTTAAAGTCAACTCAAGCATTTTTAATGAATGGTGTTTAAGTTAATAATTTTATATGAAAATCAACTTTTAGTAAAAACAACGATCAAAATCTACAAAAAGACGTAATCTTATTTTTTGTAGTATTTTTGAGAAAATTGCGAAGAGTAGTATACTAGTAGTAAACTATTCAGCACAGTAGAGTTCAGATTTCGCTAACACCTTTCTTTTAGTCTTGCAGTTCTGGACTGGTAGCTTTAAAAAAAATCCGCAAGGGCGCGACGTGCCGCCTCTCGCGCAACACAAATGACACGTCGAGTGTTTAAGACAGCAGTCCACACGTAACAAAGCATAATTACCTGAAGCAGAGACTACCGTGACAAACCTGACGGTTCCTTCAGAGCGAAGCTCTTCCATGGCTGCGTTTCATCTGAATTTGTTTTTTATTAATATTTCACAAATTTTGCGTAATTTTAGTTAAATAATTTGATGCATTTTTAAGCGTAAAAAATGTTCCCCATTAAATCTTGAGTAAATTTCAGTACTTTGAAATATATTTTAAAAAGTTTAGGGAGATTTCCGTAAACAATGATTATTTTGACAAAAATGTAGGGAATGTTCAAGAAATGTTGGGGAGTTTGGTTAATATTGCACACGGATGTTTAAGGAATTTTCCCTACTAAACTGTGGGGGAAATTTCCCAAAATATGTGGACATTAGCGTCAACACAATTTTGGGGAAAATTCGCCAAGATATTTTGTACAGTGTAATTACTTCAGAACAATTGTATTATCATGACCCCTACTAGCATCCAATCAGGCCACGGCTAGGATAAGTCGGGTCATCTGACTAGCCCCTGACTAATCTATCGTGACGCTACTGGTCAGGGGCTAGTCAGATAATCCGACTAGCCCCCGACTTCAAGTTGGGTAAACTGGTCGGGAACCAGACTAGTTCCCCCTTTGAATTTCTACACGGGTTTGGCAGTGCATAAGCCTTTGCCACAACACTATTATGCGTTTTCAATCTATATGAAACTGATTAATTAATGTATCTTTTATTTTCCCATCTGGAAACTACATGTTTCAATATTAAAAAATATTTTATTTTTTTCAAACCAATATCCTTTTTATGACTCTAATTATTACATCGTTTATGTTTATACAGTTTTTTATTAAATTGTAGATATGTATATCGACTCTTGAGAAAGACCCGCAGTGTTTGTGGAAACGGTGAGGATTTTTTAAAAAGAAATAAATATGTTTTTTTTTTCATGTTATTTCGGATGCTTTTATTTTGACTTTATCATTCACCGTAAGACTAAATATATTGGTGAAGTTAGCTGAAATCCTGTTTGAATGATATTTTTTATTGCGCATCATTAATGTTTTGATACAAAGTAGAACCGATAAGAAAAAATTTGTTTGAATCGTTAAACCAATAAATTTAAAATTTTAAACTACAACTTTTTTATAGAAATAATTTAGAAACACCTTAAGTCTAGTGGGCGAGTCACTAGGGGTCTAGCTCTTGTTATCATTTGTAAACGCGATATCTTGCGGAAGAATTATTTGACAGATCTCCTTTAAAAGAAACGCAAGGTTCTAGTTTCACTCTTCAAAAAGGCTTTTTAAAAAATGAATTATTTATTTTAACAGTAAAACTGTATGATGTATGCTAAAGCAATAAATAAATAAAATTATTTGTCCCAAAGAGATCAATAAATTTTTGGTTGATTGTTGTTCTATAATTGGCATTATTTTTGTTTTAACCGTGAGAATTTTGATTGGAAATCGTGAATTCCGCCTTCCGGTCAATTACGCAAGATACATAAAATAAATCTACAAAAACTGTTCTCGATAAGACACGTAAGCGGCTCAAATAAAAGTTTGTATCATTTAGAACTTGAGCTCCAATATATACCATACCTGCAGAGAGACAAAAGGGTGCGTTTAAAGCGATCTTGAAAACAGCATCAAGAAGCATTCATAAACCAAACGCTTGCAAAGTTAGATTACAAGTGAGATCCTTAACAACCCCAAATGTGGTATCATTTAGAGTTCATTTATCGTTTTGGGTTCCTTTTCAACAAATAAGGTTCCTTTTTGTTGCAGTTCCTTTGGAAATTGAAAATGGGTTCCAATGGAAACATCAACTTTTTCTGTGAAGCGCGACACACTTCATGAGATTTATAACTGTAAAAATGAAACTATAAAGGAGAAATAAAAATATAATTAAGAAAATTTATATAGTCTGAAGGTTTTTAACAAAAGAGAAATTTATATCAACAAGTTACAGTTGAAACTTGTATAATTACAATACATGTGCTTCATTATTATTCGTAAGTAAGTGTAACATGTAATATTTTATGCCGACTTCGGATTACAAATAATTTCAAATTTCGGATTTACATTTTTTGTAATTGAGAGAAGGGTGTGGGAAAAGTGTATCTTCGAAGTAGAAATATCCGGTGCGGATTTTTATAAGGAGTAACCCGAATAAGTTGAAGCTGGTCAAGTTCATATTTATTTCCGTCAGAAGAAGCAATGCTGGTAGGTGGATCCATGCATCTGGCATAGGCTGGAGGAGACCTGGACCTAGTCCGAAAAGGAGGCTCGGCAGGAGATTGACAATTGACAGGGGAATGACTGTCAGGAGATTTGGAAGTTTCACGATGAGAAACACCAGGAATAGGTGGAATAGGTTCGACATTGGGTAGACACTTGGACTGTGAGCTTAACTCTGCAAAAAAAGAGGATTAAATTTTTGTAACTGAGTTGGTGCATCATGACATTCTTCTGGAAAAATTGCTAGGCAAGACTGAGGACATTGAGGAAAATTTTTTTTGCCTGAGTGATAGCTTTTTTGAGAAAAGTAGTGATAATTTAGATGCAGTGAAATGGTTTTAGTGCGATAGTCAAAGAAATTAAATTCGTCCAAACCTCTATTTTTTCCGAACGTCTCTTATTAAGCGCAAAGACAACCCTGCCGCTGGCAAAGGAAATGATGTTAAAGCCTCTACTCCATTTATCTTCTCTCGTGAGGTCGTAAAGTTATTTCTGCCAGCGCACCCACGTTTCGGAGTGACTTTTTTCCGCAAGTTTTGACATCATAACAGAATTTATGGAAATAACATTTTTTTCATTACAGATTATTTAAATCCTCTGAGGTAAATAGATTTAAGCACATTACTAAGAAAATGGGAAATTGGCGACTCCATGATTAAAAGGTTTCAATGTATTTTTCATATTCATGAATAATTGGACTTCAAATTGTGTATAAACAATGAGAAAGACGGATTTTGGACACACTGCAAATATTTAGTTTATGCTTACAGAATTTTTGCGAAACTAACCAATCTTTTCAGTTCTCACGGGTTTCCCGAAAAAATTTATTGTATCAAATATCGGTGAACTTGAACCCGGCCTTTTCTTATTCTGCTTAACATTTATTTTTTTTCACCAAGCGCCCCTCACGAAAAAACTTTAGCGATCATATTTATATATATTTTTCAACTTATGTTCAAGAAATTTCAAAGGATTTTCTACATTTTAATGAAATTGCAGAAACTTTAAGGATATCAAAAAAGTTTGCAGATGTTTGCTTCTTAAGTTCATTTGTGCAGGATAATGAGTGTTTTATAAAAACCGTTCTTTCGTAGTTTGTCTACATGCTACATTTATTTCTGAAGTATTTTTATATAATTAACTGCTTAATTAGTTATATATTTTTCTAATATCTCATGAATTCATTTTTTTCAGTGTTACCTTGACGATTCTCATATTCGTTACTCATCCCAAAATATTTCAAAAAGTCCCTTGTTTTTGGCAGCATACCTGTTTACATTTCTGTGAAAAGTTAAAAAAGTTTAATTACGAAACTTTTAACAAAAGAGATGTATTTTTGAACTAAATAAAATTTAACAAAATACATATATTTTAAACCAATTAAGTAGGCTTTGAACTGAAAAGGATTAATTATTTGGAACAAGAATGTTTTAGTTACATCCTTATCCAAAAAATTGTGTTAAAACAAAACAAAAACAAAGTTTTCTACAAAATAGAAAGTTTTTCAACCGATGTCATGAATGTCAGGGAATAAAATTGCGTGCCAGTTGACACACTTTGTGCAGTACTGATTTGAAAGTGTGTGGATTCCAATTGAAATGTGTGTCAGAAAACCTTGTAATTTTGTAACATCTTCGCATAAAAGTGTATAGACACGCGATAATGAGATAGTTTACCGCTCACTAGGAGGCACTAGCGAATTTTAATAAGTGTTCGCGAAATTTAAACTCAAAGTAAGCAAAGTAAAGTTAAAAAAAAATATATAAAAGATCAGTGCAACAAAATATGAAACGTGGATTGTAATCTAATAAAAAAATTAATTGCAAAGCTGGACAGCATTATTAAAGAGGAAATTAAAGATTGAATAGGAAGGTAAGTTTTGACCAACAGCAGGGAAGGTCGATTTGTTAACTGTCATTCAAACCTCACCTCTCTAACAAATCTTTCTTTTTCCTTTTTAACAATGATTTCCGACTTTGCAGTTCCACTTTTAATTAAGCTGCAGTAGATGCATATTTTGTTCCACTCCTTTTCTATAATTTTCTTTAAAAACCTAAGTGCACACCAAAAAGAGAAAAATAATGAAATTTTAATATATGTATAACATATATACAATAGCCGAGAATTAATTTTTTTCAAATCAGCTATTTCGTTGAAAGTTGAACTACTTTGTTGAAAAATTCTTTTTATGGGTAAAATTAAACTGTTTGGTTCAAAGTTAATTTTTTGGTGGAAAATTAATATTTTTTTATTACAAAAGTTAGACTTCATCTCGCGACTTCAACATTTAAAGAATTTATTTATGTAAGCTATGTCTCACACATTGTCCATAATAATTTTAATTTTATACTTAAATTTAAAAATTGCGTCAAAAAAAACGTGTTTGTTTGTGGTTTACTGAAGTTATTAATATCACGTTATGTTATTATATATTTACCAATAGTATTAAGGAAAGCGGCAAAAGCGAGGAATAGAGTACCCGTGGTGATTCGCATTTTTATTAAAGTCAATGACAGTTGATGACAGTAGATAACACTGAATTACGGAGCAAGGAAAATTTCTACAAGATGTTTCCATATGTATAAAAGAAAGTTCTGCATATTCCACGTAGCCAATTTTTATTTGTTAACTTCAAAATGTTCAATCAAAATGATCATTTATTTAACAACTATTTTTCATATACTTGGTGACCGATAATATACATATGTCAATGTGTCAATTTGAGGAACTTGAATAATACAAAAGTATATGGAACATCTGGTAATCTCTGGTAACATCTGGTAACATTTCGATGTCGATTGTTCGGACATTTTTTCGGTTGGCTTGCTTTAGTTTATTTATCGTTTTCGGAGTGTCCTTGTAGGACATATTCCTAATATGAGGAAAAAAAATAATAATCTAACGGATTAAAGTTACAGAAGGCTCTTTATGAGAATATAAAAGAAAAAACTTTTTCACATATATTATTGGTCACCATGTGAATGGTCTGTTCAATTTTACTGTGTGCGTGTATATCATGGAACAAACTGCGTCAGTTGGGAGATATTTCAGAAAATTGCGTTTCCATTTTAAACTAAGATTTCGACAAAGCAGATCTTTATTTGTTCAACTTTATCTCTTCTAACGTTTCAATTATCACGCCTGTCTGTGTTATTCCTTGCTCCATAATTTTTGTAAACAGCGTGTATTTCTAAAAAAATATTAGTCTCTCTGCCTCTCAAGAACTTTCGCGGTAAAAGAAACTGACAGGCAATCGGAAAACATATTCGTCGATTCCCAGCGAAGTGACGATCGTGTTTCATGAAAATTTTAATTTTCAGTAATTACATTTTTAGGAAAAAGAAATTTTCCTGGCCTCGACAATTGATTAGCCCCTATGATGATCATGAAACGCGTTTCTTCTATTAGTAGAAGCTCATCTTTTCTTGAAAAACAAAGAGAGAAATTAAAATCCACATAATTTCTTATAATTGTTTTTGCTAATCGGAAAAATAGTTACATATTTAATTTAAAAAAAAATCATTTTTCAAAAAAACCTTAAAATTTTTCATAAAATTGTTAAATTTTCAAAAAACTTATTTAATTTTATACGAAATAATACCATTTTTAACTAAAAAGAAGAATTGTAAAAGAATATATTAATTTTCAACAAAAAGTTGAAAGAAATTTTGTTTAAATGCTATATGAGGTGTAGATGAATTTGCTTTTAATAATGATTATTGTTGTTCAATGGAAATAGTTTTTGTTCCAATATTTTTCTTTACAGGAGAAAAAAGTGACTGAATTTGTTAATAAAAATTTTTTATCACAATATAAATTGATAATGAAATCAATTCATCAGAGAATGTAATATATTGATCACAGGGTGCAATCAAAAATGATAATAGTGGATAACAGTTTTTATATTTTTAAGTCCAAATTCAATTCCCCCAGCAGAAGAAATCGTAGTTGGTGGAGTCATGCATCTGGCATAAGCTGGATGAGACCTGAACCTTTTACGTAGATAAGGCTCGACGTGAGAATGAGACGTGGAAGGAGAATTTCTGATGGGCGATTCAAATTGTGAACTTAATTCTTCAAGAAAAAAGATGATTGAATTTTCTTAAGTTGCTTGGTATATCAAAACTGAGGTCATTAAGCTAAGATTCTTCTGAGAAACTTATGGAAAGATGGACCAGAAATATGTAGCAAACATTTTTCGGGTAGGATCCAAAAAAATTTTTATTTAGAATTTTATTCACGGAATCTCATTCGCTTTCACAGAATCACGCAGCGCAATTCAAAGAGAATAGAAAAAACTTTGTGCAGCCGCGCGTTGCTGCAACATAGAAGACTTCTGCGTAAAATAAGATTTAAGTTTAAGATCGTCCACTTGAATTTTTAAACAGAAGTGGATCCCGGAAAGTGTATTCCAATACCGGACAAGTTTTATTTAGAATTTCATTTACGGAATATAATTTGCTTTTATAGAAACTCGCAGCGGAATTCCGGGAGAACAGAAAAAACTGTCTACAGCTACGCGTAGCTTTTACATAGAAAACTTCTGCGCACAAAAGTAATGCAGTTTAAAATAGATTGCTTAAATTTTCGAAAAAAAGTTAATCCCGCAAAATGTATCAAAATTTTGGAATCAATCTGAAATTCTCCGTTTGTCGAAGCTCTCCAATCTATTATTTGTCATTAATGCTAATGAAAAAGAGGCACAATGCATTAGAAATTAATGCTAATGAAAAAGAGGAAACAAAGGCAGTGAACTGTAGATTTCCAGATATAAAATTAAATAAGCTCGAAGGACAGCGCGATAAACCAAGAGTTTAGCAGACCAAACATTCAGTTTTTAGTATGTCCTTGTCGAAATAAAGAACAACTAACCGAAAGGTAGAAATTCGTAAGTAGATCATAAATTATAATAACTCTCATTTTATAGGACGGAGCTTCTGAATTGATCTTTTTAATCAGATATTTATCTGGTTATGTAATCTTTTTATACTAGTATCACACCTAATATACATATATTGGATCCTATTAACAGGGCGCTTCTCAATAGGGCGCTTCTCAATAGGGCGCTTCTCAATAGGGCGCTTCTCAATAGGGCGCTTTCTCCCTTCCAGCGCTCGAACGTTACCCCATCTTCTAGCCTCCGCGTTGACCGAAGAAAATTCTAACGCATTGCATAAATCGAATGAATAATATCGGTTATACAATTATTTTGTTGAATTGAGGAAATTATATTTTGCGTTAAAAGAAATACATATTAGTAAATACATAGTTTGAATCGGCAAGACATTTTATTATTCCAAAAAGTTTAGGCGTATGCGTTTTTTTTTCTCTTCTGTAAATCAAGCACTTATAGAAAGTTAATCGTTCAGACGTGCAATTGCTAAAATAAAAATATACATAACATAATAATTCGTTTATAAATTATTCAAAAATGAGTGTGGAATGTCTGTCACAACAAGCGGTTAGTTTCTATCCCGCATATAATAAAAATGCAACTATATTTTTTCGTATTTTTGTTAGTTTTAAGTTATTTCTGCCATTCTTTAAAATAAATATTTAAAAATGGACAATTTAAATACTCAATGGAACACATAAAATTATTTTTCCAACTTCTTAGTGCAAAGAAGGATTATGTTAACCGTTTCAAAATCTTTAAACAAACTTCATTTCCTCAAACAATTTTTTTTTGAAAATCGTATTTTATGAATCAAACAATATATTGAATGATTTTCAAGAATAATAATTTCAGCTTAAAGCTTTGTCATTGCATATACAGTTTATTGTTTCTTTCGATTTCCTTCAAATTAAGTATGAATGTATTACAAATGAATGTTGTTTAAACAATGACATAAAGATTTGAACAGAATTTATTACTCCTCCAAATCATTCAATATTATGTTTAATTTAGAAAATACAATATAAACATATTAAAAAAAATATTTTTAAAAACAATTAAAACCGAGTTAATTGTTTTTTTTTAATTCTGTTTTAATTCAAAAGGATTTTCTTCATTTTACAGTTATTTTTGGTTCAATGAAAAAATGTGCTAAAGAAACAGTTTCTTCAAAAAATATATATGGGGCATTCTTAAATAACAATAAATTTTAAATATGTTCAATTAATAACATAAAATTATACGATTTTACAAGTGGATTGTTTTGGTTTACTTATCGCGTAGGCAGCCGAGTCCCAATCCGAGCGAGTCGCGCTGCGGTACACTAAATAATTCAATTGGATTTTAGTATCCATATTGAAAGAAAAAATATGTATCAAGTACTTATGTATGTCAAACAAGAAAACAAATACATTGTGTAAAAAAAATCCGGTGGCAATATATTATAATTGATATACATGGATATTTTT
Source organism: Belonocnema kinseyi (assembly GCF_010883055.1). Lineage (NCBI taxonomy): Eukaryota > Metazoa > Arthropoda > Insecta > Hymenoptera > Cynipidae > Belonocnema > Belonocnema kinseyi. Next base: position 16,412,825 of record NC_046660.1, read on the forward strand.
TTTCTTAACAACTTAAAATACCTCACTTTTGCGATTTTGAATCTTTATACTTTAAAATCATGGAATTTTGAACATCTTCTTGAAACTGGTCTATCTTCAAGATTTGAAATAGAAGATTCCTCAATTCCTTATGTACATAGTTTGAAAATATATACTCGTAATTTAGAATGTTTTTTTCCAATAGTTCAAGCATAATATGTAGTTCTGAAATCTAGATAATTTTGAAGAATCAAAGTCAAGTTGTTAAATATGAATCTTTCAAATTGGTGAAATTTCACATACGAACAATCAAAATGATTCAATTTCTATTCGCAATAATAAAAACTTGCATATTTCCTTCTTTGGTATTTTTAAAATTAGTTAACGGTTAATCAGTGAGCCCCGATAAGCCCTTTCCCCTAGGGCTTAAGCTATAAAGTCTATAGCGCCAATTTTCAAAATTAAAAACGTCATGATTTAAAATCTTGAACTCACGAAATACAATTAATTCTGATTTAAAGAAAAATTATTTAATAAAATAAGCAATAATAAAAAATCCTTATAATAATGAAAAGGTGATCGGATTCGGACGTATCATGTGTACGCTCCGATCAACACTTGAAATCATTTACGTTGTCTCATAGTATTTATGATATATAAATGAATTTTGCGACCGGTTTTCTTTTTTAATGGTGTAATATTTTTTTAAGTTGTTAGTAACAATAGAGAAGTTTGATCTGGAAAAAGCTTTTGTTAACTTCACAAAACGCCTAGGAGGAGCTATATAGGAATTTTATCTAAGATATTGGCTGGGATGGAAAGAAAACTATATAAAGTTCACGGTGGAAAGAGAGAAGGAGAGCAAATAACATTGTCCTCTTGGAAATGAAATACGATGAAAATAATAAAGGCCTGCTCGCTAAAATAACATCAACATTCAAGAGCGCTAATTTTGATTTACCTAAGATGCCAATTGCGAATGTTTTTTAGATTAGGACAAAATAAAAGGAATCGTCCTGTCCTTACTAAGTTAATTGCAGCAAGATGGATGAAACGTATCTTCACTAAATTATCGGCGTTTAAAAAGCTTAATCTAGCCATTGAAAATGCTCGTTCCATAAAGGAAAGGAAGCAGCATAAAGAAATTCTTCTCCAGGAAGAGCGCTAGAAGATGGTCGGAATCCTTGTTAATATGAAAAGAAATAAGCTATTCAGAAGGACTCCAGTTATGTTCTGGGCAGCGAGAAGATGGGAGCAAAATAAAAAAGTCCGAATTTATAATAGAGACCTTCTGCTGGGGGACAAGTACAATACAATTATGACGTCCTTCATCGCGAGGAATTAAATGGATACCCCTTCTTAGTTCTTAATCCAAACAGAAGCATGATTTCACTGCGTCGCTAAAAGTTTCTGACATTATGTTTGTAAAGTCAGAGCAAAAGATGGTACAATAAAGTTTCCCCTATGTCAGCAGCCTTAAAATTTGAGGATTTTTTCATTTCAAGGTTGAAAGGGTCCGCATGTCTACTGCGACCTTTAGGTTATTTTTGTCAAGCGTAGTTCATTGGCTGCCCCGGCCTTGTATTGATTAGCCTCGCATTAGCAACTTTTTCAAATGCGCATTTGTCGAAAAGTGCAGATCAGTTTGAACTCAATAAAAATTATCAATAACGATACAGATAAATACACCTGACTCTTACCTAAACGATGTTTAGGTTTAAGTGTAATTCATCCCGTATAGGCCTGAGTAGGCGGCTTGTATTATTGAATGATTTTATAGTGTTACAGTTTTCACAATGTCTGATTACCTGCCTTACTCTCTAGCTTTAAATTTTGTTTACCACGCTCAATTATATAATCACAGTCAAGGTAATGCTTCCAGAGATGTAAGGCTAATGTTTGATGACAATGAATCTATAAATAATTCCGAAATCATGAGATGGAAGAATGAGATTACACTTCTTAATGAAAGTGTGGATTTTTTTAACGATAATTTAATAGCTGTGATTTTTCATACCGTTAAGGAATTGGTATGAGAAGATTCGTGCGGTATATTTCCATAGTAAAAAGAGTTATTTGAAAACATTATAGAATAAGCGAAACAATTATAAAAATAATATTGTTAATCAAATAGCTTCTGCCCGTGACTTTTTAACTTTCTGCTCTGTACCAATAAGAAGCGTAAGAAATGTGTCCCAGCTAACGTTACCAATGTGAATTTTTGGAACCAAATGACTTCGAGATTTATTTCCTATTAAAATAATGAGTTGTCCGCTTCAAATATGTTAATCTCAGCCATTTCTGGACAACACTAACATTTTGTGAGCTGAAGTCAAGTGAAAAAAATTGTAAAGATTCTAAAGCAGAGGAATCTGACCTAATCAACTATAGTTTTTTATTAAAAACTGCCTGAGAACTGGTTACTTCATTTGAACTGTTCAATAAAATGATAAAGGTTTAAAATCTGCAAAATGCTTAGGGGTACTTGGCTACGACTATGCTACTTAAAATGAGCTATGCTAGCATTTATGATAACGATAGACCAGTAACATTGATGAATTGCATTGCAAAACCTTTTAATAAAATTTAAACTGATCGATTTATGCTTGGAGCAGAGAGCATAATGCAATTCCCAAATTATTTAAACAAGTATTTATTTTCAAAAAACGTAAAAAATAATTGTATTTTCTGATTTAAATGCAATATTTTGTCATTCTTTGAATTAGTAAATTATCTTTAGAACATTATATAATTATTTAAACAATTATTTATTGTCTGGTTTCAACATTTCTAAAAAATAAACCAGAGATGCTCAAACAGTTATTTTTCGATAACTAAAAAAATGAAATTGAACACATACAATTAATTTCAAAAAAGACCTGTTTGAACAAATAAAAATTGTTTAAACAAATAGAAGCAATTGTTATTACAAATAGTAATAATTGTGGTTTGTAATTATTCAACAAAACTCAGCATAGGATACCTATTTGAAAGGAAATTTGATATCTCTGGCTCCATTTTATGACAATTTAAAAATAGACAATAAATAATTATTTGAATAATTACATAACGTTTTTAGAAAAATTTAATACTTCAAACGATGATAAAAAATTACATTTAAATCAGAACATACGATTATTTTTCACATTTTTTGGGAATGAATAATAGTCGAAATAATTGATACTTGTTTGAACAATTGAAAATTGTTTAAAAACTCACGGGAAATATTTGAATTGTCCAGTAGTAATTATTTATATGGAAAAGACGACCGAAAATACTAAAAAGTAACAATAATACGTGAAAATGTTTTTTTTTAATGTTTGAATCATATTCGGGGCGCTGCGGGGAGTATAGGTGGGTTCAAAATAAAAGTTGTGAGTATGGTTTTATTTGGTAGACACTCTTTTTCAATCTCTCAAAATTTTGGCACATTTCGATAAAACACTGGAACCTGAGTTCTATTTTTCGGAAATTCAAAAATTGCCCATGTTACTTTAATGGGATTTTGAAGTGTCCGGTTTGTGTTAATATTCAAATTTCGACAAAAAAAATTTAATAAATCACCCTAATACACCTTTTTTGTAACAATTTAAATGTTGCACTTTAAGGTCATGTGATGAGTGGGTCACGTGACCAGAGTCCTACCATACCGCCACTTTTTAATTTCCCAACTTATTTTCACACGAATCAGACCCACCTTTCTTATTGCTTCTTATTTAATATCCCAAATGTTCAACTCGATGTGGCGCTTCGTGTGAAAATAAGATGGGAAATAAAAACAGTGGCTGTAAGGTAGGATTCTGGTCACGTGACCCACTCCTCACATGGCCTTAATTTCGAAATTGCGTGAGAAAAAGAATGTTTTTCTTTTCTGATGTACTTAAGTGATAAATATGGCTTTATATTGTTATATATTTACCAATAGGATTTAAGGAAACGGATTTTTTATAGGTCTTGCAGACCTATATGTCATAAAACAAATTGTCTCAATAAAAAAATTATAGCAACATATTATCTTTAGAGTTTAAAAAGGATTTCAGAAAAAGAGATCTTCATTTTTAAACTCTATATCTTTTTAATTTTATTTTTTTATAATTTTTTTTCGCGAACGCAGAGAAAATGGCAGAAAAGACAAAAAAAATACAGAAAAAGTGCCACGAGAAAAAATGACATACAAAAAATAAAGAATCTTGTAATTTTCTTCTGGCGATTTTTTATTTTAGTTTTTTTGATTTTCTGATTTAAAAAAACGTTCATATTATAGGTAATTTGAATTGATTTCTTTTCAACAAATTTCAATTATTTTTAGTCTACTCTAACCAAATACTCAAATGATGGATTTTTTAAATAATCAATTTTGAACAAAGTATTTTGCACATTATACGAGCACAAAAAAATCACAAAAATACGAATTTTCAAAATAAATTGATTTACTTAAAAATTTAACGTTCTCATTTTTATTTTTAATTCATCTTAATTTAAATTAATAAATAAATTGAAATAAATATATCAATAATTTTAATTATTTCTTTTTACAAATTATATCATCTGGTTGAAAATTTTGCTGATTTGAAAAATCTATTTTGAGTAGTATTTCAACTATTTTGTTGAAAATTCTACTTTTTGGTTCGACAATTTATAATTTTAATTATAAATTTCATCTTTCTTAAGCCAAACTGCAACTGTTTGATTAAAAATTAATCTGTTTAGGTTAGGGCTTCAACATCTTTATTGAAAACTAGTTGTTGTTTTGATATTTAATTTAACGAGTTTTAATTTGTGATTGAAATTTTTTTTGGTTGAAATATAAACTATTATATTTCCTGATACAACTTGCTGTTTTTTTGTAAACAAAATTCCACTATTTGGTTAATAGTTGTACTGCTTTTCAAAAAATTCATCATTTTACTTGAAAATTTCCCTGTTTGGGTACAAATTAACTTTTTTGTTGAAAATTTATATTTCATTGTTGAAATTATGAATGTTTTGTAATAAACTCTTGTTTTTTAGCCTAAGAATTTAATAATTTTGTGTTTGAAAATTATACAACTATGGTAAAGAATCGAAAATTTGAGTGCAATATTTTTTCCTCTTTTAATGGAAAATCTTATTTGGTTGACGAATCATATCTTTTGATAGAAACTCGATCTTTTCTAGTAACAAGACGTATTCTTTGGGTTGAAATTCGTTATCCTTTTTAATGAATTTCATTGTTTTTAAATCTTAGTTAAAACATTCTTTGGTTCAACTATTAACTATTACATATTTTTATTTGTATTAATTTTTTTGTGGTAGAAAATTAGTTCCATCCAAAAAAGAATTTCGTTACAAATTGAAAGTAATAGAATTAATTTAAATAATAAAATCCGAATTTTTAATAAAACTGTCAACTGTTGAAGCCCGAACCTAAATAAATTAATTTTCAACCACAGTTACATTTCTTCTCACGAAAGGTGAAATTTATAATTAAAAAGATAAATTGTTAACCAAAAGACAATTTTTCAACAAAACAGTTCAAATGCTATTAAACAAAAATTTTTCAGTCAAAAAAGAAAAAATAATGTCAACCAAACTGTTGAATATTCAAGTCGAAAAGAGGAGTTTTTCTCAAAACTGTTGTATTTTTAACTCAAAAGTATAAATTTTTAACAGAAAAGTTAATTTAATTAATTTATTTTAAAAATTAAAAAGATAATAATAATCTTATTAATATTACTAATATTTAATATTAATCTTTAATATGTAATTTTAATGCCTACTTACTAAATTTTATTGAAAAATTTAATTTATAGCTTACTATTAAATTACTTGCCTTAGCAGTTGGCCAAAATTGAGGTTAAAATTGGAAACACGGCAAAAGTGCCCGTATCTGTAAAGGAAACACAATTGCGTAACACACGTTGACATACAAATATTTTAAACTTATCGAATAAAATCGCTAAAAAAGTTATGAATCCCAGTCTTGTCCCAGTATTAGACAACCGCTTTACCTGATTACATTTATCAATAATTTAAACCTAAATTTTAAAAGCTCTGTGCATAATGTTAAGAAAGTAAAAATATTTAAGCCTCGATAATAATAATACATTGGCTTTATTATTGATGTAATTATGAATAAACAAAATGGTGTTGACAGTTGAAGTATACACGCTCTACTCTGAAACTCAATAGGATTTGACGCGATGGGCCTACTGGCGTCTCGTTGATTTCTATTTGGTTCAATAAAGTAATAATTCCGCTTTCCGTATTTATTTTTGCCCGTGCTTTACTTCGATTGCGAGGCTTACGTGTATAGATTCCAGCAAGATATTTACTACTCTCCAATATTGCAAAAACGTAACCATCGGATGTTGATGATACGATTTGTTCTTGAGTTGGTATGGGAACAAAGAGCTTGATTATTGCAACTAATTGAATTGGTTTATCCGCCGGAAAAGTGTATCTTCGCAGTTTAAAGACTCGGTGCTGATTAATATAGGAAGTTAGTCGAATGTATTGAAGTTCTTCTAGTTTATATCCAATTCCATCAGAAGAACCTATCGTGGTAGGTGGAGTCGTGCACCTTGAATGGGTTAGAGAAGACCTGGAGCACACATGAAGATGAGGTTCGGCAGGAGAAATAGACGAGAACCTGACGCGAAGAGTTGGCTCAGCAGGAGAATGAGACCTGGCAGGAGAATTTATGTCAAGAGAATTGGAAGGTGAACGACGAGGAACTCCAGCAATAGTTTGGCCATTAGGTAGACACTCGAAGTTTAAACTTAACTCTGCAAGAAGAAAGAGGATTACATTTTTTAAGTACGTTAGTGAATCATGAACTTCTTGTGCATGTTGCGAAGCAAGTCGAAAAGGTATTGAGGCACAATTTCCTTGTAAATCTTATTGAATGCTCGACCAGTAATATTTAGTAAAAACTATTAGGGAATAGTCTGCGGATTTCTCAGAAAACAGAACAAACTTTGCGCAGAAGTGCGGATCTGCAAGATATAACATTCCTGCACACAATGAAGATTAAGTTTAAGAGGGCTAGATTTAAGTTTTGAACATATATGCGGCTGCCGGGAAACTTTTTCGAACTTTTGAATGAATTAGAAATTATTGACTTTGTCATGCGAATGTCATTCGATTTTTATCTGTTGATTCCAGAAATTTGTGCGATAAAAATCAAGCTGATTTAATGAAATCGCAATTTTTCAAGCTGCCTGTCTTTTAACAATAATACCAGAGGTTGATCTCGTCGTTTCTTAAATTTATCTTTTTAGTCAGACTTATCCGATTATATAATCTATTTGCCTTTCATAGAGGAAGCTTTAATGATTACAATCCCAAGTTTATAACCAGAGCAAAACTTTAAGATACAAATTAGGTGCCATCCACAAATTGCGTAAAAGCTTTTACGGGGACGGAGATAAATTAAGACTATTACGTAATATTTTTACCAATTAACACTAGAGAAAATCCATGCTCTACTTGTATCCCAAAAGCAATCGAATATCTTGAAAACATAAATGTGCCTGCCTTATTGTGAGTTGTAATTACCTCATTTCTAGAATATCAATTTTAGAGATGTTTTCTTGCATCTAGAAATTACAAAAAAATTCACCTTGCACAGATAAGAAAAAAATTGATTGATATTCAAAATACAACGATACGATATGATAAGGACGATCAGTTTAACAGAATATTCCGGGTACAATCGTTGCAACTCCCTTATAAGGTCTCGATACCTTTCTTTCTTTTCATTCTCCTTGGCTATG
>NC_046660.1:16420660-16453529 GCF_010883055.1 Belonocnema kinseyi
TTGTAAAAAACAAGATTGAAAATTAAAAAATTAAAATGGTTAAGAAACAGCTTAGGAGATGAAAAAAGGAAATACGAAAATTGCTCAACTCAAAAAAATAAAAAATTAACAAATTTCCTATAACCTTTTCTTGTAAGAATATATAACAAATAATCAATTTAACTTTTTGGAAAAAGGAGACGAGTTGAAAATAAAATATTTAATAATATTATTTTTGTTAATGGAGTGCTTTTTTTTAATATGAAGACAAGAAAATTAAAGTACGTCTATTTGAAAAACAATACATATTATGAATTCTAATAATATACATTTATTTAAATAATATACAACTTCAAGGTAGCTGAAAAAAGAGAATGCAAAATAAGGAAAAGATGTTAAAGTAATAATTATAAATAAAATTTATGCTTTACTTTGCAAGATTTGAATAAGAAATTCTAGGCCAAAGAACATGAATAAATGTTATTTACATTCGATCTTAGAGTGTTACACATAATATAGAAGAGTTCGCATTTTAGTCAAAGTCGAGTGCGAAGTATGAAATACTTTTTTTATGAAACTCATAGTTAGTATTCTAATATTGAAAAATGTTGCTAATATTTAATTATTCTATTTTATACCAAAGGTATTAAGGTGAGAAAAAAAAATTGCTGAGACAAAAAAGATCAACACAATTGTTATAAAGCGTTCCTTGCTAAGCTACTAAGTTTTCATTTTATGCGAAAAAAATATTATTAGAAATGGAAAATTTTATTCAATAGGAAAATCATATTCAATGTAACAGAGCTTAACATATCATGGACAATTTTTCGTTGTGTACAAACATTATTCGAGTAAGAAATGTTAGATACACCATGAGAAAGTGTTGATTAAAGACGAACAATTGTTAATAAAGGAGAAATTAAAATCACAAAATAAAGGTTGTCAATAAATTGACGTTCAATTTGAAAAAAACCTGTACAAAATGTTAGGCAAGTACACAAACCGAAGACTTGATAGCACATTGGATTATATCCAATATTATATTTCCGTTTTACATGTATTTTTAAATTGAATTAATGGTGTGGAAAAATAAGGTTTACATGCTCTCCTCTCAAACTCAATGGGATTAGTTGGGAAGTACCGACCAAGGTTTCGATGATTTTATCCTCGGTCAAGGCAGTGATCATGCCGATTTTCATGTTAATTTTTTCACGTGATTTATTACGAATCGGAGGATTAGATGCATATTATCCAGCCAGAAAGTTACTAGTTTTCAATACTTCCAAGACGTCACCATCAGATGTTGATAATACAATTTTTTCTTAGATTGGCATCGGCACATAGGCAGTTCTTCGTGGTAATAGTCAAATTGGTTTATCTTCAGGAAAAGTGTATTTTTGAAGTTCGACAAGCCGGTGCGAATTCTCACAGGAAATAACCCGAAAACATTGAAGTTGGTCAAGTATAAATTCAATTCCCTTGGTAGAAGCAGTCGTGGTAGGTGGGACTATGGACTTGGCATAGATTGGAAGAGTCCTGGACCTGGTAGTCCAGACGCCATATCCACTTCAGTCGGATTCGCGTATGATATATATGATTATTGAATTACGGTTTAATATTTTTAAAATCTCTATTGTGCATTTTTGTAGAGGAAAAGAAGAGGAATAAAAGTTGTCCTGACAATTACTCGATGAGATCAATAGTTTTTGCAAAAAAAAATCGTTATTACGTAAAATAATGGACAAAAATTAGTATCCTTTCTGTGCTGAGTAATATTGTTTTATTTGAAAAAAAGTTTTACTATAATCGAAAATATAAGTTGAAACGAACAATTTTCATAATGGACGATATCTGTCTAAAATTAATAATTTTAAAGATAGAAGGATTTTAATTTACGAACGAAAAATGTCTTTTAATTATCAGTCCTATTTCTCGAAAGTGATTTGTTTTATTACGAAACTTTTAAGACAGAAACGTTCCTAATCTATAATAAATATATTTTCGTGTAAAGTTTATGAAAAATTAATTATTTTAATATAATTAGGCATCAATGTTCAAACAATATTTTTCAACTGTATTAAAAGTTTCGTAATAAAACAAATGACTTTCGAGAAACAGGACTATTAATAAAAACGCTTTTTTCGTTCGTAAATTAAGACCCTTCTATTTTTAAAATTATTAACTTTAGAAGGATAGCGTCCATTATGAAAATTGTTCGTTTCAACTCATATTTTCGATTATACAAAACGTTTTTCAAATAAAACAATATTTCTCAGCACAGAAAGGATACTCATTTTTGTCCACTAATGATAAACTTCTGGTCGCAAATTTGCAAGAAATGGATGAAGACATTAAGGAAAGCTTCTCCTAGGACAATTATTGAAATTTGGACCAGCAATATTCAGGGAATATTAGTCAGGTAATTTCGTTCTGGCAATTTGTTTATTTTAGTTCGTGATTCCTATAGGGAATTAAATAGAATGTTTTTTTTTCATAAGATCGACATTAAAAGAACTGAAACAATTATTTAAAAACAATGTTTTTTTAATTTTCGAATTTAAAAACGTCTGCATTCCAAACGGGCACATTCTTATCTCGCGCTACAAGCGCGTCTCACTGCGCTTGCAGAATTCAAGCGCGCGTAGGAAGCGTGACTGTTGGTTATCGCGCTTCGCACTCGATGATGTATTCATCTCGCACCATGTGCTCGGTCCCTACATTTTCGCACATTCTTGCTCAAAGTTTTTAAAATTAAGACTCAAAACATCCACCAGCGTAATTTGGTGATTGTCAATTTTCTTTTGTTTAAACAGCTTAGGTCGAGAGTTTGAGCGCACCTACGGCACGCGACTGATGACTATCGTATTTCGCGCTGGGTCTTAGCATTTTTGCCGTATTTGTGTACAGACCTTTTAAAATCACAGGTCAACGAATCGACAACTGTAATTTTGTTATTGCGAACTCTCTTTTGTTAAAGCTCTTTTGGCTTTAACGAACATATTCTCATCACGTATCTCGTGCTTCGCACTCGATTCTGTCCAATATGTCAATTTTTCTACATTATACACAACACTTTTATATAAAATATAATACATTTTTATGTAACTCTGTCTGGGATTGCTTATTCAGAAATTGCAAAATTAAGTACAAATTGTATTTATAATGATCATTTTAATATCTATTTCGTATTTTGCTTTAATTTGTATTCTAAGCTGCGCTAAAACATTTATCATTTCAATTAATTTATATCATTACAATACATAATTTGCATAAAAATGCATTTTCTATATGTTATAGAATACTATCTGCAGTCCACAGCTGGAGCAGTGTCTCCAGAACTTGGGATTTCTTGGCCCCCACCACTCTCCCATCTAAGAAAAACACATTCAAACATAGCTTGTAGGTGAGACGGCTCTGCTGCATGTTGCGTAGGCCAGTCTCGAGTTGAGCCGAAAATGACCGAGCACGAACCCGAATCTCCCTCCGATTTCACGATTCGTTTTCGGTGACTAACTACACTCAGAAATTTCCTCTAAACAATAAATACAAGCATTTCTCATTCCTTTGAGAATACTGAGAGCTATTCTGAGGGATCAACATAAACCCAAAAAAAATTTAATTTGAGCTTTCAGAGGACAAACGAGTGTGTCTACGTGGGTGATTTAAAAGAAAAAATTATAAAAATAATTTCAGAACGACAAAATTGAATGTAATTTTTATAGAATGAAGTCTTACTAAAAAAATTAACTTTTCATGACCAGTGTAAAATATTTTATGAACAAACATTAGTTATTTAAAGCATTTGCTTAACGTTTACATATTTAACAATAAACGATATACTTAATTGAATTAAGACAAAAATCAAATTTTTTAATCATAATTTTCAATAAAATGTCACATTAATATTTAGTAAATTTATGAAACAATACGATAATGGTTGAGACAACAAATTTTGATTTTAAAATGACAAATCTCCACAATATTTGCAGAAAAAAAGAAATTTCAAACATTAATTTTCGAAAAAAATGGTTTAAACAAAATTTATTTTAAAAAATAAGAATTTATTACAAAATTAGTAACTAGTATCCAAATGACGTAGATATTTAATAATAAGCATCAACAACAACTAAATTTGTTTTAAGCTAGAGTTTTGTACCTCTTTTTAAGAAAAAGTTACAATTAAATAACAATAAATTGTTTAAACGAATACTAAATTCTTGAAACAAACATCATTATTCCTAAAAATGACCAATTGTCCAATCAAACATGAAAAAGCTACCTTTCAATAAGTAAGTGCAAAAAATTATTTAAACAAAAATATATTGTTTATACAATTGTTTATTAGTTGAAAAATACTTAAAACCATTCCACTGGACAAAGAAAAATAATTTATGGCAAAAAAAGGGAAAAACAGAGCATTTATGTGTAAATTTTTGGCAAAAATTTCAATTTCAGTTTTTTGGGGTATTTTTGGGGCTGAACAAGAGGGGATAGTGGCATCAAAATTAAAAGTAATTTAATGGAAATGATTGATTAGAGACTCCCCAACAAATTCGTAATATCTCCCGCAAGCTAAATTTAAATCCATAAATATAAAACCCATTTCTCCAAAAACTAAAATTTCCCCATGTTAATCTTATGCGATTTTCAGGGCCTTTGCGGCACGTCTCAATATTAACCGATTTGACTCAAACTTGGAGGGATTTTTTTCCGGCAACCTCACAAAGGAGGGGTTGGCTTTTAAATATTTCCTAAGATTTAAAGAATTTCAAACATTTTAAAAAGGGTACAGTATACCAGATTTCAAAGATTGTAAAACATTTGGAAGATTTGAAAATTTTTCACTAAGATTTCAAAGAATTCGATGTTTTCAACGAATAAAAAAAAATTCACAAATATTTCAAAAGATTTCACAAAAATTTCCCAAAGATTTTGAACATTTTGTAAAGATTGCAAAGATTTCCAAGATTTGAAAATTGCCTTTACACCAGATTTCAACATCTTCACAAAGATTTCGAACATTTCCAAAAATTTTAAAGCTTTCAAAAGATTTCAAATATGTCAAAGACATTAAACTATCAAATCAGGTTTTAACAAATTTGAGGAGATTCTAAAGGTTTCAATTATTTCAAACCAACAAAAAAGGTTTCACAAACAAATTTTAAACGAAGCATTCACAAATACGTCAAAAAAATTTTACAAAGATTTCAGGTATTTTAAAGATTGTAGAGATTTTAAGCATTTTACAAAAATTGAGAATGACTCCAGAACAATTCACAGAAATTTTAAGATTTCATAAAGATTTTAAGTACTTCAAAATTTTTCAACGAATTCATCAAGATTTCAAAAGGTTTCAAAGATTATCAAAGTATAATTTAGTTATTTAATTTGCGGGAGTAAACCCCCACTGAGCAGAAAAACTACGCGGTATCTTTTTGGATGTAAATTATTATACTTAAATGTTTACATAGATTGTGATATCAAAGTTTTCCATTCAATTCTAAAAGATATCTAAATTTTTTTTTGTGAAACATGTAAATAGATTTCCATCAACCAAGCCCAAATAAATAAGTGATGATTATACAATGAATAAAAAATATTTACACACGTAATGCATTTTAGCTTGCTTCAAAATGAGAATAACAAGTAGAAATTGTTGTGTTAGAGATAAAAAGTGGTCTGATTTTGTACGGTGATTATTTTTAAGGCCGATTTAAATATTCTTAAAATTTTTCATTTTTTTCATTTTCATCAACAAGCGATATTCTTTCGAAAATAAATAAAACGTCTAAAGTTTAGAGTTTTGAACATAAAATGTCATATTCCTCCTTTAAAAATTTAAAATTCGGCAAAAAACTATTAAAATCATATGTTTTAAGGCATAAAGTTTCCATTAAAAAAACTATAAAAACTTGGATAAGAGAAAACAGGTCCATAAATCTGGTTAATTATTATAATTAAATAGTAAAGAGATGACATTAATAATGCTAAATCTTAATTATCGTTGCCTTCACATAGTACTTTACATTCGTTATTGTACAATAGAAAATCCAAAGTAATTACTGTAACAGAAATGATAAAATGGACTAGTTAAATTTTCATTCAAAGAAATCTGATTAAACCAAAGCATAAGTAAAATTTTCACAAAATACATAGATACATTTTCAATTGAAGACATGAATCTAAATTTTTAATTATCAATTATTAATTAAGACATTACACATTAAGTATACATTAAGGTGGTCTTAAAACTCATTGAAATTTTTTTCACTCTAGAGGGTAAGAAACACCCTCAAAAGTTTCCATTTCCAGAGAAAAAAAAATCCGCAATTTTTTCTCCGATATTCAAATATTAACATGTATCCTATGTTACTTTTTATTGAATAATTACATAATTGTGATACATTCCTTTTAATGTTTAATAAGTTTCTATTTGTTTAAGCAACTTTTATTTGCTCAACCAGTTATTTTCCTATAACTGAATAAATGAAATAAAATAGAACACATAAAATTAATTACGATTTTGAAAGTATTTTTATAAAAGCAATTATTCAAACAAATTGCATTTGTTTAGACAATTAAGAAGTAGTTAGTGTTTTCTTTCTATACACTATACACTTCGAAACATAATGAAATTGGTTTTATTTTATATTTTTATTTACTGAAAGAAAACTGCTCGAGCAAATAAAAATTGTTTGAACAAATAGAAATTTAATAAGAATTAATAGAAATGTGTCAAAATTATTCAATAAAACGTAACATAGAATACTTATTTAAAACGAAATTTGATAACTCCGGCTCAATTTTTAGACATTTTGAAAATAGACAATAAATTATCCTGCCCTGTAGCTCGAAAACTGATTTTGGGACCAAACTAACACATATTTTTAGTGACAATATTAATTTTACACCTCAAATAAAAAATTCCGCGAGAAAAAAAATGTGTTTCTTTTTTGATGTACTTAAGTAATAAATATAACATTATATTGTTATATGTTTACCAATGGATTTAAAGAAAGCAGCAAAAACGAGCAATATAATACCAGCGGTGGTCCTCATTTTTTATTAGAGTAGATGTCAGTAGATGACAGTATATCGTACTGATTTATTGATAAAACTAATTTTTTACTAGATATTTTCATGAATGTTCAAGCGGGCTCTCCTTGTTACACGCAACGGATTTTTTACTTGCTATGCCCCCATTTTCACGTAATATATAGCTCGCTACTAGTCACTATCTCACTCGAGCTCGTCAATAATCGTCTTTCGTCGATCGCCTTGAAATAGAGACTATTATTGATTGACGAATAAAGTTTCATATAGATGTTCTGCTCAACTTTCTTGTAGACTATCACGTGCCTAACTCTCCTTTCCACTATCATCAATGCTTGCATTCAGCTAAGCTACATCCCGAGCTCATGGAAGACAGTTCACGTTCTAGTTTTTCAAAAAAAAAAAAAAAAAGGCCAACATCCATAGCATACAACTAGCTACAGCCCCATTAGTCTTCCTTATACAATGGGCAAAATTGTTGAAAAAATAATACTCACTCGCAAAAAATTTCACCTCTAGGAAAACAGCATCCTTAAACCGCAACAATACGGTTTTAAAAAGGATCACTCTACGCAGCACATGATGCTCAAGCTTACCGAAGCCATTAACCTAAATTTCAATCGAAGAAAACATGCCGGAGCTGTTCTCCTCGATGTAGGAAAAGCTTTTAATAGTTTCTGGCACATAGGACTTCTCGGAAAACTAATACATTACAATTTCCCAAGAGGTTTTATACTCTTTATAAACTCTTATCTTTCTAACAGAAAATTCTCAGTCGAAATAGAACAGATACTGTCAAAGAAAAAACCCATCCAAACGGGTGGGCACCAATGCAGCATTTTAGGTCCGTTATTCTTTATTATCCACGTGAACGACCTCCCTGAAGTACCCGATGTTACAGTTGGATTATATGCAGATGACAACGAAATATTTACTTCTTCTTGGTCAGTCCTGAAAATGCTTAAATTACTTAACAGAGCTCTTGAAATCATCGAGACATGGGCTCAACTTTGGAGAATTAATGTAATGTAGCAAAATCAGAATCAATTATTTTCTCAGTCAGAAGGCCTGCTTAAATAGAACCACCAAAAATGTTTAACGAACCAATACAATGGAATAATTCAGTAAAATGCCTAGGGCGTAAACTTCGTAAACGTCTTAACTGGAAATGAATCCAGGAAACTAAGGGAAAAACCCTCGTCATCATTTCACGCCTTAATCATATCATTAACAGACA
The DNA here is from genome assembly GCF_010883055.1 of Belonocnema kinseyi. Taxonomy (NCBI): domain Eukaryota; kingdom Metazoa; phylum Arthropoda; class Insecta; order Hymenoptera; family Cynipidae; genus Belonocnema; species Belonocnema kinseyi. The sequence goes on from NC_046660.1 coordinate 16,428,930, forward strand.
TTCAAGTCTAAAACCTGAGTATGGAATTCTAATATACAAAATGTTTATTCAACCAATCATAAATTGTGCATGTACAATATGGGGAGACGCGTCAAAAACTAATAATAATCACTTTCAGATAATTCAAAATAAATTTCTCAAGTGTATGACAAAAACCCCTAGATATACTAAGATCTCTGTCCTTCACAGAGAATTTCAACTCTCATACATTTCAGAGTTCATCAAAGAAACCGCCACTAAATTTTGCGAATATGCATCAGTATCACCTTTCAAACATATTTCCTCTCTTGAAATTATAATTTTAATCCTCTTCGACAACACGCGATGCTAAAAGACTTTTTCATGAAGTAAGTCACTCACGTCGGGGTGGCTCTGCCACACCCGACCTACCATCAACTTTCTTTTTCTTCGACCCTCTACCCCACTTCCTCCTCTTCTTCTTTACTAATCTCTGCTTCTATAAAATAAGTTAACAGATTTGTGTGATTTTTTCCCGCTCGCGAACTTTTTTCCCACACATTATTAACGCCACTTTAAACTAAAGTCATGTCAAATTTCTCTGAGATTGTGTAACAATCCCCAAACGGGTTACATAAACAACTTCTTTCAGTCCGATCATTTTTCGGGGAGATCACTAATCGTGAGATACTCCAGTATCTTGGATCTCACAAGAGGGGACATGGTTGGGGCCCCCTCATACCCACCCCTTTTTTAACACAAGTAACATTAATCACAAAGAGACTCAATGGAGAAAATTCAGAGGAGAGCATCCGTCAACCATCAAACTGCAGCGTTGGACACGACCCGAATGAGACGTGCAATGTCCATGGCATTGAACAGCTTTATTGTCACATAGCGGCATTATTGGTAGCCATTTTTACCCCGATCTGCTCCTATATTATAAATTTTAGATTATCCAAAATTTAAATATAAGGTAGGTTTAGGGATATTTGCTTGTATATTTTTATCTTGAGTTGCCGCTTGGCGGGAACCTGGGCCGACTGAGACCACAATCAACGAAGACACTTAAAGTTTCAAATTAGTAGGGGATTGGGCTTGCGGACGCACATCACACTCAATAGAAGACAAACAATTCTACAGCTCCGACGAGTGTCCTTACTGGCGGAAGTGTCAGGATGAGATCCACTGGACCTTAAACCAATCCTTGCTTTTCCCATATTCCCTTCATCCGCCAAAGTTGTATGTCCCACCTATCTGTCACTTTACCGATCCCTCTCGGATCCATATTAAAAATATCTGGTTTCCACCCCATTCTTCCGACTACAAACGTAATGTTCATATTGAATACATTTTTATATTACAATAATAAAAACAATTGTCTGGAATTTTTCAATCAATTTCCTATAAATATGTTAAAATTTTGCTTGAAAGAATAACAAGATATTATTAAATTAAATGAATTAATCTTCAAAATATTGTTCAAAGTAGTTTAGTAAAACCTCCAAATATAATCTCAAATTTTTCCAATTGCGTAGGTAAGTCATTTAATAGTAAGTCATAAATAGAATAGTTCATATTTCATGCAAAATATATTTTAGTTACAAATTGACAGCAGTTGAATTAATTTACAGAAAACAATACAGATTATCAATAAAAATGTTTACTATTGAAGCATCAACCTAAGCAGAATAATTTTCAACTACAGTTGCATTTAAATTATCTCACTAATTCCTATTGAAAATTTTCATTTCTGAGTTACTATTAAATTACTTACTTAAGCACTTAGAAAAATTTTAGGTTAGATTCGGTGGATTCAATAAACTACTTCAAACAACTTTTTTAGCCTAAATAATCAATTAGACAGCAACCGTCGAGCTTATAATAAATATTTTTACTGTCACTAACACAACACTGCGAAATTGAATAAGAAAAAACAGGCTGAAAGTAACCGTATTAGTAACGGAAACGCAATTGCGCAACACACTTTGAACTTTCCGAAACTGAGGCGGCAATATTTATTATTGTCCCAGTATTAGACATACGCTTTAGTAGCCTTAGTAATAGTCGGTTTACCTTATAAAGCCAAAGGCTTTTCAACTAAAGAAAATTCGAAATCACCAATTTACATTTATTAATAATTTAAACTTAAATTTTAAAAGGTCTGTGCAGAATGTTAAAAAAATACAAAGATTAAAGCCTTGATAATCACAATACATTGGCTTTATTATTGATATGATTATAAATGAACAGAATGGTGTAGATGGGCCTACTGGCGTTTCGTTGATTGCAGTTTGGTTCAATAAGGTAATAATTCCGCTGTCCATGCTTATTTTTGCTCGTGTTCTACTTCAATTTCGACGCTTACGTGTAAAGATTTCAGCAAAAATTTGCTGCTCTCCCAAATTGCAAAAACGTAACCATCGGGTGTTGATAATTAAATTTCTTCTTGAGTTAGTATAAGCACAAAAAGATTACTTCCTGCGACTAATTGCATTAGTACACTCGTTTAGTGTGAGACACTACAAGTCAAGTTCGTTAGCCAGCGGTTTGGGATGAACATTCAAAAGGTGGGCACATTTTGAATAATTTAAGAAAGATTTGATCAAATCTGAAACATTTTCTGTATGGTTTTTCATAGTATTTTAAATTCAAACCTTTTATCCAAATGACTTTTTTCATAAAATCAAAAATTACCAGAGTTATAAGCCTTTACAAAATTCCAAAAAACAAACGAAAATAATCAATTTAAAACAAATAACTCGGTCTTTGGGTATTCCTTACCCTAGAGCACAGATTTTTTCAAACTAAAAGTCAAAACATCGACAACAGTAATTTGGTGATAGTGACTTCTTTTTTGTTAAAGCTCCTTGGGCTTTAACGAATACATTCTCATCACGTATCTCGTGTTTCACACACAAATTTGTATCTCAACTTGTATATCATTTCCATAAATGTATAATATTAAAATTCATAACCTGCATTCATATTAAAAAAGACGTAGTTTCATTGTGTCTTTTAAAAAAATGCGCATTCTTTAAAAAAAAATTGTTATTAAAAATTTTACTGCAACTTATGCTGGAATTCAATTTTTAATTCCTTATAAATAAACAAACAATTATGACGAAAAAATTACCATTTCATCTATTTCACGTTCACAGTGCTCGTCAATAACAGGAAAAGTGTTGAAATCGCCCAAGATTCATAAACTAATATTAGCTAAAGATGTTCCAATATTATATATATTATGAAACAACGAAATTTGTTGTTGGCAAATTATTTTTTGAAAAAATGTTTTCTATGATTTTCCATAATCATACGTTTTTTCTAGTTATATTGTAAAAAATTTTATGAACACATGCAGTGAATAGGCATTTTTCGATAGAAAAATTCATTTTTTTTCGATGTAAATTTTCTTAAATGACAATTAAAGCAAAATTCATCATTTGTTTATTAATCTTATGATCTTTTAAACAAATTTAATAAAGAAATGCATTATTCGGGCATTTATCGGCAGAAAAAATCGGTTTTTTCAATGTCAGTCTTTTTAGATGGGAACTTGATGGGAATTTCAGCAACATTAATAATAAGTTGATAACTTTTATTATTTCTTCAAACAAATTCGATGAAAAAATGCATTAATCGGGCATTTGTCTACAGAAAATTTTTTTTTTCTATGTCAACAGTTTTAATTAGGATGTCGAAAAAAATAAGTTTTCCATCGACAGATGCTCGAATAATGCATTTGTTTATTAAATTTGTTTTTTAAAAAATGTGAAATTTATCAACCAGTCATGAAGTTCGCTGAAATCATCATGAACTTTATAATTAAAAATACTGAAATCGAAAAAAACGAATTTTTGCGTCCACAGATGCCCAAATATTTTGTTGTTCAAATCGGTGAAGATTTATGGGTTGTACGTTATTCTGAACAAAACAAGTCATTTTTCTTCCCAATGTGTGGCACTGTTTTAGGTACGAAACCAAAAACTCTCTTTTTTTAGAATAACATTTTAGAGCATTAAAAAAGAAACATTTTTCTTTTCTTGACTTTTTTCCATATCGTGCGTTATTTGGCTGCAAATCTGGATTTCCGTGTGGTTTTTGGAATTTTGTAAATGCTATATCTCTGGTAAATTTTGGTTTAATTAAAAAAAGTCATTAAAATTAATTGTTCTTTTGTTTGAATACTATGAATATCCGACAGAAAAATTTTGAATTTTGAAAGAAAGGGCTCTCAAAAATTTTGAAAATCTACAGACACACATAAACACACAGAACAAAGTAACGCAGACAAACACATTCAAGGGGTCTAAAAACGTGGACATTTGAGAAAACATGGGGGGGGGGTTAAATTTGACACAAATATAATGCCTTCATTTGATTATAATGTAAAAATTACCAAGACATTTTCAAACGAGGGATAAATTTCTATTAAAATCCTTTTTAAAATCATAATATGGAACATCTAGGACAATAAGCAAACAATAAGTTGCAAACAGAATTTTTTTCTACGTGCATTCGCTTAAAAAGTAGGTAGGTTTTTACCTACTATTCCTATTTAAAATAACCTTTCAAGAATTAGAAAATGCTTTAGATACACTTAAGATCAAAAGAAATTTTTTAGCTATCAGAAACACGCTTACTGGTATGCACGTACGCTTTGAGAGAATGTACAAAAATAGACATAGTGAATCTTAAGGATCATTTTATGCTGCAACGGTATTTAATTTATACAGACATTTGAACCAATATTAGGAATTAAATAATCTTACAGATCAAATTGATACCTGCAGATTAAAAATACATTCACATGAATGTTTTTAGTTATTAATGTATAACCTATAAATAAGAAAGATAGTTTCCTCGACAAGAAGTTTTATACAAGCCCGCTGCATTCAATTTTTAAAAATGAATAAATGAACATTTTAAAATTGAATTTCAAACATTTGATGCGGCAAATGTTTAGTCAATGTTTTTCTTCCAAAAATGAGTTTAAATAAAGTGTTATCATATTAGTGATAAGAATATAAAAGAACGACGTAAAAAGATGCGAATAAATCAGCGAACAAAGATAAATATGTTATTTCAGTAAATATTATTTGTCTACATCCTATGTTGGCGCACAATTTCTGTGAACTTACACATTTCTTAGCATAGCTTTGGTTCTTTTAATCTCTGACACGTGGTGAAAAATATTCGTATCGCCTAGGTTCAAGAATAAATTATATAACATTTTTTTTTTAAAACCTCTTATTACCTCTTATTATTTTAAAAGCCTCTGATTACAAATTTTTGCCATTTTCGGGGCGCTTCACAGGCTACGAAAGCGGCCATTTTCAATGTTCATATTGTGAAACCACTTAACTTAGATCGATGAGTGCGCTTGCGCACTCATCCCAGGTTGAGTGTACGTCATTCGCCACAGTTAACGGAACAATAATGTACAAAATAGGTTTAAACTTACTTATGCAAATATTTATTTCAATATCAAATATATATTAGCTACGAAATTTTATTGTAGATTTACTTTGATAAATTGAGTTCTTCCTTAAATGAAATATTTAAATGAATCACTGGTTGATTAATAATTAGCTCGTACTTTATTTATATAAATTATTGTAAACGACTTGTTTTGAAATACAAAGGATGCTATTAAACTTTAGATTTAACACTCCATGAAATTTCTCCTTTTTATAATTTTAAATCCCCCGCTCTAATATTGTAATCGAAACGTTTTGAAACGTTGGAAAGTTCGCGAAACATTCACGCCGTTAAAATTTTCGCGAAGCTTTGCAACCTGTACTCAACACCATGGATGAAACCTGGATCCACTACTACACTCCTGAGTCAACGGAACAGGCAAAACAGTGGGTTCCACCAGGCCAAAGTGCTCCGAAGTGTCCAAAAACGCAACAATGGGTCGGAAAGGTTATGGCCTCCGTATTTTGGGATGCACATGGCATAATATTCGTGGACTATCTTGAAAAAGGTAAAAACATAACCGGAGGATACTATTGATTATTATTGGACCGATTGAAAATCGAAATCGCCGAAAAACGACCGCATTTAAAGAAGAAAAAACAGCTTTATCATCACGACAATGCGCCTGTTCATTCATGCTTATTTGCACAAGCAAAATTGCATGAAATCGGCTTCGAATTGGTTCCTCAGCCACCGTATTCACCAGACCGGGCCCCCAGCGACTATTACTTGTTCCCTAACCTGAAGAGATGGCTCACCGGTAAGTTTTTTTACTTAAATGAGGAGCTCATAGCTGAAACTGAGGCGTATTTTGGAGACCTTCCGATCGAGTACTTTTCGGACGGTATCAAAAAGTTAAAAAATCGTTGGACTCGCTGTATCGACCTGAAAGGAGGGTATGTTGAAAAATAAAACCGACTTTGGCCAAAAAAACATCTCCGTGTTTCATTTTTCAGGGACTTATCAGACTGCCTAGTATCATAGATGATACTTACGAAGGCTTTGCCAATGGAATCAAGAATGGTTACTGGACGGTAGTTTGAAATATCGTTATGATTACCGTTTTTATAAATCGGTATTTTTATTGCTTTTTTACAATCAAGGGGAAACATCCTCTGAACTAGAAATTTATTAAAAATTATGTACAAGGATTCGACTAAAAACTCACAGCACGATTTCAAGAGGAAAGGTAGCACCCTATCAGCACCTGCTCCCTTAGTTACATCAAGAGACATTAGCTTGCAGAAATTTTCTTGCCTCTCAATAAATACATAAGGAAGATCAATGGAATCAGATATGTTAAATTGTACGTAATTTATTACATTCAGTTAGTGAGACAATATATTTCCAGAACTTCTTTGGATTTGAAATAATCGAATTTTCGATATCCATTAAATATTTTTCATAACAATTGTCTGATAGTATTTTGCAATGAGCTCTCAACTTAGAAAATTTAATGTAGTCAGCTTTTGTTCTAGTTTGTTTATAATTGATATGCGCAGCTTTTTTATATTGGATTACATTTTTTAGTTTGAAATTAAACCACGGAGGTAAGTGAACGCTTTAAAAATCTGCAAAGAGACAAAATATTCAAATAATGAGAATAAATGCGTATAAAGTACATCAACCGCACTGTCAACTCTCAAATCGGAAAGCAAATAGCACCAGTCCACGTTACTGAGATAGTTACAAATTCCGCCATAATTAGAACTCTTAAAGTAAAATCTAACTATATTGTCATTGTAGAATTTTGAAATATGAGCCGACCCCCTAAGACTACAAGTGGGAATACCTATGCATGCCTGGAATTTTTGTTGGAATTTACAGCTTGGCTCGTTGAGATTACATTCTTCCTTGTATTCACAATTATTGGAGATCCTTGTCGAAATATCATTGTCAAGTTCATTTCTTCCTGCTGTCGTCAAAATGTCAACTCCTTCTTCACGTCGTCGATTTTCTGTATTTGTAGTTTTATCCTTTCTGGTGTAATCAATCCACGAGGATTAAAAACCAGAAGATCAGGAATGAGCTCAGTAAGTAAATTATTTAAACCAGGTTCACGATTTATTTCTGACAGGGAGGATACTTGTTCTGCCAATCCAAACAAAATCGAGTTGTTTTTCCTAGAGTTCCTTTGTTCAATTTCGGCTATGCACTTACGATCGAGGGATGTATCACCATGTGAATTGGGGGGAGAAAATTCAGTTTGTAGTTTATTTAAAATACCTTCAGCTTTTGTCATCCTGTCACATAACCCATCAATTCTTTGCTCTGTTGCAGTAATTCTCTCAAGTTTTCCATCCATTTTTGTTGATATGTTGTCAATCTCTGATCCCAGACGGTGGACCTTTTTCGATACAGCACCAATTTCAGGTTCAATTGTCCCTATCGCATTAGTGAGTATAAGCTCAATATCCTGGGCAGATAATGGAACCGAATCTAAAGGGGCCACGATAAGAGAGATTACACCCAGGACATTGCACATCGTCAACAACTTTTCCTTTGCAGCCCCGACAAATCTTCTAACTCGCGGTCTGAACTTATTGTAGCACAAGAAAGTGCTCAATGTTAACTTTTATGTTCACTTAACACTCACACTCAAACAACCGAGAAAACTCAATAGAACCGAATATATAAGAGAGCACTTCAAACAGCGCTGTCACATCTAACCGTTACGTACACGTGCTACCATAACTATTAATGAATTAAAGAAAAATCTTCGATATTCGTATATGTTAGGAAAGTAAACCGCCATTTATAATAAGGTGGTAGCTAAATCACGCTTGTAAATGGCTGATCTGTCATCTGTAACACAAAAAAATTGACTTTTCAGGTCTTTTCTTTTTTTATTTCTATTACCCTACAGAGTCTTTCAATCGGGTTCTTCAACATATCGTCTTCTATTTCTCCTTCTACTTATAATTCCGCCTAACTCTGTACTATTTATTCCTTTCTTATTACCCTTTCTCGATTTCCAAAATAATTTATTATTTTGTTCGAAAACGTTTGGCATTCTATTCTGTCTGATTTCACCCTCACTTTCTTTCACAAGTATTTATGCTTTTCTGTTCTTGTACCTACAATCATTTTTTTAGTCTGATTCTCTCGACGTCCCTAACAAAAATATTGAAAATTATACAATTACAAAGAAAAAACGTTTCCAAATTTAATACTCAATTTTGAGGCTCTTAAAAAATATGTTTACTACTACAGATTCAAAATTCAAATGTAAAACTCGAGCTATTCAAACTTAAAATAATGATTAATTTCTCAATTTTAAACGTATGCTTTAATTTGAAATTCTCGCATATATGAAATTTTTAAGCAAATTAGTCTTCAAGCGTTTGAAATTTAACATGCTTTTTCATTAAGTTTGTATACTTTTTACTGGTATCGTAAAGTAAAATAAACCAAGCTTCTTTTCAAAGTAATTCTTTTTAAAGAGATTCGGTCCCAACCTCTTTACTCTTACCACCATAAATATCACATTGGACTCTATTCCGCAACAATACTTCGTCATTCTCCTCCTCTGGGAGTTTCTTTTTGCCCTCTTTCTACCATGAGCAACCAGCTTTCTCTCTCTCTCTCTCTCTCTCAGATCTTCCAGCTTCTTCGTCCATTTCTCCCGCTCACCATTTTCATTCAAAATCCATTTCATTCTCACTTATATACTCTCCCCTTTATCACCCCTACACATCTCTTATACATGCAACCACGTTTCCTACTCGTACGTCAATACTCTACACAGATTCTCTTCTTCGTTCATACAATACCTGCATGCTCTTACATCCTCTCGGATTTAAAATTTTACCGATCTATTCCATTTTCTCTCATTTTTCAACTATTTCAGTTACTCTGGTTCCCCCCACCTCTTAAAAATTCTATACATCACTTTCATGCCAAATTCTAATCTTCTTTTATATATCTTATTCTCTCATTTTGAACGCCTCTCGTTACCCCTCATATCTACATTCATAACCTTCCGGGCACACCCTCGTGCAATTTTACTTTCCTCTTCCTTTTTTATTTTCGCTTAGAAGTTTTAGGCTCTTTCCACTTGCCTAACTTCCAGTTTTTCTTGTCCTATTTATTCTTTCAGTATAGAACATGGGCAGCTCCAGCTCACTTCCGTAACCTATCTAAAAATCTTTCATGCAAACCCATGAAGAATAGACATGAGGAGCCCAAAGTCCTGTACATTGACTTCAACAAAAAAGAGAATTTTTTTGTCGGATATACAATAACGCATCGAAATGCTAGATCTTCCCGAGCGCGGCGCTTAGTTTGGCACGGGTATAAATGGCGACCATCATGGTTTCGCGTAAATATAACATCAAGGCTCAAAGAAAAAAAATTCGTAATTCGTTAAATTAATTTCTTTAAGCCATGCCAAGATTATTGGAATATAGAAACTGCTAAATTTAAGTGAAAGTTTAGTACTAGTTCTGTGATGCATAAGCATTCAAGGTTGAAAACTGGTGAGTTATATACTTATTTTTCATATCACCATATACTGAAACTTATTTTAATTTATTATAAAAAGTTTAGACTTAGAGGCATATTTCGAATAATAACAATGGTTTAAGTTAAAATTAGCAGTATTAATATACTCTCATATTAATTACATGAAACATTTCATTATTTTCAGGATAAACGGCTGCGACGATGGCAATTAATTTCAATAATCTGAAGAAGAACCTCCATTTGGTACATTTGCCCCCAGACCGTAAATTTTTTAGGCTAATAGTGGACAATCATTCTTATTTATCTTTCCTAAACATGGAAAATGGTATTACGAAACGAAAGATATTAATTAGAAATAATTTAAACGTGGAAGTATATCTGGGAGGGAAAGCATGTCATTGGTTTCAAGTGGAAAAGCCGGAAAGGATAGAGGAATATCATTTTATTTTACACAACATAAATGAAATAGAATGATAAATATGCAAGTAAATAAGTAGAAATAGTACGATCATTATGAGTAGCACTGCTGCTCTATAGAATATGAATTGTATATATTACAGAATTTAATTTTTTATATGTTTGTTTCATGGCACGGAGTGTCACAAATACGCAAATGATTGAAATATATTTAATGTTATGCCTTCTTGGATTAATTGTAACAAGATTGTTTCTTTTTAAAATTGCAGTGTTCGTAAATAGATTTTTGACATTTTTACCATTTTTTTACCATTTCTGTGTAGCCTTCTTCGATTAACTTACGTTTTAAGAATATTCTTTCTTTTTAAGATTGCAGTGTTAATAAACGGATTTTGCATATTTGTAGCATTTTTTTAACATGTTTTAGCCTTCTTCGAATAATTTATATTTTAACAAGTTTCTTTCTTTTTAAAATTTTAGTGTTTATAAACATATTTTTGATATTTTTACCAACATTTTTCTTATGATGAACCTGAAGAATTTTGTATATTTAATGTTTAAAGACTGTAACCTAGAAATGTACAATAGTGCTGAGTGTTTTATTATAAAATTATTAGATTTTCCATATTCCAATTAAACAACCTTCAATGTAGGAAGTTTTTAACTTTGAATGATCCTTTAATTAAAAATAGTTTGAGTTTCTAATTATGAAATGATATTGTTGACGTATTATTTCAATTCAATATTTGACCTATTTATACGACTGCAAATTGAAATAAAAAATTTTAGGGGTGCCTACATTTAAACTATTTTAATGTTTTCATTGTTAAGCTGTATAAGTAAAGTAGAAATATTACGTTCATTATGAGCAGTCTTTCTGTCCAATAATATTAATTATATATATAATCTATATTTTTATTTAATAGCACATAATTGACTTTTTATGAATATGAAAGTTAGGGAAATGTTTTTAATATTATGCACATGTATTTTATGCATATGGATTGAATTCTGTACATATAAAGCTTTTGGAAGTTATACATACGCTTATTTTTACACATTCACTGAGGTGATTCAATTTTTGTAATATTAAATTGAAAAAATTTTCCCTCGATACCGCGAACACTAATAAAATTCAGTAGGTAATAGGCTCAAGTTGAATATTTTTAGTAACTCTTTCAGATATTCTTCACTTATTTATTTTGATTAATTTCTCATTTTGCCTCACCAGAAATAAATAAAGTGAATATTTCGTCTACTCTAATTTTTTATGTAAAATCCTGTTAAGTAAAACAAGAATTCTTGTTTTGCATCAATTTGATTATTGGACGTTAAATAGGATTTTTAATTTGGATTTTGCTCTAATTTAAATTTCGTAAATTCTAATTTTTTAGTGAAAATACTAATTCTCTTTTGGCTTGATTTCTTTAATTTTCTGATACGGCCCTCGGGCAAATTGTTTTTTAAATTCCTGACTTTTTCTTGCTTTGAGGTTCGACACTATATAGGTATATTAATACTTTAAAGTTTTGCGCCTTTCCTGCATTTCTTAGACTTCTTTCTGCATTTATCATGCATGGTATTATAGCACTTTACAATAAAGTGAGATCGTGTTATCATATGAAAGCTTATCAACGATTTTGTAAATTCCGTTTTATGCTCTTCACATCCAACCTTCGGAAGTTTGAAAATCGTTAAGGCTGTCCCGCATATGATGAAAAGTATCTTGATTTAAGGTACCTCTAGCCAAAATACGCAAGATCATGTTATCCATATTGTGAGTTAGTGGGTACAAATCGTCCGAAGGATATTGTAAACGTTTATCCCATTCTCCTATGACTATCCTCGAACGGCTACCAAATCCCAACGACCAGTTTCCGGGTAACTTTCGTTTTCCACGACGCTTTGTAACTTTCTAAATGTATAAATTGGAGTTTCCCCCTGTTATAATAACAATTTTTTTGGCCAATTATTTACCGTAGAATAAACAACCGTTCGAAATGTGCAGAAAATTATAAACTTGAAGATATGAACTTTGCTTCCTCTTGTACTTCGGGTTTGAAGATATCCATGAGAGCGAGATAAAAAATGCTTACGTTTTGTAATACCTCTGGATAAAAAGAATCCTTTGAATTAACTTTGCGTTCGGCAAGTTCAAATTCAATGTTACAATTCGAATATTCATCGGTCTAATTGATTGAGATAAAAATTCTGATTGCTTCACAGACAATCTGAAAAGATTGGTGAATATTTAAAGGGTCCCTGTACATAACTGAGTGACCAACAAAATCGGAATTTTACACTAGAGCGATATAACATCCTGTAAAATCGAAATCACAATTTAACGATAAAACAAAAGTTTACTCCCAAGCTGAAGTGCTTTTAAATTGAAGTCAAGAAACTATGATCATAAAATACATTTTGGACTATAGCATTTTATTCGATGCGAAAGTCGTAAATTGGATGAAGAGTAACTTTTTTACCTTTCTAAATACATATATAAAAGCAAAAAAAAATTTGTTCAAATTATTTCCATTGAATTGTTATCTAGGGTAAAATACTTGATGAATTTATACGAAAGGGAGATCGCTAAACTTGAAAAAATAAGCTGACAGCACTTTTATGTTTAGTGAAATTTAGTAAATCTATAGAAAACCTTGAATATAGCTTTCTTTCTTTCGTTTTCAATCTACGTCAATCAAAAGCACTTCATTACAATTTTTCATTAAAAGTTAAAATCAGTTATGAATTTTGGTGTTTATGCAGGTTTGAAAATAAAAGTAAAGTTGACGAAAAAATCCAATTCAAAAGAAAAATGCTTATAAAGTTCTGATCTGAAGAATCTAATACTTCCTTTTTGGGCATTCTTAGGCAACTTAAATTTTAGAAACAATAGCCAGCAAAACCTTGACATGCCCGCGCAGCGAATTTTAAAATGAAACTTTGTAAGAACCCTAGTATAAATCAAAATAGCTTCACAGGAATGGTATTTGGTCACAAGAAAACTTTGCAAAAATAGATTCTTAGGTATTTTCCTTGAATAGAAAAAAATCTTATATTTTAACAAAAAAAAAACCGGCTATGAATACAATGAAACTGAATGCCAGAGAAAATATTTGTTGCATCTTAAACTGGTGAAAAATATCATAATCTTGATAATTCTCGATTCAAATTCAAATCTTTATAACAAGAAGGTTATGTTAATTCGTTAGCGCAGTCATTGAAAAGTGCCTGCCTCGTCCATTACAGGATCACAACGATTAAATATTTCGCGATAAACCAAATTCTTGAAATCTTTTTTATATGAATAATAATTGATCTATTTAAATGAAATGTCACAATCCTTAATATTCAATGCAAACTGTTAATGTCAACGATTTAAACATAGGCAGCTGCCATTTTATCCCCGCGCTACATTAGCGCCACACACGGAACGGAAAGTGTTGTAACCATTCGCATACAACAAAAGTTTGCTCATTTTCGGTTACACTACCTTGGGCTCCTTATGTCTTTTCTCCATGTGCAAACTTTCCACTCTCGCTTCCCACTCTCCTTTCGATCTAAAATCATAGATATCAAAGCTCTTCCGCCAAATCTACCACCACGTTATTTATCTTCCATTTCTACTCTAATCTGCCCTTATGATTTCTGAAACACATCATCTGAGCTCTGTTGATATTGGCTTTCAAACGCTTATCTCTGATATATTTAAAAGTCTCCTTTAAATTCTTCTTTAAATCTGCCAGAAGGATATTAACTGGAAGCAGTTTCAACTGGACTCTTGCATGAGGGCTTCTCCTATCTAGAATTCTTCAGCCTTCGTATCTCTTATCTTTGCCCTTATCTGAGTCTCTGCAAATATTTCTTTCATCCTCTGCCTTTCATAGCTGCCCATAATACCCTCAAGTGAACTAAAAAAATTCTTCGTTGAAATGTACAAACAGTGCGACTAGTCTTCCTTACTTCCACCCTGGGTTACTAGTGACTTCAAAGTTTGACATGTATATGTTATCTGTGGTTCCCATTCCTTTTCTAACATGAGTTTGGTTGTTTGGAATACTTCCCTTTTCTTTCACCTGCCTCCGCACACCCGTATTCGTTTACATTGCAGTTACCAATTTTTAGAACCATTTTTCCTTTTGCTTGTTCCTTTCGAACCTTGAAATCGCTTTATTTACCTGCTCCCTACAGCCCCTTTTCTCCATTTTCTTACACTCTCCTTCATCCTTTCTTTACTTTCCCTGCATTCCACGTCCCACTCACCTCACATAAACCGCTCTTTTTCTTGTGTTGCTCTCTCTTTTTCTCTTACCGTATCAATCTCAGATTTGAGTTTTTCTAGAAGCGCGTCTACAATCCGGCCTCTACCAACAAGTCTAATATTCTCCTACCCTCCCCAATCTTTTCCTTTTGTTTCGAGTTTCTTATGAACAACTCCCTTTTTATATCCTGTACCTGCCCTTCTTATTTTTCTCTCAATGCACTTTAGTCCCTCCCTATTCGGTACAACTCTTCTTTTTCTTCCTCTGTCCTTTAACTTATTGTTCCCCATCCTCCCTCTTCTGCTCTTCTGGCATATACACATAATGCATACGCGATAACTTTTCCTATTGTTATTGTTCTCACCACTCTTGCCTGCTCTTCGTCTATATGCTTTCCTTTTTCTTCCTCCATCACTAGTTCATTTATTATATCAAACACCATGGCACTCAATTATCTATTTCTCACGTGCTCCTTTCTCGCTGTTTACATTTTATTCTTGGTACGTTCCAGAACGCTACATTCACGTCGCTCTTTTTGCATTTCTCTGCTTTCTTCCTTGCATTCAAATGCTCTTCTCGTTTTAAGACTCTCTCCATGAGACTTGTATTCACATTTTCTGCCCCTTTTTACTAACATAACTTAAAATTGTATATAACTATTTCTATTAAAAATAGCTATCTTCTGCCTGCATTTTCGCAACATAACCTTGCATTGTATTGTGAGTTTGTACATTTTCTTCAGGGCCCAACTGCTGCTGTTTTAAGACATCCAATCCTAGCGAGATTGTATGTTCTTTGTGAGGATCTATTTGAAAAAATATATTTCCCTTGAGGGAAAACACTACAGAAGATGAAATATTTAGAACTTCACAATTTTATTTATATCTGAGTTAATTTAACTAAAGAAACATGATCGCGGTAGCATTTTTTGGATATTTTTCTATTTAGTCTCATCAATGTCGATTTTCCAGTCGTTATACTATGCGGACTTTCAACTCACGAACTCGTAATTCTATGTGTGAAATTTTTTTGAAAATGAATTTTTGCAGACACCAAATTTGGGCTAACTGAGACCTTACCTTCTAATCAAGTGCAAACAATGTGGAACGCCATGAGAATGTATTTGTTAGAACCGAATGAACCTTAACGAAAGAAAATTGAAAATCACCAAATTACAGTTGTCAGTGACTGGAACTTTAATTTTAGAAAGTCTAAAGGTAAATAGATTGAAGCATTAAAAACCTTAATACACTGTCTTTATTATTGTTTGTAATTAAGAGTTACTTGAAACATATTAAGCCAATTTGGATGAGAAACAATTGTACATTTTACTTTCACATGTTTTAAAGTTAATTTATGATGTCAAGGATTGAGGTTGAACTGCTTCACTCTATATTTCAATGTAATTTTATTCGTAAGGCCTACTGGAATTTCTTTGACTTCATCGGGGGTCAAGGTCGTAATCATGCCGCTTTCCATGTTTATTTTTGCTCTTCTATAACCACGAAGGCGAGTATTATATGAATATATTCCAGCAAGCCGTGTACTACTCTCCAATATTGCATAGATATCACGATTGGATGTTGATAATACTATTTGTTCTTGGGTAGGTATCGGCATGAAGACATTTCGTTTTTTCATTAATCTTATTGGTTTATCTGCAGAAAAAGTGTATCTTCGAAGTTCGAAAATTCGCTGCTTATTCGTATAGGAAATAAGCCGAATAAATTCAAGATGGTCAAGCCTATATTCAATTCCCCGAGCAGAAGCAATCGTGGTTGGTGGAACAATGGACATGGCATCGGCTGGAAGAGACTCAGACCTTAAATCAAGAGAAGGCTCGGCAGGAGAATGTTTCCTCTCAAAAGGTTCGCGACGTTGAACACCAGGAATAGGATCGCCATTAGGTAGACACTCAAATTGTAAACTTAACTCTGCAAAAAGAAAAGAGGATTACAGTTGTTGAAGCAAACGCTGGCATATCATAAATTTAGTGCGACAAAATTCTGAAGCAGGACCAAGTGCATTGACAAAAAACTTTATTTTATTAAAAAATGTTTTGCAACCGTACGTCAGTGCAACATAAAAACTCCTGCGCAGAAAAAGGATGAAAGTTAAAATTGCTCAAATAAAACTTTACCCAGAACTGAATATCATCAGTCGATTTTTATTCGTTAACGTCCGTAATCACATACGAAAAAATCGAGCTGATTTTCTAAAATCCGCAGTTTTGCAAGCTGTCTTTTAACTACGAAATCAAAATTTTATTCTGTTGTGCCTGTAATTTATCTTTTTACTTAGAATTATTTTTATCATTCGGCGTTACTGAATTTGCAGTACTTTTTGGACACAATTTTCATTGGGTTAAGAACTTAAATTTGAGATAACCGGACGGTCTTCCAAAGCTCCAGTCGTTCTAATGATTAAAACTGGTAGTCCAGGTATTGAAATCATATCTTCTTCGGCGAAGTAGGGTTAAGTAGTCTGTGCACAGATTACATAAAACAAATTTATTTAGATTCAAAGAAATGGTGAAATCCTAAGTCTTTCTGAGGCTTTTCATTTTTGAAACTGATACTCACGATTGAAAATTCGCGAACTCATTACATTTTGAATTCTCATAATGTTCAATTATAAAATTTTTAACATCATTTTGAAATGGATAGATCTTGAAGATTTGTAGTGGAGGATTAATTTGATATTTTTACCATAAAAAACTTTCTCTATTAGGAAGCTAATGAAAGTGAAAATATCTAGAACCTTCAATTCTGAATGACAATCTTCTAACTTGTTGTTAAAAAATATACAGCTGAATTATTCGATAAAAGATTTGGGAAAATTGTATAATCTCATTGTATAACATCTTTATTAGCGTTCTTTATAATTAAAATTTTGGCAGACAGTGAAAAATTACATACAAAGTTGAGAATCCGCCTCGCGGTTCAAATTATCAATCAATTGTTTGATAAGTTTTTATCTAATAGTAGATTAAAAACTCTGGGATCGACTGTTTTACTATCATTTAAAATATATGCTTCAATTTCAAGTGCTATGAAATATATTTTTAATATCAATTTGTTTGTTTTATTTTTTTCGGCTTTCAGAATTCTGTGTACACTTTACTTTCATTTAAATATCAAATTTTACTCTAATAGCGATCAGGAGCAAATAGATGAATAAGTGAATTTGGGATTTTATGTCGTTACATTCATTGGCTCTCAGAAAAAGAAGAATTCCTCTGATTTAAAGTAATTGCTTTAGTTCAAAGAAATCAGTTTTTTTATTTTTTTATTTTTTACACTAATATATTTGGAGGATATTTACAATTAAAAATTCGCCAACTTATGACATTTTTCATTTTTATATTTTTAAATTTTACAAATTAATTCTTAAATTTCAATTGAAACTCATATATTTTTATATACGTTATTTAAGGCCAACTATTAATTTAATTTTCAAAACAGAGTTGTAGGTGTCTGCCTATCATGTCACATGCGGCAGGTCCTCTGCGGCAAGTCATACCTGCGGCATGGCATATCTGTGCTATCTCACATATGCGACATGTGCCTTCTGCCGCATGTCACATCTGCGGCTTGTCACATCTGCAGCATGTCTCATCTGCCTCATGTCACAACTGAGGTACCTCTACCTAACAGCTTCTCTCGCGAGCGGCATTTTTCAATGTCCAATTGACATTTTGCGGCATCTCTCCCCAGTAAAAGTTTTCCCAGTGGCATCTCTCCCTTCAAAAAAATTTTTAATGTCCAATTCAAAATGGCTAAACTGAGGCAGGTCTCCCTGGACTAATTATCTTTCCGATGGCATCCCTCATCCGGAAAAAACTTTCGAGTCCATATTGAAATATTAAAATTACACAAAGCCTCCGTGGACTAATTGTCACATCAGCAGCATCTCCTACCACCGAAAAGTCTCCCCAGTAGCATCTATCGTCTGTTAGAAAATGTTTAAGTCCACATCAAAGTGACAAAAGTGCGGCAAGTCTCTCAGGACTGATTGTCACATCTGCAGCATCTCTCTCCCGCGGCAAGACTCCTCAGAGGCATCTCTCATTCGAGAATAATTTTTCAGTCCACATCAAAGTGAAAAAAATGCGGCAAGCCTCTCAGGAATAATTGTCATATCCGCGGAATCTCTTCGCCAAGAAAAATTTGTAAGCACTTCCAAAGCTAGAAAACTGAGGAAAGTCTCCACATCTGCATCTCTCCCCAAAGCAATTTTTCTCAGTACTTCGAAAGATGGCAAAAATTCGGTAAGTCTCCCCAGTAGCATCCACCCCCAAACAAATTGGTTGAGTACTTCCAAAAATGGCAAAACAACGGCAAGTCTCTCCACTGATTTATCTGCCCAAGAAATTTGTTTCAGTACTTCCGAAGATGGCAAGACTACGGCCAGTCTCCCCAGCGGCATCTCTTTTCCAAGCAAATTTTCTACGTAATCCCAAGGATGGCAAAACTGCGACAAGTCTCTACAGCGGCATCTCTCCCCAACACCATTTTTAAAGTATTTCTAAAGATGACAAAACTGCGGAAATTCTGCCCAGTGGCATCTCTCCCCCAAGAAATTTTTTTAAATACTTCCCAAGATGGCAGAAATGCAGCAAGCGTTGCATGCAACGGCACCTTTCTCCCAAGATAATTTCGCAAGTGGTTCCAAAGGTGGCAAGACTACGGCAAGTATCCTAAGCGGTATCTCACCCCAAAGAAAAATTTTCAAATACTCTCAAAGATAGCAAAACTGCCGCAAGTCTCTCCAGCGGCATCTCTCTCCCAAGACAATTTTTTAAGTTTTTGAAAAGATGCCAAACCTGCCGCCTTAAATAATTAAAAAAATGTCATGAAAGAGAGATGCTACTGGGGAGGCTTGCCGTAGTTTTGCCATTTTTGGAAGCACTCAACAAATTTTCTTGGGGGATAAATGCCATTGGGAAGACTTACTGCATTTTTGTCATCTTTGAAAATACTAAGAAGAATGCTTTGGGGAGAGATGCCGATGTGGAGACTTTCCACAGTTTTGCCATCTTTGGAAGTGCTTGAAAATTTTTCATGGAGAAGGGATGCCGCGGATGTGACAATTATTCCTGAGAGGCTTATCGAATTTTTCCCACTTTGACGTGGATTATAAAATTATTCTGGAATAAGAGATGCTTTCGGGGAGTCTTCCCGCGGTCGAGAGATGCCGCAGATGTGACAATCAGTCCTGAGAGACTTGCCGCAATTTTGCCACTTTGAACCGGACTTGAAAATTTTACCACATATGATAGATGCCACCGAGAGAATTGTTACTGGGGAGAAATGCCGCAAGAATGTAAATTTCACAGTGAGAAATACCGCGCGGAAGAGAAGCTGCTAGGTTGAGATGCCTCAGTTGTGACATGCGGCATGTTGTTTCAGGTCAGATTTTCTAATATTTCTTTTTGAATAGTCTAATTTAAAAAATACTATATCTGAAAACTCTACATTTTTTAAGATTTACGCGTAAATAAATGTTTCTAAAATTAATTTTAAATCTTCGTATTTTAAAATTTTGAAATTTTAAACTTTCTTCGAAATATATGTTCAAGTTTCAAGATTTACAATAGAGAATCCTTCAAGTTTATAGATTGGCAACTACAATTTTTCAATTTATAAACGGTAACAATCACAGCGTTGATTTGTTTTTTAATCCTCTGACAATTTTCTTACATGCGTAACATATGTTTCCTTTTATAAAAAAATTAATAACAATCCAGTTCTAGATCAGTAAGTAACAAAATTCTATTTAATTAGAGATGGTTGAAAATATTTAAAAAAATTACTTAACATATGCGGAAGGCGGGATTCTAGTTTTTAAATTTGGAAGAATTCTGTATCAATGAGGAATATTGGCTAATTTTTTTTATGATACACACCTTCTGAAATCCCCCGAAATTAATTCAGATTTGATCCGATTTCATTTCGGACAAACTCAAATAAATAAACTGTAATTGACGGAAATGTGTAGATTTGTTTAAAGATGCGATAGATATAGGTAATATAGTATTATGTTCACCGATATAATTGAGGATGACTGTCAAGGCGAAGACCAAACTATATACGATTTCCATCTTTTCTAATTGCATTTGAAATTAACAAAAGCTTTAATGAAGAATTTAGTTAAAAGTTTATGTGATGAATAGTCTAGTGTACACTTAAAATACAAATATGGTATCTCAATTGTTACCTTAGTTATTAGAGGTGGCACCCTTGTCGTTCTGAGATCTTTATGTTTCATAAATCACTCAAAGAAATTTATTTGCCTTTACCAAGACCAGTATTTACAACTATTGTGGAAATCTTTTTGAAGGCTTCTATTGATTTTCAAAGACAAAAAAGATAACGTTGAATTCATGTAGACATAAGGCTTATTTTCTTGAAAAATAAATTACGCTACTGCTTTGCAGCATCTACCTCTTCAAACTTAATTTTTCGCTTAGTAACATTATCACCAAGAAGTTTGAAAAATAAACAAATAAAAGCAAAAAATTAGGCATGTAATAATATTTAGCATTAATTGATTCATTTTAAAATTTCGGATGCAGCAAAGTTGCAGAAAATATTTATCTCGCCAAAACAAGCTATCATTTAATAAGAGCACATCATTTTAAAAAATTGTCTTCTGAAGTGATAAGAAAAAGTAGTTTGGTCATGAAAATGATAGTCTTTTAAATAAAGAATATTTATAGCTTTCAAATTGAAATTATGATTATAATTGTAGGCCAAGTTTAAAACTTGAAAATAATCTGAATTTCATTAAGTCATACGTGTTACCTGTTAGAAAAACTGTATGGAATCTTTTCATTTACGAAGTATTTTGATTTTATGATACAGGAGAAAAGTATTTTGCAGATTTTATTTTCTGCTATAACGGATTGCATTAAAGCGGCATAAACTTCTTTAAAAATGTTGACGATAAATCTCACCAGTGTGTCAAGTGATCAGACAATTTGACACTAAAGGCTTATTTTTATAATGCTTTTTATATTTTTATAATGATCATTGGATGAAAAGATGAATGCATCATCTCAGAACAATGACAGGCTTTAAATTAACAAATTCTTTTGATTTTGAAAGCAAGGTGTTTCCTAAATTCTCTCTTTCTCTCATAACTGTTACTACATTTATAACCGGTTTACCTTTTAACTTTTAGCGAAAGTTTGAAGTGTGTTTGCGATAGGATTTCATGTTGACTCTCTTTTTATGATCGGATGTCATGAAGAATGCATCGTGGTTTTGCTGCTGTTGCTGCCTGCTCGCATTTTTTTTATTTTTTGCCTTCGCCAGGCTGCTGTATGAGTGCCGAAACGTTTTTTATTTTATTTTGCAAATGCTATTTTATTGCAAATTGATAATAATAAAAAGAAAAAAGACGAAAGAAAATATTTGAACAACGTTGTAAAGATAATATGATAATTGACTTGAAGTCTTTATTCTGTTACCAGGAATGTTTTACTTCCTTTCATAAATTTTTAGAACCCTGAGTACAAGATGGATTAGTTTTGATTGTTAACCGTATTGTTGCATGCACCTTCATAAGTAATTTCTCTAGTTTCAGAAGATTTTCAAAACGATTTTTAGCACAATGTAAATAACAAATGTAACTTAATATAACAATACGTTCAAGATACTTCCTGTGTAGTGCGCGTTTTGATTGTGATTTTGCCTCTGAGAAACTTTGCTATATTTTTAATAGTCTTGAACTTTATTCTAAATTCTCCAATCTGAAATAATTATCTAGGATACAGTGATCCAAATGTTTTTCAAGGCTTCAGAAGTTGTCACTGATATTTCGCTTAACCTAACCGTTTTTTTTCTTACCTCGTCTTTCACCTCCATCTCTTTTCTCTTCATATCAGTTAGTCCTACGCAAATCTCATCCAATCTTCCGCAAATATCATGTCTAACCCACTTTATCAGAACATCTAAAATGTCGAACATATTTCGCTCGTCCCTAGTGGACCTCTCTGCCGTTGCTACGAAGCCCAACGGGGTAACGAGCGTTTCATCTGCATTCGCCTCAATGCTTGCTTCAGCTGCGGCACTACTCTCTCTTTCTCTCTTTGCCATCACTGCCACTGCTTGCTTTGATCGTCTCACCAAATTCGCTCTGTCTCCTTCTGAAGTCACGCTGTAGTATTCTCAGAAGCCACATACTGCTTTACTCTGTTAAACCGACAGTTAACCTCAAATGCCACTTCTCTGCTTCCTCAGATCTTCAACTTATCACTTTCTATCGAACCCCAGAACTTTAAAAATTTTATCTGAAACTCACCATATTCTACTCATTTCTTTTGACAGTGTGTGGCCGATTTTCCTTCTTCTCTCTTCAGAACTTTTGACCTCCTACTTACTATTAAATCATCCCGGGTCCCAACAAAACGAACCTAACCTCAAAATCTACTCTTGTAAGATTTATATTTTCGTTTGTTTAAATCCGAAATTTCTAATGCGCCCTTTATTCATACTTGCCGAAGGAACCGAATGGAGCCTCTACAAAGTACCCGTTTGTTGTCTGAGGGGGTTTCTACCTTTTCAGGCGATATAAAAAGCGATTGTTTACCGTTTTTGTATGGAGACAGGCTTATTTATTTTGCTACCGATGTTTTAACATTCAATTACCACATATTTCAAGAAGCTATGATAATTTATTAAAATTGAATATTTTTTGAAAATTTTGATATATATATATATATATATATTGTTAAGAATTTGTTTCATGTTATTGTCCTTCTGTCGAGTGACCTTATTATTGCATATACAATAGCATGTTTTCCTTCCAATCTTTATTTTCCTTCAAAGTCACTCTGTTTAGTTTTCGGACGCTACCTTGGTTGAAGAGCGGACTCAGGTAGTGATCCGAGGGTTTGACTGAGTCTGGCGGTTTTCCGGTCAAGGTTAAGTCGTGTACAGCTGTCGCGATAATTTAAGGAAATAAGAAATCAAGTGTCGTTTGAGTTTTCTTCAGGTATCTTGACGATTCCATTTTTTTTTGTTCGAATCTATGTTTCTTTCTCTTTCCTTTTTTTGTTAAGTGACTTTCCCGACTCGATCGCAATACAGGAGTACACTTATGTAAATAGCGCATTACGTGGACGCGCATAAATAAGGTAAGTATTATACAGCCTATTATCGCTTTACAGAACACTAATATTAATCGCATACATTTCTTATTGAGATAATCAAATTAATTGAATTATAAAATTAGATTAACTGAATTATTTGATTTAATTCATTAAATAACATTAGTAGTAATACAACAATTCATTTTTGCATTGAATCTTTCCGAGTACACTGTCTCGATATCTATGAATAATGAATCTTTGCGAAGCAGGGCGTAGAAAATAGTATGAAAAAGTACGCACCGTTAATGCAGTTATATGCTAATTTTTTGAAAATTTTTACTGCGAAAATTATTACTAAATTCGAAGCCTGCTGTGTAGAATATTTTATTAATTGAATTATTTCATTAAATGAAATGAATTATTTAATAAAATTAATTAAATAAAAGTATTAGTAATACAGCAATTAATGTTTTGTTTTGAATCTCTCCGATTGCACCATCTAGATATCTAAGAATAATAAAATCTTTGCGAAAAAGGGCGTTGAAAATAGTTTGTAAAAAATAAATGCCAGTAATTTGGTCATTTGCTTATTTGTGTAAATTTTTCCTCCAAACATTTGTTACTAAATTCGACGTCTTCTGTGTACAATAATTTCTAATATATATATAATTAAAAATTTGTCATGAGGACAACCGCAGGATTTCGCCGGGAGCGGGTGCTAATCTGAAAAATTGCACCCGCTTCCAGCGAAATCGCGGTAAAACTTCAGCCATAACCACGTCTCACAACCGTGAGATAGGTGCTTACAGTCTTTACAGGAATCAATACGACGATCCATCAAAAGCCTCGTGGACCCTAAGAACACGGAGCGACCCAAGGACAACCGCCTTCTGCATTTTTCCCGCAAGTGTTCTAGCA
>NC_046660.1:16453629-16463364 GCF_010883055.1 Belonocnema kinseyi
GCACTTCCCATTCTCGACAATTGACTCAATTTCCCTAGGAGCATTTAGAGGAGCGATATTAAGCTGAATGCCGTAGGAGTGACAGAGATGGTAATAAAGTACGCTTAGTGTCGCATTGTGCCTTTGAATGTAGGTCGTTCCCGCGTGTGTTGGACAACTAGATAGTATGTGAGCTAAATGCTCGGGTTGTGCATGACACGCCCTGCAGCTATCATCGGGAATGTCTTGTCTCAAAATGTGGCGACGGTATGTTAAGGTGGAAATGTCTTGGCATGCAAAAATGAAACCCTCTGTACCAGACTTCAATCCGGGCGATTTAAGGAAAGCAAACGTTAGCTTACAAGACATTGACTGATCCTTCACATTTCTGCGGAAGATAGCGTGCATCCTCTTATCTAGCAGCTGTTCACGAAAGTTTTTCTCTTGTGCTTTCTTAATCCGGGCTTTCAGGAGTGAGCTCTCGAGATAGATAAGATTTGATGCATTTTGCTCACCCCTAATACTGAAGTCAAGTCCGAGTGCTTCAGCAGCCTTCTCCGCTGCTTTGTACAGAAACGCTCCTTTGCCCACTTCTTCGTGATTCCTGACCATTTTAAGAAGAGGGTCTCTTCCATTTGCAACTCTATATGCTGTATCCAGAATAATCCTGTTGTCGCGGAACGGAAGACTTAAGATGCATGCTTTTTTTCATGTGCATAACATTTCTTGTCCCGATATCAAGAGATCTGAACTCGTTCTTCGTCCATGAAACTACTCTAAATGAATAGAGTAGTACCGGGAAGGCAAGCATGTTCGTTGCAGATACTTTGTTCCTCGCCGACAGTTCTGAAGAACAAATCTGTCGGATGAGACATTTGTATCTGCTTCGGAGAGTATCCCAGCGCAAAGGTGTCATACGGCGCTTCTATCAACGAGCTCAGGATCTTCAGGGATTCCATTAAGTTTTCCTCGCTTCAAATAAACCTTGGCGCATTTTTCTAACCCAAATTCCATTCCAATTTCCTTAGTATATCGTTCGACAATCCCCAGAGCTAGATGCAGTTGCTCTCTGTTTTTAGCATAGATCTTAAGATTGTCCATGTAAAATACATGAGTGACCTTGTACTTTCGATCTACAGGTTTGCCGCACAAGTAACCGTCGGAACAGCGAAGTGCTAGAGATAGTGGCAACAATGTAAGGCAAAAGAGGAATGGGCTCATGGTGTCGCCCTGAAAGACACCTCTCTGAAAGGTGACCTTGTTAGTTGTCACACAATTTTTTCTAGATGAGATAGAAAATCTGGTTTTTCAAAGCCGCATCAATCTCTCTATGAACCCAACTATTTGCGGATGAACCTTTAAGATTTCCAAAAGACAGATGATAAGTCTATGGGACGTCGATTCGAAAGCTTTCCGATAATCAATCCAGGCCATCGATAGGTCAGGTTCGTAGAATGCTGCTTCTTTGCAGACACATCTTCCGATGAGCAGGTTCTCCCGACATCCGCCTACGCCTTTCTTTGAGCTTCGTTGTTCATACATTTCTTGCCACACAGGTTCAATTTGCCGAACAATCCTATCATGTAGGATAGCTGTGAATATCTTATAAAGTGTGTTCAGAGAAGTTATTGGCCTGTAATTCTTCGGGTCAGTTAAGTTGCCTATTTCCGGCAGAAGTATTGTGCGCCCTTCCACCAACCACTCAAGAATCGGCTCTTCCGACTTCAAATATGAGGTGAAAATACGGGCCAAATGCTGATGGGTTGAAGAAAACTTCTTCCACCAGAAGGTTTTGATACAATCTGGTCCCGGTGCGGAATAGTTCTTCATCCCTCTTAATACTTTTTCACCTCCTCTTTAGTGATGGGTGGGCATTCTTTATCAGGTGTTATGAGGGCAACACATAACTCCTTGAAGCTCTTTATAATTTCTGAGTCTTCGTCCAGTCTATGCTGAACTTCGTAGACTTCTCTCCAAAATACTTCGCCCTCCTCTGGTTTGGGTGGGTGTTCGACAGTAACTGGAGGGTCTTGAAAGAGTCGATATGGGTCAGAGAGAAACTGTTAATTTTCTCTGATCCACCTCTCCCTTCGCTCTAGACTTCTCTTAGCGTCAGATAGTATCCGTATTCTCTCAACAATATACTATCTGATGGTCAACAGCTTTGACTTGTTAAGTGTGTGATAACGGGTCCGGAGTTTGCGCGCGAACTTTCGAACCTTGGCGGTTAAATTCCTGTCAGATGTGATGTAGTCAATCACACACTGAATGCAGGACGCGTACTGTCTTGCCCAGCCTATCTTTATGGCAAGTTGATGCATTCGTCTTTTCG
This sequence comes from Belonocnema kinseyi, assembly GCF_010883055.1. Classification (NCBI taxonomy): domain Eukaryota; kingdom Metazoa; phylum Arthropoda; class Insecta; order Hymenoptera; family Cynipidae; genus Belonocnema; species Belonocnema kinseyi. The sequence continues at coordinate 16,455,941 of NC_046660.1, forward strand.
TCTTATGATCAGTCATTGGTTTTATTTTACGGTTAGCATCGGCCAAAACTCTCGCTGCGTTAAACACACAATAATTGATAGCCCAGAGGACGGATTCTCCGAAAAAATGTCCACAAAGCTCGTCATCCATTTCTGCCAGATCTGTAGGCTTGACAGAAACCTTGGTGTTGATATTTCGCCGGGTCGTAAAGCATCGCTCTTCAGCTATTGGATGTCTGCCCGCGGTTGGTCTTAGTGTCGCCTCTCTCTCTCTATCTGTTGCCGGCTTGTTCTAGCTGTGGTAGAGTAGGCGTTCCGCTTACATAGCCCCTTTTACGGAGTAGTTCAGCATGGTTTCGCAGACGTTGCTGCGAAAAGTGCGATAGCTCCGGGTGTTTCTGGAACCACAGAGCATGCAGCCGTGCTATGGTACCCCATTCAGGGGCCACACTCGCATCGTAGCACTCTAGCAAGTCGTGATTCAGTCGCTTCGTCCACCCAAAGGTTGCGAGAATTCGCCGATCCATTGCATTGAATCCATTTTCATTGGCTCCCCCAGCTCTAGATTGGTCGGCATTGTTGGCCGACCCATTGTCGGGAGCCTGCGTGTTCTGTTATTTTGAACCGCACTTACGACAACTATGCTTGGTGTTGTCATTATTGTTCCCATGAGAAGCTAGGGGAAGGGGTTCGTCCATCCTTGTAGAGCCCCGCATGCAAGGATAAGGCTGCGTACTCTGAGAGGTCGCCCGGTATCCCAGAGTCACCGTTCTAGACACCTCACCCAGGTGCCATCCAGCTTTCGGCACGGTTTTCACACCTCCGCTTTGGGGTTAATTCCTTCGGGATCACCCCTGAACAATTGTCCGCGACTGCCTATTTATTTTTGTAACCATATTCAGCAGAAACCCTTGGTACAGGGACCCTGTATCCGCAACCCGAGGACGCGTTCGGTGGCTTGATTTTTAAATACGTACGCGAACTAAAGCCAATGAGCGCCGTCGTACCGCCGCAATACAGGTCCTCTGCTTGTTATTTATAATTGAATTCTTGTTTTAATTTAAGCCTCTCTGCTTGTTATTTATGATCGTATTTTTATTTCAATTTCGGAAAGGACATTTTAAAACCTTCAAAGCATTTAAACGAGCTATCGAGACCATTAAATATATGTACCTGAGTGCCTGCGGAGAATTTTTTAGAGCTTCTTAGATCCTTGAGAATCATTAGCATATACTTTCAGATTTCTATCAGTAGGGTTGCTATATTTTTAATTATAAGTTAATATGTGAGCCATTATTTGTTATTAATATAAACATTAACCTTAAGTAATATTCCTATGAAGCATGGAATTTGTTATAAGTTTTTTTATCAAAGCTCATTTCTGGTGTAAAATGCGATAACAGTTTTTGAAGATGTTGAGGTCACGAATTAATTTTAGAATACAAGAGCGAACTACTGGTTGCAGAATTAGATCATTTTTGCCACGTTAATGTAAATCATCCGTATATCTACAAAAATCTATAAAATATTATTTTTTGCTATGAAAAGAAACGAAAATATACTACAAAAACTTTACGAAAGTTAAGCGTTTATTCATTTTACTTAATACGAAAAAACACTCCGTGTTTGAAATACATTGAAAATTAGTGAAATTTTTTACACAAATTTCCCAAAAATTTCATTCAAATTTATAAAATTTTAGGTAAAAGAACAGAAACTGTTTTAATCAGGATTTAAAAGAAAAAGGATTTTATATTTTCATCCCATGTCTTTTTAATAAATTGTTTAACAGCGAGTAGTTCGTTCTTGAATTGCAAAATGTAATATTAGCCTCAAAATCTGAATAAGTTGCTACCGCATTTTATATCAGCAATGAGATTTTATAACAGCTTCCATGCATCACAGGAATAACACTTAATGTTAATTTTTATATTAAATGCAAATAATAACTAAAAAATTAACTTATAACTAAAAAGACACCAATGTTACATTATCTTTACTTCAAATTAGAAAAGTACCACTAAACTCCTTCTTGCACTTCACCTTCACCATAAAAAAGCTGCATAAAATATATAGGCTTCCAATGTTTTATGTGCTTTTAAATAATAAATGGTTTAAGATATGTGGGATTGAACGAATTATGTTCAGTTTAATGGATGTATCGGGTCTTCATATCTGCCGACAATTTTGCCAAACACTTAATCTTTATTTTATAAAAACATAATCTTGAAAACCTCCAAAAACAGATACATACTACAGGGATGTACGGGCACTTTCATTATCACCCAATGGTCGGCGCAAAAAAGTTTTTGCCTAACTAAAAAGGAATCTGCAACAAAATAGGGGAACTCTCAATCAAAAAGATGAATCTTCAAGAGAGAAATTTTATATTTCCAACAAGAAATACAAATTTTGAAACAAGCAATTCCATTTTTAATTTAAAAAAAAGCTTCGATAAAAAATATCAAATTTTGAACAATAATAGAATAATTCACTTTTTGGTATATAAAAGTTAATATTCAATATAAAAAAATGAAATCTTTTACAGATTATTTTAAATTTTTATTAAAACAGATAAACTTAACGCCAAATGGTAAAAGTTTTAACAAAAAAGATGAATTTTCGAACACAAAGATTAGTTTTCTATTGAACATTTTCTTTTTAACAAATAATGAAACTTTCAACTAAATTAATTTTCAATGCAAGACTAATATTGTAAAAAGTATTTAAAATAAAATAGAATTCACTTAAAATCAGGCAGGAAAAGATTGGTGAATATTTGAAGGGTTCCTGTATATAATTAAGTAATCAACAAATTGGGAATTTTACACTAGAGCGATATAAAATCCTGTAAAATCGAAATCACGATTTGATGATAAAACAAAAGTTTACTGCCGAGTTAAAGTGTTTCTAAATTGAAGTCAAAAAAGTATGATCATAAAATATTCTCCACTTCAGAGTAAATTGGACGAAAAAATCCAATCAAAAACAAAAATGCTCATGAATTTCTGATCTGGAGAATCTAATACTTTCTTTTTAGGGGTTCTTAGACAACTTAAATTTTGTAGAAAATCGACAGCGAAACTCTTACATGCCCGCGCAGCGAATTTTAAAATAAAACTTTGTAATAACCCTAGTATAAATGAACATACCTTCACAGGAATGGTATTTGGTCTCAAGGAAACTTTGCCTCTCCATATTACGTGTATTATTATTATTATATTTACATTGGTTTTCATTAAACTTTTACTCGGGTAAGCCCGGTTATACATTATAGCTACGGACTAAGTCAAGTGACTGATAAAATTAGAATGTTATAAGTTAATTCAAATAATTTAATACGATGATTGAAACTTTCTGCGATGATGTTGTAGATATACAATTTCGAGCGGCACGAGCGTTGGAGGTGACAACAGTTACCTCTGGATGCTTTCTTAGAGCTACTGTCCTTTCTTAGAGCTTTGGATTTTTATTTGATCATTCTGCACGGGGCTGTCCCGGTATATATCATCAGTCTCGGACGCATTTTTACAATGCAATCCAGTGATCTGATGAGAGCAATCTGCCTAGACATATTGGACAAAGCCTGGTTTTACCCCATCATTGATGGACTGGGTCGCAATCAAGTACACGATGGGGGGACCTACAGCTTAAGGTGGGTTCCGAACCACCAGAACCTCAGTAAAGGTACATTGAAAAATTTCTAAAGGTACCGGCTCAGGGATCAAACCCCGGACCTCTGAAGTGAAGTCCGAGTGTCTAACAAACTGAGCCATTGAGGCTCTTGGAAAAAAAAATTTCTGTGTTGAAATGTTGCCACAGGCTGATACTACCCAACATGCCGGAGGTATTTTTGGTAAGAGTTGGATTTTTATTTTATAATTTTTGCACGGGGCTGTCCCGGTATAGATCATCAGTCATGGACGCATTTTTATAATGCAATCAAGTGATCTGATGAGAGCAGTCTCATCTGAGACTCCCATAACCCGATTTCCTCTACCCCCAAACCCGGTTACGTGCGTATCATTGAGCTTAAACCCCTACAATCCAATTTCCTTAACCCCCGATCCTTGTTACCTACTCCGCCCTAACACTTCAAAAGGGCGGATCCAAAATGGCAGCCATATTGAATTTTCAAAATCTGACTTCATATTCTTAATGAGCAACCTCAAAAACCTATATATAGATTTTTTCGATCGAATACGATCACTTATAAATTGGGCTTATAGCCTCACATATGCTATATAGAGTGTTTTAACGTTGTTACGAAACTGCGGCCTGTGTTATTAACCACTGTGAGGTACTGGCATATGTTTATTGTAAGCATTTTAATATTAAAAGGTGCGAACCTTAAAGCGAATCGTGTCGAAAATTAGCAACGAAGGAACCTAGACAGAGGTGAAAGAACCCTTTAACAGAGCATTGCATTCATCAAAAAAAGTATACAGTTATGTACATATTCGTACATTCTAATAATATTTACAAAAAAATCTCATTACACAAGCATTTATTGCAAAGTGAGGAGAAATACATCCGCCTAAAGATGCAGTTTTAGTGAATACCAAAGTACGTGGCACCCTGAAATACCTAATTCATTTCACAAATAATATCAGTTATTGCAAACATGACAAGAGAGAAATGAGAAGCATTGCCAAACTACAATGTCGTCAATGTTGAAAGTTTTGAAGCCTTTAAAGAGACGAGTTAAGAGAATATGTTAGGGGACTATTTGGAAATAAAACTATAGGACACCACAACTGTGATGTCGAACACGATGGGTTAGAAAACTCAATTGAGAAAGTATGTGTCACTGAGGTTAGGGATATAATTAGGAATTTAAAAAACGGTAAGGCTGCCGGGGTAAACAGTATCATCGCTGAAATGCTGAAACATGCTGGCGAGTACATACCACACAGACTGTTGGTTTTGATAAATTTATGTATTGATATGGGGAAAGTCCCAGATGATTGAAAAAAAAACTATCGCACCAATATAAAAAAGGCAGATAATTACAGAGGGATCATTTTATTCAATACCGCAAGTAAAATATATTTAATAATACAAAGTAGATCGAAGTAAACTTTGGGAAGTCCTGAAAGAGTACGGAGTCAATGGGTGGGTCCTTCAAGTGATTAAAACAATATATATGGGTAACAAATTGAGTGTATGGATAAATCGGATATTGTGTGAGTGTTTCGGTATTTTAGAAGGTGTTAGACAAGGATGCGCTATGCCTTCATGCCTTTTTATACTTTTCATGGGCAAGAGTTAATTTCTAGTAGTTCCTGCTCACCAGGAACTATTGCAGTCATATTTTTATAACGATTACACAATTTGAAGTATGCTGAAAATTTCAAACCTTATTTTCTTATTCCGTAATTAGTAGTGTTTAACGGATTTTGTTATTAATTTATATAATCCAACATGATGTCGAGGAGAAGTTCATTTTCATAAGGTCAAAATTTTGGATGGGAAACATAGGACGAACAAATAATGCAGTACATGTATCAAACTGAAAACTGACTTGAAATCTCCTAAAAAATGTCGGGCCTTCAGAAAGAAGGTATGGAATCATAGATCGAGCATAGTTGACAGAGATACGATTTTTGAGACACAAAGCGTTGTCTATCAAGGGCTTTTTTATAAAAATTAGTTTTAGTGCAGTACAAATATATACAAATCTGTCCGCTGCATGTGCACAGTCTCATCGCGCGCTGTGCGCGTGGCTCGCATGTTTGGGCAGACCTGGGGCGTACACTGCTGGTGATTATTCCAAGATTCCACTGCATTATTTGCCAGGTGATAATTTAATATGATTCTCAGTGAATAGTTAGTGAAAATAAAAGCTGACAAGTGAACGTTTCAGAAACGGCCTATTTGTCAGCGACATTTCCATCAAAAGTGCGATAAAATCGGAATCTTAGCGCTGGATTTATTTAATAGAAATCTGTTGTTCCGTAACGCATTTAAATCTTTAGCACATTGTAGAAGGCAATCACTCCTTTCCAAAAATTCACGATTGACATCCTTCATCCCATCAACGACCTCCGTAAACGGAAACATTGTCTTGCCAAAGCTCAAGATGACGTAAATGTGCGACAAAGGTATTTGCTTGCGGAATTTATGTTCTTCTGCTACAACCCACTTCGCTTACAATTGTGAAGTTTTTGGAAACGTAGCTTTCAAAGAGTTTTCTAACTTATAACTTGTATAGATACCCTAATGCTTTGATGATATATGCGTTAAGAGGGAATTTCAATACATTATCAAAAATTAAATTAATTAATTAAAAATTATAATTAATTAATTACTTTAAATTGTATTAGTTATACTAGATAAGGTCAATTCAGGGCTAGAGGGAGAAGGGTTCACCCTTACGCTCTTCCTTACACTTCATCCTTGCCGCACCGACGGCAGTAATTACACCTTTGATTTTCAATTACGTCCATTGGACTTCTAGGACCTAGACTTTCTCGTGGCCTTATTATTCCCGTGCCGTAATGAGCTTTTTGATCAGATGGGCTAGCTCTGATGAGCTCTGTGTGGTTTCGCTGCTAGCTAATGTCGGGGTGATAGCGGCTACAGAACTATTTTTTTTAGCTGGTGGCCAGTTCCCTTTGTACGCATATTCAAGGATAAGGGACTTTCCTGGGGACGGGGAAGTCAGATCCTCAACGCGTTTGCATTCCGCTGCCAGGACCGCCAGATCATTGTAGCCTGTAATTTCGTACCAGATGATAGCCCTCCTAATAACAAATCTGAGGTTTGTATATACAAGGTTTATTTGGATTTCGAGATCCATTGGCCTTGTTGAGAGCTAAGAGTGTCCGTACACGCAGGCCAAGTAGTCTGCTACGGGCTCCTGTTGGCCTTGCCTCCATGAGAGTATCTGTACTTTTATCCTCTCTTGGTAGATGGCGTCTGATATGCGGGCTTGGAGATTCCGCTTAAACTAGTCCCCCACGTGTTCTATCTTCATCGGTTCTTTTGAAACCAGTGCCACGTAATATCCTTGAGAGGAAGCGCATGACCACCAACAACTTTTCTTTAGTCAGGAAAGAGGCGACTCTGCCCTTTTCGACCCTGCACAAGAAGTTATTGAATCATAGTGGTTTTCGACTTAATTTTCTTGGTACGGTTCATCTTGTCCCCACGCACAGATTGCGACGTGTTTGTTTCTCGTGACTTGAAACGAACTAGGACTTGCGCCTTTGTAACGTTTCGTAGGTCGAAAAAATCTGTTAATAGACAAAAGTATTACCCAGGATTCTATCAGGTATCGACCACGAAACATGTGATACCTGTAAGCTCCTTGAGTGCCTGGAGGTACATCCAAAAATAGTGAAATGTACGAGGGTGGATTGATAAGTTTCCGGCCTGACCAAGAGATGGCGCCACTAGGCCTACCTTGAGGTGGCGTTCTATAGTACCATCCTTAGATAGCT
>NC_046660.1:16463464-16483068 GCF_010883055.1 Belonocnema kinseyi
TATTTTGCACCAACATTTGCATATGGAAAAGCTCTGCGCAATATGGGTGCCGCGTTTGCTAACAGTGGACCAAAAATTGATTCGAAAAAACATTTCTACCGCTGTTGAGAAATAAAAAAAAAAAATTCTTAAAAACGTTGTTTTTCTTGGTCAGGCCGGAAACTTATCAATCCACCCTCGTATAAACGAGCTGATGCACTTTAGGCGGAAAACATTCGTCATAATATCCAACAAGAGGCGAATGACTACAAGTTATGTCACATAAAAGAGGAGGATCTTCTAAGGAGACTCTTTGAGTCCGATACATTTCTGTATCTCACTCTTGCCCCTATCTATTGTGCTTTACGGCGAAAGCTCTGGAAACCTATGTGGCTGGCCGAATATAAGAGAATTTAAGGTCAACCACCTTTTATGCATAGACGACCTTAAACTTTTTGCTTGTTCAAAAGAGAACCATGCAATCCTTGTGGTGGCAGTGAATAGGTACTCTAAGGCATGGACATGAGCTTTGACTGGACAAGTATGCCTGCGTCCATCTACACCAAGGATGACTAGAAGATACATCAACGCGTGACGATCAGTATTTTTAACACATAGGTGGAAATACCATTAAACATCTTAATAATGGAGAAACATATGCATATCTTGGAATAACTCAAGCATAAATCCTAGATGCGGGTGTGTTAAAAACGGCTCTTGAAAAAAGGTATCACAAAATGCTCAGAAACATTAGGGCTTATGAATCACATATCTGGGAAGAATAAGATCCAGGTGACCAATATTTTGACCGTTCCTATACTGCTTTACACGTTTAGTGCAGTAAAATGAAATGTCAATGAGTTGAAGTAACTTGACCAAAGTACACGCAAGATCAGGACAATCAATCGAAGTCATCATCCTTGATTTTCAGATTCTCTAATGCGACTCGTACACCAACATGAAGTCATTAACGGTGCGGCGTTTCTCTATCGAACCGTAGATAGCGTAGCAAAGGTGCTTAATTTCCCATTTGAGTCCAGCGACACTACACATGGCCTAGCATCATTAAGACCGTTGGTGTTTGAAAGTCGTGTTTAGGCAGCAGAACATTCGCTTCTATTAAATGAACATGCTAACAAGCCCATTTATAGTAAATTCTACGGCAATATACGTAGATAATAGCTATCTAGGAGTCTATCCAACATGTTTCTCAAATATCCTGGATTAAGATCAAAGACGGAAGGATTTTTTTGCCTATCAAGACGGTGGTATAGACACCTTAGCTTACACTCAGCGCATAATGAATGTACCGGTAGATGGTACCAACTGCCGAGCGTGCAAGCAAGACCCAGAAACAATTAGACATGTTCTCAGTGGATTTTCAAAGTAACGCTCGTCTACTCATACGCCCAGGGGGAACTGGAATCCATTGTAGAGAATGATCAGTGTAAGCTCTACGCGAATTTTTCGTCTTCCACCACTCAACGCATCAGTGCTACAATGTATGATATTGTCCTCTAAGATCTAAAGACCTAGATAATTCATGTGATTGAATTATAGGCACCAGCCGATGGCCTGCCAGCATCAGGCTTAGACGTTTGCAACTCAGATGCAAAAGTCTATTCTTCTGGGATCATTGCATCTGGTCCGACAACACTGTTCCTCCAAACATTGTACAAAGGTTAGTCAATCGAAAAAAGTATCCAGAGGTAAAACCTTTACCTCCAACTGTGCTGTCTGTGGCATAAGGCCATCTGCGGCTAGAGTACACACTCTAAGGAACAGTGTTTTACAAAGTATCTTGCGTAACTTTCGCGCTGTTGCTAACCTTCTAGGATAGAAGGAGCAGGAGTGGATGACGTACAAATTCCAGCTGCTTCATGATTGGTCGCTTTAATAAACCATGATCGTAGCTTCTCATGCCTACCCTCGCAAATGTATACCTACAACAACAGCGTAGAATTTGTTTGCATCGTATTGGATTAACTAAATAAAATCCTAATCTCATCAGTCACTTGACTTAGTCTGTGACTATGATGTATAACCGGACTCTTAAAAGAATGAATGCCTTTCTATAGATATATTCCAATGCCTAAGGTAAAGACCATATGGAGCAACGTGAATCATGCATCTGTACATCCCGTTGTAATTTGGGGTACAGACAATTCGCATTCAAAATGCACTGGACATCTTGAACATCTAGTAGTCAGTAAGGTATTAGCAGCTGCTCAGAAAGCTGTTTTATTAAACACCTGTCGCATTGTAAGAAACTTTCTGGAGCATCAGGAAGCAAGCCACTAAGAACCCGTGGAGTGACAGATGGTCGTCCTACGAAAGCACCCAGAGGTGACCGAGGTTCTGGTGGTTCGGAACCCACCTTAAGCTGTCGGACCCCCAATCGTGTACGTGGCTTCGACATAGTGTATCTTTTATTTACCTCGACGACATAATAATTCCTGTACATGATTATAAATATGGTAAAGCATAATGATTTTAAGATGGGATAGCTGATCCGTCGCCTGATAAGACCAAGGCAATTTTTAATTACCCGAATCCTATCATTAACAATGATGTGAAAAGCTTTTTGTTACTATGCGGATGTTTCCGTAAGTTCGTTTCTCAGCATGACCTAATCGCTAGACCTTTTTCTGATCTTTGTCTGTCAGATAGGAAGTTCCAATTTACTGAAGTCGAGAGAAGATCCTTTAAAAAGTTGAAAAGTATGATAGCCACTGATCCTGTTTTAATGCTATAGAAACAAAAACATAAACGGAGTTACACACTAATTCTATTAGAGATAGATGAGCCATTTTGATGCATAAGTCTGTAGCTGATCCTTACATCCATCCAGTTCACTTAATAATCAGAAAAACTTCGAGAAGCTTTTGACTATACGGTGAAAAAACGGTCACTTATTAAGAAAGCACAGCAAGAAGGCAGAGAGGCGAGCTTAATCTTAGAAATTTTGAAGGATTCACTTGCCAAAGATTTCTTTTGCGAAGGAGCCTTTTTAATGTTTAGGAGGATGATCGAGACATTTTGATGGTTTCCGAAATTATTCAAAATGATATCATTGGCAATGCAAATGATCCAGGACATTTTGTGGACTCCAAAGAACAGAAGAGCTCCTAAAGCAATCTTATTTCACTTCAGACCTTCAACGGAAGATAGAAAGATTTATCGTCAATTGCATTCCTTGCACTCTAGTTTGTAGAAAACGAGGAAAAAAGAAAGGATTTCTCGATCCATTATTCAAAGGTTATATTGCCCAACACAAGCATGATGTCGGTTACCCTGCACCCCTCGAAACAACAAGCGAAAGAAGTGATTGGCGGATGGGAAAAACAGAAGATTTTTTGCTAGCCCTGCAAGGATAATTTCTGAAAGTGGAACAGGGTCATGTCTGAAGAAATCCATATCTAATATAAAACTAACGGATTTAATCACCACACTATAACTAAAGGTGTTTCTAGAGCAAGCGATCAAGTTGAGAGGCTGAACCAAACAATTATCACCGTTCTTACCAAATTATCAATGAGCAACCATTAAAAATGGTATCAGCAGGAATTTTTGAATTCTACCTATCAGCGAAGCATAGATATGACGCCTTCCAAACTGTTGTTTCGTCGTTAAAATTAAGGCTCAATATCATGGTTATTATATAATCCAAAAGGCCAAGGATAACAGCATAAATGATGTTAGGTCTGTAGGTTTACAGGATGGGCCTTTGTCCACAAGAACCTACGCCAAATTATTACACCGTATATTTCTGAGTGCTGCCTAAAAAAATAGGAGTTTTAATACATTTTTCATTTGACTCAGTAAAGCATAACAGCACATGCACATTATAGTTCTATCGCTAACGAGGGGTCATTAATGCAGTGCAGACTCGCTATACTGCAGTGTAGTGCATTTTTTACCCAAAGAGATACATTTTAACCAGGAAGATTAATGCTCTTTTAAAAAAGAGTAGTTTTAACCAATTTATTATAACTTTCAACCGGAAAAAGAAATAATTAACAGAGAAATCTAACATTCTTAAGAGAAAAGTTTTGGTAAGTGAAGAGAAATATAGGAGCTTTAGTAAGGAAAATGGCAATCAAAGAATGAATAGTATGTTATTATAATCCATTTTGTATTATTTGAAATCAACCATTACATTATATTTAAAAATTTCCAGCATCAGTAGTGTACATTCTTAAGGGGTCCTTCTAGGAAAAGACTCAACTAGTACCACGTCCCAGCGACTGCGCTCGACCATAAAAAAATATCTATACTAACATTAGCCTACATTATTTTTGCAGTAGACAAGAAAAATCGCAGGTCAAACCTGTATATAATACAGCGTTCTTAAGGCTACTTAAGTATACGGATCCAGCAAGACCAGAACTCTCGTCCCTCGAACGTTAAATACTACATTTACATTTAAAATTGCATTTCTAATTGCATTTACAATTACATTTAATGTTAAATTTATTATTACATTTATATTTAACTTTTATTTACATTTACATTCTCATGTTTAATTATGTCTTTGTTTATGCCCGTTTAAATTATATTCTCCATGCAGACATAAATAACACGCAAATGCCTGATTATATGCTCGACTGTATTCTTTCTCGATTTTAATAGTGATGTTTTTTATATTTGTTCCACCTTCTCCCAGAAGCTCCGCTTGCTCTTTTTCCAGAATCTCTACTTGATCATATGCCTGTCTGTAGCCTCTAATGTGTGCTTGTTTGTATACTGGATCGTTCGACGTGGATACGTGTCTAGCAGCAACTTGATCGCGTGCAAGAACAAGACGTAAATAGCGACACGCACCCAATTTCCGAGATAAATCACGAGGCACAGTAACCCAATCGTTTTTATTAATGTCGAATACGAAGTATGTAGGTTCCAGTTCATCAAATAATACGTATAGATCAGTAATGAAATTGTCCGTATACCCTCCAAATATGATGTGACCCCTTTTTGCGAGAGACACGGAAAGAAAGAGCAGAGGCCTATTACTGAATTTTTTTAATTTGGGAAACTGACCTTCAAATCGAATATGTTCAACCGGAGGCAGGACACCGTTGTATCCAGGAAATAAATCCTCCAAAGTACTCGGTTCTGAACTTACTGATTCTGTAAGAAGAAGCAATAATGGGTGAATGTTCATGTCATAGATATAATATCAATTATAATGATCAAGTGGGAAAAAGAATAATTAAATAGGAAAATGTAGAAGCTTTTTTTGTTTGGCAGTTCACATCAGTTTGGCATCTCATAAAATTATTTTTTCATTTGAAGTTCTTGCGATTCTATAATTATCTAATAGTTCAAATTAAAATAGAATTAAAAAATTTTATCAAGCTAGATGTATTTGTCAATATTTGAAATTACACGTACCGTTGTGGAAGCTTTTACAAAATAATTTTGTTAAAGCTGCAGTTACTTTAAAAGAAAATAGAAATAGTGGCTTCTATCATTCACATTCACCGACTCAAGTAAGTTAAACATTTACTAAGTTTCATTTTTAAATACAAACACATATGATGCATACGTTGTACATTATAAAAATTTCGAAAAAATAAATTAACTTTTTCGTTTATTTGGTTCAAAAGAGAAGACTTCGTGATTGCACATATATAAAATATAGTTCATTTTAATTTTTAATTATAATGAATAAACTATTGCAAAAAAGTTGAAAATTACTCAAATTGAAATAAACTAAATAATTTTAGTTCTTCATTTCGAAATTTAAAAATCATCATACTTGAGAAAATGCTATTTGTACATCTGTACAATTCAAAAATATTAGCTCACAAAACGTCACGCTGAAAAAGTTTCATATTGTAATTCTACAAAATTGTTAACCTTGGTATTTGAAACCTTTAAAAATAAAGACCTTCCAGTTCTGAAAATTAGGAATAGAAAATGATTGCAAGATTTAAGATTATAATATAAAAATTCTGTAATTTTTCTGATTAAAAAAAATGAATTTAAGCATTTTTATTTACCTACATAAAATTTTGTTTCAATTTAGCTGACTTCCTTTTAAAATCTCCTTAATTTGGAATAGTAAGTATTGAGAACTTAACTGCTAATTTAGAAATCATCAAAGTTTGAAAATTTTTATTTCTACGTCTTTAAAATTCAAGAGCTATTAATTTAAACGGATCAAAGTTGTTTTTAAAACAATTTAAACCTCTCAAGGATTTGCAAAACTTTCACAAAAAAAACTGGAGGATTTTCCGCTAATTGTGCTTAATTCGTTAAATTTTTTAAAATTTAACGAATAATTTGAGTCGGCTTTAAAGATTTTTAAAAATTCTTTTTCTTCGGTTAAAATTAATGATATTATAATAATTAATTCAAAAAATATTGTACAGTATTAAATATATATAAAAAAAACTTGCGCTAATGAATATTCTTTGATATTGGCATACGAGAAAACGACAATGGTATCAATGGAGGGAAAACAATTTTATAAAATATGTGCATACTCCATATTTATTCAAAATAATAAAAATAATTATTTTATCCCAAGTTTTTGAATATATTTAGAAGCATCAAATTTTATTGATAAAAAGACATATTTGGGGTTCCAATTGTGTACTGAACTACGAATTTTGCCGACTTTCGTAAACATTGCAGTTCACTTCTTAAGGGCTGACCTGCGGCTGAGGTATAAGGACAGGTTGTTATTATGTATTCACTCTACGATGCCTGCGACTAGCCAAAGCGCCCGACCGTGGGGACTGGTCGAACTTGATTGGCCAATCAAGTCTTTTTTTTAAATCCAGGAGAACGGAAAGCCAAATCGGATTAGTATTATGTCCATTGTCCCTATTGATGTTATTAGGGTGTTTTAAGATTTCTATTGCTTCTCTATGTTTTCTTAGAAAGATATTGTGTGTTTTTGCAATGACTGTTATTTCGTCGAATTAAATGTTATTCCCTGTTTTGACATAAAGCTCAGATAGTGCTGATTGTGTGAAATGTTTCAGCCTGACATTACTCTCATGTTCCTTTATAAGTTGGCTCACCACTCTCCCGATGCTTTCAATATAGACTATGCCACAAGAACAAGGGATTTTATGTACTCCTGGAGCACTGAGTGGTGTCTTTTCGTATTTGGGGATAGTTAGCTGTTGTCCTATTTTCGCAGGTGATTTAAATATGGTTTGTATGTTGTGTTTATGGAGAATTCTTGCTTTTTGTTCGGTGACACATCGGATGTAGGGTAGAATGGTGATAATTTTTCTTTCATTTCTTGATGACTTGTTTAACTGATTGTAATTCCTCTTGTAAGTTATCTTTATCTGTTATCAAATGATGACATGTAGGTAACGGAACTGAAATTCCGGTTTAAGCGTCGATTGGTTAGAGACGTTATTTTCTAGACGTATCATAAAGATGTTGGATATTACAGGTGAGATTGGAATTACATTCCTGATCCTAAGATTTTTTCATGGAATTAGTCATTGAAAAAGAAATGAGTATTATTAAGACAGTGTACTATCAAATGTATGATTTCAGAAGAGAGGTTTGTGGAAGCTTTAACAATATCAATTGTATCAAAGATTGGTATTTTCGTAAAGAGAGATAACATGTCGAAATCCACTATGATGTCTTGGAGTTGAATGTGAATCTGTTGTATCTTTTTGATAAAGTCAAATGAGTTTTTGACTTGAGTGATAAAGTTTCCTTTAAAAGAAGTTAGTTTTGTAGCGAGGATGCTTGCTAGGTTATATATTGGTGAGTTTATTGCGGACACGATCGGTCTTAGTTTAATCTATTTTTGTGGATTTTGGAAAGCCCGTAAAGTATTGGAAAGATGGAATGAGTAGGTATTAATTTAGATATTGTTTGTTGAGTTTGAGGAGGAAACTTGAGCTTGGCATAAAATATGAGCCGTACCACGTCTATGTCATTCGCTTTTTTCGGGTAAAAGAATATATATTGTGGATTCCAACTTACTGATGATTTCTTCTTTCGGGATTTTCGAAGAAGCTACAGCAAAATTATGTCTTTCACATAAAGTTGAAATCATTTTATTGCTGAGAGGATGGTTAGAGATGTATTTTACTTTGTCAGTTAGTCGCGTTTACCTTACTGGAATTAATTTACCCAATTTCATTTTTTGTTTTGAGAGGACAGATCTTGAATCCGTTGGGATTGGTCAAAAGATATGTCGTCCAATGTAGGCCAAATGTCAAATCTGAGTAATAAGCTCACTAACTTACAACCTAGCACGCTTCCTCACTACAAAACTAAATGCTTTAACAGGAAACGCTATCACTTATGTCCAAAACTTATTTAACTTTATCAAAAAGATACCTCAAGACAGCATAGTGAGTTTCGACACAGTATGTCTTTTTACGAAAGAATCAATCTATGATACAATTAATATTATTAAAGCTTTTACACTCTTCTCTTCCGAGCCCATACCTGTGATAGAACACTCTCGCAATAACACTTACTTCTCTTTCAGTATTTAATTCTACAAACAAACCTCAAGAGCACTAATGGGATCCTTAATCTCACCGGTAATAGCCAAAATCTTTATAAAACATCTAGAAACTAAAATTTTTAACCAATCTAAGCTTGAACTAGAATTTTGGATCCGTTACGTTGATGACACATTTGACATCTGGCGACAAGGACGATATGAACTAAATAAGTTTTTCGATTGCATCAATCGATTACGTCCTAATATCCAGCTCACCATGGAAATGGAACAAAACAATCGGTCATCAACTCCTTTGTCTACAGAACTGTCTTCTACCCTGCATCCAAGGAGTTACAGAACTAATAGAAAAAATCATGAAAAAAACAAAAAGGGACCTCTCAGAGATCCAGGAGTATATAAAATCCCTTGTTCTTGTGGCAAAGATTATATTGGAGAAACTGGGAGAGTGATAAGCCAACGTATAAAGGAACATGAGAGTAAAGTCAAGCGAAAACATTCCACAGAATCAGCACTAACTGATCATTATATCGAAACAGGACACAAAACTTTATTTCAAAAAACAACATTTATCGCAAAAAAACGTTGACTTTCTGTCGTCTTTGATTGAAAAAAAGACTTGATTGGCCAATCAGATTCGATCAGTACCCCCGGTGGGACGCTCTGGCCAATCAGAGGCATCGCACTACTGAAGAGGGAATGGGTGCGATTCCGAAACGTACACACAAAAAATTAACTTAAAAAACGAAATTTTTCATAAAATAATTTCATTTTTCTGTTCAATCTTCCAATCTTTGAAAACGGGGACATTGCCCAAAAATATTTCAGATTATTACTTCGCACTTTTGAAAATTATTTAAGAGGTTGCCAATATTTTTCGGTTCACGTTGCTTTATAAATTGTTTGTTACATTCACTTATTGACTTGAACTTTTTCAGAATATTTTTTGACATACTGCGCGACCTACCTGACGGCGTGAGATGTAAAGTCGCGGAACAAAAGACACAAGGTGCATTCATTTTTGATGTGCTTAACTTCTCGTGACCCGATATCGCGGGTTTCAATTTACTATACGTGTAAAAATAAAATGTTTCTTTTTGTCATTTTTACATTTTTATCAAAGAAGGTATTAGATTTGTGTCTGTATATTTTTAGATTATTAGCACTATTAATGTTGAAAGAATTGACAGACTGTTGTGTCCTTTGGTATAATTTTGTGCCAAAACTAATCGTAAATTCCAAGTTATAGCATATCCATTTTTAAAATTTTAATTTAGAGGTTTAAAATAGTACGCGAAAATTTTTAAGCCGAATCCACCGAGCCATACTGTATTTATGAAATCTGTAAAATAGTCGTTTTGCCAGTCTTTGTCCGGTGATTATGCGATCCACTGTTAAGCGGCTATAGTATTTTTTTCAATACACACGTCTTGTGCATATAAGTGTCTTGTCTCTCTAATTCCTGATTTTCAGCAGACGATATAACTCCCTATTAAACATAATTTCTACCACAATAGTTAAGTTCTCAACACAAAACTTCTATTTCAAATGATCATCAAGGACGTTGTTGATTTTTCAAAAAAGAAAAGAAAAGATAAAATGAATTAATAATAATTTGAAAAAACATGAATTAAAAAAAATCACATGAGTTTGCAGCGCAGAAAGTTGAATTTTCATTTCAAAATACAAATTTTCATCTCAAAAAGGAATAGCTACATTTTAAGTGATAAACCCTCATTTCAAAAAAACAAAAAGATTAACAATTATCAGAGAAATAGTTTAATTTCCAATTAAAGACATGGCAGTATCTATAATAATGAATCTCCAATAACAAATATTAAACAAAAACAATATTTTTTTAGAAAAAAAAATTCTTGAAAAAAGGTAAAGTTGCTTATAAATGTCTTCAAATCGATTTATTTAATTGGACTTCTAAGTCAATATTTAAATTGTGTCTATGTTTTCACATAAGAAAAGGGTCTAAGGAATTTAATGAAAAGTATTCTAATACTAGTATTAAATAGATTGAACTTCTTATTCATCGTTCAATGAAGTTTATATAAAATTAAATTTATATTTTGTATTGCAAAATAAAAAAGAGGTCACCTTATGTGTCAAATGAGATTTTGAGTCAGGGTTCGTCAAAATGCCAAAAATTTTCACAAGTTTTAAAAATCATCAGTACATTATTCATGAATATTCACTAATTATTGTGAATCGATATCTTCATGCTATACTCTCCAAAATGGAGTGAGCAGACTAGACTCTTCAATATGGATGTGTACTGACGTGCGCCACGAATCTAACACAAAACGAGATTAGAGGCTTTACACTGATAACTCTAGATTGTAGATTGCAGAATAGAGATAGCGAGATATTCTTTTTAAATTTTTGATTTTTTAAATAATATTTTGTATATTATTCTTCCACTAACCAAGAAAATCAAGCAGGAAAATTGCGGTTGTAAGAAGGAGAGTTCCGGTAAAGATCTTCATTTTTTCTATAGGCGGGCTTAATTCGTTAGCGTAACTGGAAAATTATTAACAAACTCACTGCAAACTCAGAAAATCTAGCTAAAAGTAATGATATGCGAAAGCAGAACAACTTTAAAGAAAAACAAGTTCTCATGACTTACTGAGCACGAGAAATCATTATTTGCAATCTACTTATCAGATGATTATCTCATTTATTCCATATTCACGTGGATAGTAAAATACCAGAAATATATTTGAAAATTAATTATTTAAATGTGTTTTTACATTCTGATCCTAATGAGAAGGTATTGGTTTTATGTAAAATTCCAATTTGTCGGTTTTCATCAAATCTCTATGTTTTGAGACCCAATGAGTCAGAAAAAACGATTTCTACGAAGGTGTTTGTCTGTATGTCTGTCTGTCTGTAGTCTGTATTCTCTAGGCACGATAACATTCAAAAAATTGTTTATATTGGATTCTGCTTTACACACTTTTTTGAAACCTCAACAGAAAGAACAAGTTCGTAAATCAGCTATTTTGGATCAACATTCAGAAAGTGAGCGCATTTTCAAAAGTTTAGGAACCACATTTTTTTAAGATTTCAAAATTCTATCTACGGTTATTCATAGTACTGAGAAACTCCAACAATTTATCCCCGTGACTTTTTTCTATAAAAAGACAATTATCATAGTTAGAGCATTTTCAAAATCCAAAAATACAAAATTTGGTCAAAAAGTTGAACTTTCCAAATTTGATCGTACCAAAAATAATGAAAAATCAAAAAATTCTATTTTTTCGTCAAACTATGCAATATACGAAAAAAATAAATATGCTAATATTGCGCGGCCTGGATAGACCTACAAAAAAATCTGTAAATTTATCATTAATCATTTTTCAATAGCACGAGTAAATTTTCTTGTAATCGTAAACAATAAGATTAAAAATTAAAAAATTTTATTTTTGATAAGAGGGCAGAAAAGACAAAAGAGGACAAAGGACCCTACATGTGACCCTATATATGTTTCTGTATTAGACCATATGCAGATGTACAATAGTTTTACTTTAATCGTGAAAAGCAAAATTAAAAATTAAAAGATTATAAAAACAAGGAAATAATAATTAGTATGATTCAAATTTTATTCATATTATGAATTGTGCCCGTATAGCGGGCAGATTTTTTTTATTTCAAACAATGTCTATACTGGAATAAACAAACATCAGGAGATATCATATCTAAATTCAAAACAAATAAATTTTCTGCAAAATTTGAGTGTCCATTTTTTAATATTTCAAAGAAAAACTTTGATTTTCCTATGAATTTTGATAGGTTTCACGATAACAAAAAATATTCTTAAAATTTTAGGAAAAACTATCACTCATTTTTTTCGTAAAAATTAAGTATAAGAAAAAATAAGAAAATCTTTTTAAAGATATCAAAAGCTTTGCGAAATTTGAAAATTAGAATCTTGCGGATTTGAAGGACATTTCTTTAATTTTGCAAAATTTTAAGCAAAATATTGGAAATTAAAAAAAAAAGCTGGCACTTTGAAAGATTTCGGAAAATATAAAATGAAACAATAGATTTTTACAGTTTTCAAAAAAGTTTAATGCTATTTGCGAAAAAATTTTTTTAAGATTCCACACAAAATGTTGATTGAATTTTTATTTTAAGAAATAATTTGTGAAAGAAAATTTAAATGGATAACAAAACATTTAAAATAGTCGAAGGCATTGCTATAAATTTAGAAAAGAATCTAAAGGACAATTACACAGGCCGACAAATTTTAAAACCAGACTAATACGGATTTCGAAAGTACTAATCTTCCCTTTTTCAATCCTACTTTGATTTATTAGGATATCTTTATTTTCCCCCAAAATATTGTAATTTGAAAATTTTAATTTTAGCGTTTTGACCCTTTAATTCTGAGGTGTTCAGATTTATACAATGCATTCTCTATTGCTGGCGGTACGATATTTTTTCTTCAAAGTATTATCTCAGGGGTTTTGGTGGGTGCCCTTCCTATTGCCGGTGTCAGTTTTTTGTTATAACCCCTAGAAGATCCAATATGGCGGCCACAATTTAGGGATTTAAAAAAGAACAAAGGATCCCGCACAAAATACTAACAAAAAAACCGTGCAGTCGTTTGGAATTAAACTTCGCACATTGATAAAATAAAAGGAGACGGACTGCGCGGAATGCTACTGCGCACTCTGTGTGCATTCTAATGTTCACATTCGCTGTAAGTGCGCGCCGTTCTAAGGCGCAGACAGTCTTCGATCCCTAGCTGGCTCACTGAGCTGGCGACGCTTTTATGACGTGTTCTGCGTACGTGATGAAATTCGTTTTTTGCTACAAATCTTTTCGTGTTAGAGATCACGTTTGAGTGGCGGGCTAACGGTTGAATGCGTAGGTAATAAAATTCTTTTTGTATTTGAAGTCTGTCTAGCGGTTACATTTCGTGTCGATGTGGATTTTTTATATAGTGATGTTTAGAATTTCCACGTTACTGTTCATAAAAAGAAAAAAAATTAGTTCAAGAACTCCTTGCGCAAAGACAGTTAATACGTTTTGTCACGTTTGTGGAAAGTATCAAACGGAGAAATTTTGTCGATCGATTAATTATTCGATAAAAACGTCCTACTTCAACTCAATTTATCATGCTTGCAGATTAAATTTCTCAAATTGGGAAGATGAAAATACCAAGACGCAGACTGTTATTCAACCACCTGCTTGGCGTGAGTCCAACAATCCTGATACTGATTGTTGCTTTTGCTTATGCAAAACAGGAGGTTTTTCTACAATGTATTTGGAGAAAAACGTTTACGCTGATGTAAAAAGTGTTACACCAGCCAAAATTGGTATTAGAAACTACTCTAAAAACAAAAGTGACCGATCAACTCGCGAATCAATGGATACTGACGATCCTGATGCAACTAAAGATTCTTTTTGGGAAGAATCAGATGATAAAAGTCCTAAATTTTTTGACCAAGACGGATTAGACGATTTTATACGTGACCTTGATCTTCCAAAAGATAAAGCTGAGCTTTACGCTCTAAGACTTAAACAGAGGAAACTACTGTTACCTGGCACTAGAGTAACTGTCTTCAGAAATAGAGAAGACAAGTTTATCAAGTACTTTTCAATGGACAGTGAGATTGTGTATTTTAATGATATCGATGGAACCATTAATTTATATAAAGTAAACTTATATACGCCAGAGGATTGGCGTCTTTTCATAGATTCGTCTATAGAAAGTCTGAAAGCAGTACTATTACATAATAGAAATAAGTACACTGCAATTCCAGTAGGCCACTCAACTACACTGAAAGAATCTTATAATACTTTCCAATTACTCCTGATAAAAATAAAATACAATGTCCATAATTGGCTTATTTGTGGTGACTTAGAAATGATAAATCTTATGATAGGTTTACAATCCGGAAACATTAAATACCCTTGTTTTCTTTGCCTTTGGGACAGTCGTGCAAGAGATAAACATTGGATAACGAAGAAATGGCCACACAGATTAGAGTAAACAGTTGGTCAGAATAATGTTGTTTATGAAAGTCTTTTTGACAGAAAGAAGGTATTATTGTCACCACTCCATTTAAACTAGGGTTAATGCAGCAATTTGTGAAAGCCCTAAACACCAAAGGAGAATGCTTTAATTATATCAGATCTACATTTCCGCATTTCAGTGATGCCAACGTTAAGAAAGGTATTTTTGTTGGGCGTGATATAAGAAAACTTATCAAAGATGATGACTTTATCAAAGCCATGACGTCTATTAAAAAGGATGCATGGTTGAGTTTCAAAGATATTGTACAGAAATTTTTAGGGAACAATCGAGATCCGAAGTTCAGAACTATTGTATCTAGTACGTTGAAGAATTTAAAAATATTAGGTTGTTTGATGAGTATGAAATTACATTTTCTCAAATCTCATTTGGATTATTTCCCAGAAAATGTTGGAGCATTCAGTGAAGAAATGGGCGCACGCTTTCATCAAGACTTTCACCAAAAACAGCAACATTATCAAGGTCGATGCAATGTAAGAATGATGGCCGACTATTGCTGGTCTTTGCAAAGAAATGATAATGACCCTACTTGTCATAAACAAAAGTATCTTCAACGATGGCTGGGCAATTCAAAGTCTTTCCTTGATTAGCTGGGCAATCTAAAGTCTTTCCTTGATTGGCTAAGCAATCTAAATTCTTGCCTTAATTAGCTGGAAAATATTAAGTACTTCCTTCCGTAGCTGGACAATCCAAAGCCTTGCCTTACCTGGATGGGCAATCGTAAGTCTTGCCTTGACTTCCTAGGCGATACAAAGTCTTGCCTATATTGGCTGGGCAATTCAAAGTATTTCCTTGATTGGCTAGGCAATCTAAAGTCTTGCCTTAATTGGCTGGAAAATATTAAATACTTCCTTGCGTAACTGGACAATCTTAAGTCTTAACATAACTGAATGGGCAATCGTAATTCTTTCCTTGATTGACTGGAAAATATTAAGTACTTCCTTGCTTAGCTCGACAATCCCAGGTCTTGCCTTAACTGGCTGGGCAATCTTAAGTCTTGCCTTGCCTGAATGGACGATTCAAAGTCTTGTCTTGACTGGCTAGACGATAAAAAGTCTTGCCTTTATTGGCTGGGAAATCCAAAGGCTTGCCATTATCGGCTGAGCAATTTAAAGTATTGCCATAATTGGCTGGAAAATATTAAGTACTTGCTTTCTTAGCTAAACAATCCCAAGTCCAGCCTTAAGTGGCGGGAAAATATTAAGTCTTGCCATAGTGAGCTGGAAAATTCTAAGTAAATTTACAATATCAAATTAATCATAATAGTAAAATTTGTTTTTTTTTTAAAGCCCTGAATGTTTTCTATATTCGCTCTTCTAGGAGTTATAACAAAAAACTGAGTTAATCGAAAAGGAACCCCCGAAAACCACTCTGATAACATTTTCAAGAGACAATGGTATAACACCTCAGCATTACTGGGATAAAACGCTAAAATAAAAAATTTCAAATTACAATATTTTGGTGAAAAATAAAGAAACCTAATAAATCCAAGTAGGTTTAAAAGGGGAAGATGAGTACTTTCAAATTCCATATTAGCTTTGCGGTAGACATTTTTCTTGTCCAGTTACATAACCTCAAAAACAGTTAAAAAACGCGTTTTTGCACTTTTTCAGGAAATATTTAAAACCTGACGTACAGGAGCAACTTTGAGTTCGGATTCATATTCAGCGCATCAAAATCCTTCTGAAATGTTTAGTCTGCTTTCTGGCTTTAAACTTTTGTCAAATTTTGTCGGCGTGTGTTATTTAAATTCCTTACAAACTGCTGAAAGTCCCAAATACGTTTTAACCATTATTATTTCCTAAGATTTTAAAAGGTCCTGTAAGATTAATAAAAAAAGTCTACTTTTTTGATACACCTGGAATCTCGAAAAAAATCTTTTTGAATGTTTTCAAGGCTCTTAGAAAAATTATATTTATGCAGCTTGCAAAATAAATTTATCTCTTTGTTCGAAAATTTATCTAGTTTGTAAGAAACCGGTAAAAATTAATTTGGTTAATTACGTAAATTTCGAACAAACGCAACTGTCTTTTATTAAAAATAAAAAAAGAGTTATTAATTACAGAATGACACAAAAAATAAAAATATCATGAACCTAAAGACCGTTTTATCGTGTTTACCTTAGTTTTCACATAACCTCCAAATTTTCGAATTTAGTGAAAAAATTCATTGTTTTCGAATGATGGGATTTTCTAAAATTGAAAATAGATTTGGTTAGTTTTTGAAATTAGAAATTTCTTTTCTAAAAATTCGGGACAAAATAAATCAACTTATACTTCTTGCCTCTTTTGCATTATAAAAAATCACGTCATTCATACAAACTTTTTTTTTAATTCAAACATTTTGAGGTTACGTCAAACACAATTTTAATTTTATATGATTCGTTCTGGCACATTTTCAAGAATAAAATGCAAATATTGCAATATAACCTCATAAAATGACAGCTTAGCTATAATTGTGGAGTGACTTTTCCTCAATTTTTTTTTAATACGGCTGGAATGTAAGGATATATAAATAACTGTATCCTTCCTTGATGAATGCAACGCTTTTCAGGTTTTTTTCACCTCTGTCTATATTATTTCCTTGTTGTTTTTCGATGCGATACGCTTTAAGGTTTGCACGTTTGCATTTTTCTTTTTGTGTTAGTCGGCCTACGAATAAGTGCAAAAAGGCGGTTTAAGCTCGATTTGTGAAATTCAAATTAGAACAGAGCATTCCGCTTATCTTTGATTGTTTCAAATATACTCTAACTTCAAAGATACGATCCCGAAAGATACGAGCGATTTACAGTTACAAGCCAAGCACGGATGAATGCGAATTGTCTTGAATTCGACATGCGCGTACGCGTAGTAGGACTGCCTACGTTCACATACATTACCCCCGAAATCTAAACGTCTCAAAAGTGGTAACCCCTTTTCTGCTCGTATCTTTGGAGTTATTAATTCCCATGGTTCTGGTAGCTTTGGAGTTTATGTGTAACACGAATATAATTTTTGGGTAAGATAGAGTGCATGCTGGATTAATGTAATACCCCCCAACTTTGATCCAATAATGAAATGACTATTTTCTAAGAAAGTTGCGCTTGGATTAAACGTATTCTTTCTACCATTGAGTTTCCGGAAATTTTCGAATTGTTCAACACCTCGACTAATACACTCGCTCCCGTGTTACTGCCCCAGCTTTGTTACTAACGAGGTCGCTCTATGCTCTCCTTAAAAGAAGCGTAAACAATAACTGCAGTAGGAAAGCGGGCGCCCCCACCATTCACGCGAGGACTTCCATCTCTTGCCAATACACTTATTGCATTCATTTGTTATTAAACGCATTTGTAAAGAAATGCATTTTAATTTAATGGAATATTTGTGTGTGTATGACTTTAAATATATAAATGAATTATTAACTTAATATATTGAATAATCAATAAATCATTGAATAAAGAATTCTTGCTAATGCATTTATATGGCAGGCATCCTTACCTATCGGGAAATTAAGTACAATTAAAAAGTTATGTAGCTCTTTCTTTTTCCAATTTTCCCCCTTTTTTGCACCCATTTACGCTTTGTGGCGTATAGCGGTAGCGGAGAATTGAGCCGTTTAGTGCAATGCCGCGGTAATTCGTTTTTTGCAAGTCACTTATATTTCGTCTGTTTTGGGCATAACTTCACAAAAAAGAAATAAAAAACAAGTGTTTTCTGAAAATGCAAGAACAGAGTTATTGCACAAATCCGCTCGATTATTTCATTTGTGTTTTCTGTTGCTGATCCTAGATGTTTTACCGAAATTTTCTCACTTCAGCGTGACGCAGTAGACGAGATCAGAATTATTCTCCTAACGTAGATGAAACATTCGCCGAAATATGTTTAATTTTTAAACGTTGCAAGTTTTGTCTTCTGAAAAATGTTAACTTTTGACAGCTTTTATTTCATCGCAGAATAAACTTTCGCCAAATAGCATGTAAACTTTAACAGCGGGAAATTTTACATGCAAAAAAATTTAACTTTAGTTTTTTTCTAAGAAAAAATAGCGACGTTTGAAAAATATTACCAACAAACATTCACAGCTTAAAGGAACGTCTCAGAAAAACATATCTTTATTAGTCCAACCTTACCTCTCGTAAAGTTTTTATTGTTACACATATTTGTGTGATGTATTCGTGTGATAACGCTTTTTATTTTTACCATTCATTATCATATCATTATTTATTATTATTTCATTCTATTCAGTTATGCATGAAAGCACTTGCACATTATAATTATATGTCTAATGAAGGATCATCAATGTTACATTTTTTAACTAAGGAGATACATTTAACCAAGAAGAGTAACGTTCTTTTAAAGAAGAGGAGTTTTAAACAATTAATATTAACTTTGAACCCAAGAAAGAAAACTTTTACAAGGAATATTTATTATTTACAAAAAAAATTTCATTAAAATACATACATTTTTAGTCAAATAGTGGAATGTTTAACTCAGAATAATCTTACATTTTTGAGAGCAAAGTTTTGATAAGCAAGGCGAAATATTGGAGATTTAGTAAGGAGAAAATCCAATGGATGCGCCCAACTCTCTAAATATCTGTATTAGTATTCACCTACAACATTATTGCAGTACATAAGGAAAATCGTAGTTACACCTTTTCACAGTACAGCGTACTTAAGCGTACTTTAAGTATGATTTTGTCTATTCCCGTTTAAATTATATTCTCTATGCAGATATAAGTGAAGCATAAATAATTATTTCTTCAAAATTTGTTTGGCCCTCGAAAAAAAGATCCATTTGCTTTTTTTCTACAATGTCTACTCTATCGTTTGCCTGTCCGTATGCTTTGGTGTGTGCTTGCTTGTACGAGGGTAGTTCAATAAGTCCTTAGAATGACCAACAGATGGCGCGCGAATCGCTCCAAATCATCTGTTTTCAGTCAGCACCACCCCCGAATAGATATATGGTGCAGGCACAGTCAACATCTTCTGAGTTTACGTGTTTTTATAACCAATTGAAAAAAAATAATTGTTCGTAAGAAAAACGGAAAAAAACGAGTTCAGAGCGGTAATCAAACATTTTCATTTAAAGGGTTTAACTCCAGATGAGATAAAAAATGAATTGGACTCAGTTCATG
>NC_046660.1:16483168-16486601 GCF_010883055.1 Belonocnema kinseyi
TAGAGCTCCAAGGAGATTATGTTGAAAAATAAAAAAAAATGTACCCAAAAAAAATTGTTTTTATACTTCATTCTAAGGACTTATTGAACTACCCTCGTATACTGCATTGTTCGATTTCGAAACGCGTTCAGCAGCAACTTGATCGCGCGCAACAATAAGTGTATAATGACGGGCTGCACCCAATTTCCGAGATAAATCACGAGGCACAGTAACCCACTCGTTTTTATTTATATCAAATACGAAGAATTCAGGTTCCAAGTCATCAAATAATCCATATAGATCAGTAATGAAATGCGCCGCTTGCCCTCCAAATATGATATGACCCCTTTGGACGAGAGCGAACTAAGGGAAGAACAAAGGTCTACTATTGAATTTTTTAATTTGCGCAACTGCCCCATAAGTCGAAAGCTTTGTAGCTGAGGCATGGCACCGTTGTATCCAGGAAATAAATCGCCCAAAGTCCTTGGTTCTGAACCTATTGATTCTGTAAAAAGAAACAGCAATAATGAATGTTTATGCATTAGATATAGTATCTATTATAACGATTAATGAGAGAAAATAACAAGAAGAACAACAATTAAAAAAGAAAAAGATAGAAGATTTTTTTTATTTAGATGCCATTCTTAAATTGAAATATAAAATTATTGTTTTTGCTTTATCTACATTTGAGTCTATGTTTTTGTTTACCCTCGCATGAACAACTAAGACGAACAGAAAATAAATTCAATTTCTTTTACACTCTATTTGACAGTTCATTAGTACACGTCGAATGGAAACTTGTCAAAATCCATGGAATTTTACATCCATAAATTTCATGGAACTTGAAGTATAGGTTCAGAGCGGCGGCACCATGATAATAACACCTAACGAATGCGCTGATTGTACATGCTGAGTTGCTTGAAAATTAGTTCGCCGTCCCTCTACGAGGTGCGTTGTACTGGGTGAAAACCCAAAAACTGTGTTCCGATGTCGTTTTTTTATTTTTGCCTGGGACATCGTTATATTTTTTTGTATGTTAGTTACGTCAAAACCTAAAGAATGCAGTCACGAAAAACAGTCATGTATTTTATTTTATGGAATCTTAGTTCTTGATCTTTCCCCTTAGTGGCGCTGTGACCTGGGTTTTCACAAGTTTGTATTAAGTAAGCATGAAGTATTGAAATAGGTCGAAGATTCCCCAGGAGACTTCAAAAGCACGGAGTTTATTCTTTGTTTTACGATTTTTAACCTTAAATAACCTTATTTAGTTTAAAATGTTCATGTTAGTATTTAGATTATTCCGGAAATCGACGCTGAGATGCGTGGGGTCGTGGTTCCGAGCTTCCCGTTAGTTGCGCGTCGATCATGCGCGCGGTGAGCGCGCCATGACGTGGGCAACCTTCGGCTCCACCGATCGTGGTATATGGTGAGGTACTCACTTTTCGTTCTACGCCTCCGTGTGGTTAAACGTGCCTCGTAATTCGTAATACTATTGGCGATTATTTTTGGACATTTTTCCTGGATTTAAAACTTGAATTGGATATTGAACCCATATTGATTGGAATTGCCTTTCCTCGATCTACTGATACTGGATTTTGATTTTTGGATTTGGCGTAAGTGAAGGAAAATGTCTAAGGTAAATCTTTTGGTATATCGGCAAACGACGCGATGGGAGGGTTACCTTGAATCCATAAAGACTTACTCCTCTCCGACCCATTGCCTGGCTTGCGATTATCATTTGATCATTTACATTTAAACTAATTTTATTCAAAATTTTGTTTTTGTTTGTTAACACCTAAGTAATTGACTGAGTGACAACCGCAGACCCCGCGCAGCACCTGTTGCAACTATCTATGACGCGGCCTAAATTCTGGGAAGGGATATAGAAGATAAGGCTATTCAACCGTTTCACTGTATTTACTTAAAAAATTTAAACAGAAAATGATGTATGTCGTGAGACTTATAATTTCAAAATCAGACATTTGAATCATTCTAACAGAATATTTTGAAATATCTATTTTAAAATAGTCACGGAAAATTATTCAGGGAAAACTGGGGTGTTATGTCTAAAAAGGTGAACAGTGCCGATCACCCAGAGCTTCGGGGCGTTAAAAATAATTAAGATGGAAACATGATTGGGAACGGGCGAAATGACTTATGGCGCTTATGAACACTTTGTGGTATTGGAAAATTGATACGTAGACAGAGCCCTTTCCCAAACGATGCTTGAAATAAGTGGGCACGAAAATGAGGGATCAGCATGAGAACCTAACGCGGAAAGCAAACACCCTCCGAGAGATGATAGCGAGTTTAGGACAAGAAGGAATATTAACATTCAGATTCTTCTCAAGCCTGAGATCTGGTTGAAATAGACGCCTCCGTTCATGAGGATATCTTTCCCGTGTTCAGTCTGTGATCGACTCCATAACATCTGATACACCATTCACGAAAAAGGTTTGAAAGTTTGCCTAAGAACTGAGGACCTTTAGTCACTCACAGATCCATCGCTTTTCAGATATCACCCTATTTGTATCAAAAACGTACCTAAGCCCTACGAGGTAAAGACTTTTTGCAGAGAGATAAACAAGATTTCGAAAACGCTGAAGTCGAAAGAAGATAGTATCATCCACTTCAAGGAGTTTTGCGACAACCTCATAAAATCTAAAGAGGAATGCCTATCAATCACTACCGAAAAGGTGAGATAAGCTCTTAGAGGTACGAACAAATTTTCCGCTGCCGAACCAGGTAGCATCAACAATTTGGTTGGAAGAAGATATCTTTTACACACCAAAATCTGGCCCGCATATTCACGTGACATTTAAAGGCGAAAATTCCCATTTCACAGCGGCTGATTTTAGGATATGCTATGCTCTTACCGAAAAAATGAAGTTTGCCAAACCCGGAGAATTGCAGGCCGAAAACTTTATGGCACAAACTGTATAATATTTTTACAGCTATCTTAAACAACAGACTTGTTCCAAGAATTTAGGATACGTGGTGACAGATTTACCAACTACTTGGTTCAAAAAAGCAAAAATTGGTTAAAGCAAAATTTGGAGTGTTTTAAATGTGGTCAAGAAGTACAAAGGTAAGATGGAAATAGGTTTTGGATTGGAAAAGTGTGCTTAAATTTAATCAAAGAAAGGTAAGATAATTGACGTTCCCAAGGACTCTGAGCTTGTAAATATAATTGTTTTTAGACATCTTAACACTGGGTGGATTGATACGTACCTGGGCGTACTTTAGAACCGCATCTAACACGTAACCTTAATGAAGGAGTTCCTCCGAAGCAGATATAAGTATCTTTTTCGGCAGATTTGATCTCTAAATCTGTCGAAGTTGAGCAAGTTTCCAGGTTAAAGGTTGCCTTCTAGGTTCTACTCTGCTTGTTTGAGTGACGTCCAATGAACAAAGAACAAGCTTAAGGGCCTTAATATCACTACATTTAAGATCA
>NC_046660.1:16486701-16494458 GCF_010883055.1 Belonocnema kinseyi
TCTGCATATTATACCAGAAGTGAGTAAATTGCACAGACCTGTCTAGTTTCTCAAATTGTGTAAGCCGAAGTAAAGAAAGCAGTAATTGAAAGATCTCGCCAACAGTCAAAAGAGCAAGCTTTCGCTTAAGAAGTTCCCAGCGATATGAGCGGATCAAATAACGCATACGGTAAGTACCTAGAACACATACTACCTTGGTGTGCCACGGTGTCAGTGTGAAATTCTTGGATCGGGTACATTACTAATAAAAATACTCGTAAGTGATCACTAGGTTGAGGGTCGAAAACACAGTGTCCTTTATGTTGCAAAAATAAGTAAAAATGTTTTCTCTGTCGGCGTGTGTACATCAAATTTTTATCGCCAAAATCAGATTTTTGCTCATGGAGTAAACGTCTAGACGAGAGATTTTTACCAAAAAACTAGCGAATAAGGTAAAGATGAAGGAAACAGCTGATTTCTTCTGCGAGGTATGTCTGTACAAGAATTTCATGTAGAGCAAGCGGAAGATGTTTCTATTAATCATGATAAAGAAGATGGAATTGAGAGTGAACAAAATCCCGAAGGAACACGTACGCTTAAAGACAGAGAAAAAACAGATCAACTTTAAGATACGAGGAGAATGTCGTTACGCATCATGAACCAATTTTGTTATAAGAAGCTCTAACTAGCCAAGAAGCTAAAAAACAGGGTGAAGCCATCAAGGTGAACTTGTAGCTCATGGGAACAATCACACCTGGATTTTTGTGCCACTCGTTAAAAATCAAAATTCCATAGAATCAAAATGGACAATAGCAAGGAATCGACTACAAAGAAATATTCTGATCAGTGTCGAGATACGACTCCTTACGTGTGTTTTGAACGATGTTAGGAGAGCTCGACCTATAACTCACTCAGGTCGACGTCATAACAGCCTTTCTTTACGGTGCGGTGATCCGAAGGAAGAGGTCTATATGAAGATTCTTGGAGGTTTTTTATCAGCCAGAGTAAACAACAGTTAATATGTGGATTACAAAAGTCCTCATATGACATTTATCAAGCGGCCAGATGCTGTAACAAAATTTCACTTCCTTTTAAAATAAATTTAACGTAATTGAGAGTTATGTCGATAGATGCATATTTTTCGGAACTGTGAATACATCTGACGTTTATTTTGCTTCATTTTTTATATGATTAGTTAATCGCAGTAAAATCAGAAGATGTAATCAACGCGGTAATTGCAGTTCTGAAAAATGATGCTGTTATTACCAGAGCAGACACAAGATTGTTCTTGGGATTACATATTGACCGAAAAATGGCGAATAAATCAATACTTATTACGCAGAACAGTTATTTGAATAGCATTCTTAATAAATTCAATACAAGCGAAGCACACGCCGTAAGTGTCCCTTCGAACCCGCATACAATCTTGCAGCAACTGAGAGTAACAAAGATCATGCTAATTGTTCAAGTCCTTTTAGAGAGGCAGTTGGCTCATTAATGTTTTTAACTATAATCCAACTCGCTATATCGCACACTTGGTTAATCGCGTCGGTCGTAACATTAGTGAGTACAATGAGAGCCACTGGCAAGCTATAAACAGAATAGTCAGATATTTAATAGGAACAGCGGATTTTGGCATTAATTATAAAAGCGGCGGGAGCAATTTGAAATTATCATGTTATTCCGATGCACGCTGTGCCGGTGATGTACTAATGCGGAGATCCACAACCGGGTATATGTTCATGCTAGTAAGAAGTCCGATTACCTGATCGTCCTAGATACATAAGTTTTTGTAAGTACTACTGAGGAAGAATATGTTGCCGCAGGTCCATCCACTATATAAGCAATGAGACTTCGAAAACTGGTAAATGGCATCGGATTTTAAACAACTGTTCCTCCTGCTTTATTTGTAGATAATAATCAAAGTTCTATAAAGCCTTGCAAAATAAAAGTCGAATGTATTCCATCAAATTCTCAGCGCGCGGATATTTTAACTGGAGCCTTGATAAAGGTGCAATGCAATTCATTTCGTAAGAGTATTGGTGTACGTTAGCATCTGTGAAGCCTTTGAATGTCGAGAGTGTTAATACTTTTATTAATTAGAATAAAATTACTGATTAGTATTTCATGCTTCACTTTACTTAAATCCTTTTCCCAGCCTTTGTTCGGTCATCATGAGGTCCACTGTGAAACGGTTATGGTAACGGTAACGGTTATAGTATTATCAAAAAATTTCATTTATGACCCAACATTTGAATCTTAAAGCAAAAATGATGAATTTTAGACAATAAAATTAACTTTTGGAAAAGTAGTCTAACTGAAAAGCAAGTACCTAGTTGATTTCGCACGCAAAAATTGAATAAATTATAAGTAATTTAGAAAAACATGAATGTAACAAAAATTAACATAAATTTTCGATGCAGCAAGATCACTTTTTATTTTCAAATACGAATTTCCACCTTAAGTGATGAAAATTTATTATTAACAAAAAACAAAGCAAAAATTATATGAAATATAGTTCAATTTTCAACCAACAAAATGCTTTCGTCAAAAATGAGAAATCTTCAATTAAAAAAAAAAAAACATTTTAATAAAAGTGTTTGGACTTGTGCCACATAGTTGAATTATTAGATCAATCATTTGTTTAAAAATTTCATTTTCAACTAGTAAGATGAATCTTCAATAGTAGACTTTTCACACAAAAATTAAGTTTGAAACAAGAAAAGTTAGGAAAGCTTCTTGGAAATAGGAAAAAATAGAATTCTTAAAAAAAGGGGAATATTTTCTTAGAAGCTAGCTGCCCGCTGATAGAGATACAAGATAAATATTACTCATGGTCGACAGAATCTGCCTACTATTACCTGATCGCATGGTTAAACAGTGAATATTACCGTGAGTTAAGAGTAACTGTCTTTGTTTCTTTCAATGACTTAACACATTAGTCTTTACAGGTGCCAGTGTTCACATATGTGGCATGTAAAAATTTGTTAATATAATTATTTGCATTCACGGGCACTTAAACCAAAAATTATCGAAATATAGCTCTTTGTGACAACAATTATGAAAGCTCTCAAAAGTCGCCACAGTCTGTAAAGTTAAAAGGTATTATTTCTGGGTCGCGATTCCGATCATTTATTAGAATCCAACCTTTTCTTTTACCGTATGAGATGGTCAACGAGGTACGATCAAATTTAAAATGATAATTTCGAAACCTTTCTATAGTATGAGTTAGACTTATCACGTATGCTTCACACGATATTTATTGATGATAATAACAGAAACAGTAATTTATGTTTAGAACGTTCCCAAGTACAAAAGTGGGACGAAAAATGAGAAAGCAACCAACCAAGTTCAAGAAATGTTCCGCGCTATTAGGGGTATCACATATTGCAGAAGGAGAGGTGCGATCCTATTCAGGAATCGGATCGCACCCCCGATATGACAATGGAAAGTTTCCATTGAATCATATTTAAACTAAGGTTAACAAAATCAAGTTGACATCACCTTGGCAGGAAAGTTATTCTTAGAGGTATCTCTGGTTTTGTCCACTATGGTAAAATAGGAACCATTCTACTTTCCAAAAGTATAATCTAATAGGTTCAAATGCCATAAGGGTATTTTCCAGCAATTATACACGAGAAAAGGATCTCTTTCGAAAAGGTTATTTACTGGGTCATACTTGTGGAAAACATTATTCAGATATCCGTTACTCGGCAGACTGACTTCAACAGACTTGTTATTGAACATCCTGATTAGTCCAGTTCTAGGCGCATCTTTTAAAAGCGCTCTCTTCTTGGCTGCGCAAAAGACAGGATTTTATAACACCAGTGGTAAAATAAACTAAAAATACATCTAAATAAATGTGCGTAAGCCCCACCTGCACTTCTAGTTCCGGGTTAATCGTAACTAACCGAAAACGAGAGATTCGCGTTTTCAATTTTCCGAGAGGATCTCTTACGAAACAACAATAAGGAGTTTGCTACGAAAGCATATGAACTTTTTTGGGAGTTTTGGCTGGAGGGTTTCACATTCGTGAGTAAAATATTTAAGAGGGACATAAAGTTACACGAAGTTCTCTCGGTAAGATCTGAAAATAAGCGAGATGCATCGATTAATTTTGGGCTAAAATAAATTCCGTTTGTGATCCAGTTAAGGCACAGAACGATATTTTTGTCACGTTTCCACTAGAGTCAGGGGACGCCGCCTGAAGCCTGAAACATCCTGCTTGCCCATCCTTTGTTCTATGCACTCGCTCTCACTAGTCAGCGTTCCGGCGGCGTCCCCTGAAAAATCCTGTGGTGTCGATTCACGAGCTCGTAATAAACTCACTGTAATTATGAAACTAAAAATAAAATCGAATTGAGATTTTCCAAAAAGTTGGCCAATAAATTAGCGGAAAATTCGTTGGCTTAAAGTTTGTCGTAGCTCAAACTGCCTCGCTCATTTTTTTAATGTGAAAGTCTAAAAACGTGGTTTTTCATTCGGATTAAAAAAAAACATTAGAAATAAACTTTTTACCCTTTTTGGACACTGTAGCCTCCGCTAGAGTGTCACGAATAAAACTCAAAAAGAAATTTGCTAATTAGTTGATAAAAGAATTATTTACGGCGAGTTGAATGTAAAAGAACATGGTTCTTTCAATTGAAAAAAAGTCAGTTTTTATTTATTCCCTGGAAAATTTGCTGCCCAAGATAAAAACTGTAAATAGAGACTCAGGTTTATTTTTCAAGGGCTATCTAACTATATTTTTGGTCTTTTTAATTTTCGAATTTCACTTTTGATACCTGACGTCACAGCCTGGACAATACTTTTACTCGTTCTCGAGCGCCTGTCGCCTTCTTGTCCAGAACTCCTCAATTTCAGACTACCATTATGTCATTTTGACCAAATTTATTATAAACGTCTATGTTTTTAGTGCAAAACTAAAACTTGGTAAAGCAATATTGTTTTAAAATTATCATATATTTCCATACATAAAATAAACTTAATAATTGCGTCCTTAACTTTTAGAATTTCCAAATATTTCAATATTTTCATTTGCCAACGTGGTATCCAATAGAGATTTACATTAAAAGCCTTTTTCAAATAATTATTCCTAATTATCAATTTTATATTATCTTTCAATAAGAATCAATATTTTTTATTAAGTATTAATATTATAAAATATTAGGCCCACTTACTTGAAAAATGAAGCAAAGCCACGTAAGCAAATGATAAAATGTGAAGATAGTAAAGTTTTTTTTTGCAATACAATATTTTTATCTTTTATAACCTTCTTTGAGCTGATAACAACTGCTGAAAATATATGTCACCAAAGAAAGAGAAACTTTGAACCAAATTCCTGTATTTTAAAGAAAAAAATTAATTTTGTACAAACAGTTAAATTATTTATAAAAAAGATAATATTCAACCTAAGGCGAATTTTTAACAAAGAGTTCTATTTTCAAACTAAAAACATGAATTTCAATTGATAGAATTGATTTTGACACCAAGAAGCTTTAATTTTTAACCAAAGTAATTTACTTTTCAACCAATCAATTGCATTTTTTCTAGAAAAAAGTGATACTTCTACAGAAAGAGAATACTTTAAAAATTGGAAACAAGGATTTTGAAAAAATAGTTGAATCGTTAACCACGAAATGTGAGTTTCTAACAAAAATTTAATTTTGTTTCAAATCTTTAAATACATATTAAAACGTTTTCGTAATGCATTCCAGAGCACTCATAACTATTGTGTGTACTTTGGGGACTTTTGTTAATTAATTTAAATCAATATTTTCGCAGAGACACTGAGAAAGGTCTATCTAATATTATGAAAAATTTCAGTAAATTTAAGTGAAAAAATGCAAACATAAAAAGAGATACAGTATTCAGAAGGGCCTGAAATGCATTTCTAAGCATTTATGAGTATTCGATATATTTGTAGAGCTTAGGCTAATAAATTTAAATCCATATTTTTTCAGTGACCTTCAGGAAGGTTTATTTAATTTCATGTTAAATTTCAGTAATTTTTAGTTGAAAATTGTAAAGATAAATGTATATGTAGTAGTAAAAAATTCTAGAAATATATTTCTCAGCATTTATGAGTATTAGGTCTATTTTGAGGGCTTAGGCTAATTAACTTAAATCAAGGTTTTTGCAGAGACATTGAGAAAGGTATATTCAATTTAATATTCAATTTCAGTACATTTCAGCTAAAAATTGTGAACGTTAAAACAGACACATTATTCAAAAGTGGTCGAAATACATTTCTCAGCTTTGTTGACTATTGGGTGTATTTTGAAGGCCTAGACTAATTAATTTAAATAGAGATATTTTCAGAGCTCTTGAGAAAGGTCTATTCAATTTAATATTTAATTTGATTAAATTTATTTAAAACATGGGTATGAGAAGATTCAGCTATCCTATTTAAAGTTGAAATATTTTATTTTGTACAAAAAATTTCTTTCCTTCGCGATGATAATTTACTTTTTTAAATAAAAATTCAACTTTTTAGAATCCGTATCATTGTCACCCCCCTGTCATATAATAATAATGTAAGGCGATGGAGTGTGGTGAAATCTTACTGCCTTTTATTATTCTACAAACTAATTCAATTTGCAAACAAGTAGTCCAACTTTTAACAAAAAGAGATGAGTTCTCAACGCAAAATGTAATAGCTGATATTTTAAGCAAAAAAAGATTTTCAATTAAATCACGTCAACAAACATAATTGCTTAAACAATATTGCTTAAACATTCAGAAACGTTAAAATCTTATTCAAAGGTCTGCAAAAATATATATGTTGTAAAACAATTTTTGAAATCATTCTAAATTTTAATTTATTTTTTAATCTCTTCAAAAATTCTAAATATCTTCTAACTTAATTGAATTTGTTCGAAAGTTCAAATTTGTTTTAAGTTTACCTTCTATTCTCCGCATCTGTTATCGAAATTGAAAACATCATGAGGATAATTTGACAGTATTTTTGTCGAAATTTAAAATTTTATTTGATTGCCTATAACCTCTCAAGAACCAAGTATTTTATTTTTGAAATTAGAAATTTACGTAAAATTTTCGTTTGAAAATTTTCTTCGTCAATTTAGTTTTCCTTACAAACCTGCACAAAAAAGACAATTCAAAACGGATTTTAAAAGTAAATAGCATAATTTATTTATTTCAGAGATTGGTTTTAAAGCAAATATATGAAAAAGCTATTTTTCATCAAATTTCCTGTTAAAACTTTGCAAACAGTTAAAACCTAGAATTTTCCGAATTCGGAACATTGTTTTTATAGGCGCGTCAGCTTTTTCTGGAGATTGTTACAAATAGCCCGTCATTGAATATTTGGAGGTGGCAATTGTCCCTGGAATATATTGTGATGCAAATTCATACATGCAAACTTGTAAAAATAAATACTTGGAGGCTTTTCTGTACATTTAATTTGGGAGGTATATTATAACCTTTGATTTTTATTGCTATAGTTATTGGCTAAGTCTAAGCTGATTCTGAATTTATTTCAATCTAATTAAGCACATTGAGTTTGGCCTTTTAAATCCTTAAATGTTTAATTAAATTTCATCGGAAGGGTGCCAGATCATTTATGAATCGTTATGATCGTTTTATAAGGAACAACAAAATAAAACAACCGATTTATTCAAATTATTACGATATCCATAATTTTATATTGAATCGTTTGTATTATACGAGGGTAGTTCAATAAGTCCTTAGAATGACCAACAGATGGCGCGCGAATCG
Organism: Belonocnema kinseyi; assembly: GCF_010883055.1. Classification (NCBI taxonomy): domain Eukaryota; kingdom Metazoa; phylum Arthropoda; class Insecta; order Hymenoptera; family Cynipidae; genus Belonocnema; species Belonocnema kinseyi. The sequence goes on from NC_046660.1 coordinate 16,494,418, forward strand.
CTCCAAATCATCTGTTTTCAGTCAGCACCACTCCCGACTAG
>NC_046660.1:16494558-16502645 GCF_010883055.1 Belonocnema kinseyi
GCTCCAAGGAGATTATGTTGAAAAATAAAAAAAAATTTACCCCAAAAAAATTGTTTTTATACTTCATTCTAAGGACTTATTGAACTACCCTCGTATTTACACGTTGTTTGAATAGACTATATTCTACAACAAATAAATCTTTTATATACTTTCTAGTTGTGTTGAACTATCTGATTTATAAAGGACTCATTAAAATGAAGATTTGTAGTAAGTATACAATATTAAATTTTGAATATTTAACAGTTTTTAATCTGTTCTCTTATAGGAATGATGAACAGTTAAAAGTACTATCAAGAACTTCAAGCTTCTGAGAGGTTAGTTGTAGTTCTATTTCCCTAATGGTTAAAAGGTTGTAACTGATCACGAAAATCAGGCGGCGTATTGCGCGATATTTGATTATGTGCTTTCAATTTTCATTATATAAGAGAAAACGCAAATCCTTAGGCAAAAAAAAGTTGATAGTTGAGATACAAAAGAACGGGGTTCAGGTTATATTCGCCAGATTGCCTGAAGTTTGCAGTATGCTGAAAATGGCTACCGCACGAGCCGCCCGTGCACACACACGGAGGGCCAACCAATCGCGTGCGATCTGCCGTGCTGCTGCGGTAAGAAATGGTTACGTACCGTTCACCTATCGGACCGCTGCTCGAGAAGCAGAAGTTTGCGACGTTGCCAGATTGGGCTGAAGAGTTTCATCTTTCACCTGAGTGGCATGCGGAATTCAGGAGCAATCGGGGCTGTTTAGACCATGTGTTTACTCTTAAATCATTAATTTACAATCGCCGGAGATTAGACAGGAGAAACGTTTATGTATTATTTGTTGATTTCAATGAAGCTTTTCCCTCTTTGAATCATAACATCTAATTAGAAAAAACCCTGGCAAAAGGATGTGGATCGAAATTTGCCAGAATAATAATCAAGTTTTAATCAAAGGCTAATATAGCAGTTAAGGGGAATGAGCGTGTATCACAAGGAGACAACATTACGAAGGGAATTATGCAGGGAGAAATCCTTAGTACTACTATTCTTATCTTTTTTATCGCTTTTTTGGAGGAATTTTTTCTTGCTAAAGTTATCAGAGGTGTATCGATCACTAGATTAAAATTTTGCCTTCTCATATACGCGGATGACTTGGCTATTGTTGCTGACTTCGTTGCGATGATAAGAAGGATTCTTATAAGGATTATATCAATATTGCAAGATAAACCTTTTTTTTTTGTATTAGCTAGCAAAGCAAGTCATGGAACTGTAGGTAAAAAGAAAAAGAGGCCCGATAATTATTTTGAAACGTTTCGGTCACTGTTTGGACCCTCATCAGTCGAAGAAACAACATGTATTAAGTCTGTAAACAACATACAAATAATCTAGAATACATTATATAAAAAAACAAGAAAATAATGATTAGGTCAAAAAATTGTAAAACAATTTTTAAAATAAGAGAAGGATTGTCTCATAAGAGGAGGCCCTCAATTTTATATCAATATTATAAGAGATAAAGATAATGTGAGTCAAAAGACGAAAGGTCAATGTAAATAACAAACAAACATACCTGCTATAAGTTAAAAATCGAAGTTTAAGGACGTGGTAAAATATTGCACGGAAACACAATAAAAGATTACGTAAACACATATAAATAATATATTTAAAAATAAGAAAATAACTAAATCAGGCCAAAAGCCGGAAATCACATTTTAACCGAAGAAGACTGACTGAACAAATTGGAAAAGTGTTGCAAAAAATCAAACAAGCAAAGAAAGTGATGAAAGAGTCGGTCAAATAGAATGAAACTTTATCCACGTGAAAATTAAAGTTTTGTAAGAGGTTTATAAACCTCAGAAAATTATTTTCATGTCGAAGATTGACACTATTTAGTAATTTGTAGATAAAAAAGTTTTTCATTACTTTTCCCCGAGCTTTATTGTTCTCAATTGATAAAATCTCGAAATTATCTGAATGAAGATTATGGCCGGTGTCAATATAATGTTTAGTAAGAGCAGTAGGAGAAACTTAATTAGGATGGGATATAGAATACCTATGTTCAAGACTACAGGTGCCTATAGGTCTACCAGTCTCGCCCACATAAGGAAAGGGCCAGAGTGTGAAATTGTATTTATAAACAACTCCGGAAATTTTGTTTTTAAAAGTGGGTCTTTAAGATCCACAACATAAAATATTTTTATATTTATATTGGATTCATAAGCACTTATAGTCTATGACGGTAGTAATGCCAAGGAGGGGGTTTTTGGAGGTGGGAAGTTAAGATAGGCGAAACCATAGAAAATACATTATCGTAAATTTTAAAAAAAATTTTATTGCCACTGTGCGTCGAATCCGACCGAGGGTGGGCCGGGTTAGGCGAGCAGGGGACTTCGTCTGGAGGATAGATCCGGATCGTAGGAGAAATCAAGGTTCCTACCCCAGGGTGGAGAGGCGACACATACTTAGCTAAAATCCCAAACCAAAAACCGGGCGCGAGGCACTCGCGCTTAGACAACTGGAGAAAAGCGAGAGAATAGGCGACAGTCGGACCAGCCAACACAGACTGACTATATCGGACCGTGCCGAGTAACCCTCTATATTAACGATTCTGTTATACCCACCCTCCCTGCGAGGGGTTAAGTGTATACCTAATTCTGGTTACTTTCCTAAATTCTGTGTTAATATCTTGTATTGTTTTTTGGTCGATGCAGAGTTCGATTTCGTAATATTCGATTTATAAGTTTAGTAGGTTTTGTATTTCTTTGTTTATCTTTTCCCAGTCCCCCCTTTCATAAGTTTGTCAGTGTCTGAAATAGTAAAGTTGTTTTAATGTATGTACGGTCTTTTGTTGCAAAACGTATTGTGTATTATGTAAACTGGTTTGGTAATTAGTTTTTTTACAAAACTGGAACTGGATTCACTGCGAGTAGTCGTTAATATTAAGTCTAAGAATTGATGCGCTCGTCTCTATTTTGGTTCTCCAGTTTTCCTCCAAGGTTATTCTTTTCCTGTGAAATAAATAAGGGTAGAAGAGCAAAAGTTTTTGATTTTAATTGTGATTAGTTATGTTTCTGTGTAATTTATTAAGTCCAAATTATTATCTTGTTTCGTCCTACGTATATTATTTACGTCTGAAGTAATCGATACTTAAGTGTCGAGCGTGAAATTAATCTTATGAGTTAAAATGAGAAAAAAAATTAATCTAAAAAACTGTAAAACCGAAAGGACGACGTATCGCATGTTTTGATTAATGGCGGTATAATTTTTTGGATATTTCCGTGAGTTATTGAAAAATGGTACCGAGTCTTGGTACGCTGTTGACCAATTTTAAAATAATGATAAAGTGTATATATCTAAGTACTGTATTAAAATGAAGCTTTAGAATTAATTATTATTGATCTTTCTTCTTGTATCCTTCCAGCCACTCCTAGTATTCTCTGTTTCGTATTTCCCTGTGATTTATCCATTCTGTTGATATTTCCTCTGCCTACTTTGTCCTCCTTTCCTCTTCTTCCTGTAGTCTCCTCCTTTGTTGTTTAATTTGGCGTAGTACGTTCTGCCACGGGATTTCCCTTTCCCGTTGGATTTTTGCCTCTAATTCCTCCGTTTTTCGTCTTTTCTCGCTTTTCTATGTTAACTGTCTTTGCTTGTGTTCTTCCTGGAATTGGTTATATTTGTTCCAGTTTATTTTGTTGCAGTATTTCAAGTGTTCTAGTGTGGCTTTATACTTTAAGGCTTGAACATTTTGATGAATGGTTTCTTTGGTTTCGATGTCTATCCCTCCAACTGCTACTTCCTCCTCGGTTGGTTGTTGGTTTTTAAGACGTATCTTACGTATTTGTGAGGGTGGTACTTCAGGTTATTCTAATCGGCTACTTCGAGTCTTTTTAAAAGCCAATCCCAGGCCTGGAATTTCTTTATATGGTCTTCGTCATTTGCTATTTTGATGTTGTTTTGACACAGATAGCACTTTAGGTGTTCTTTCATTTTTCTGAAACTAAAGATTCGTACTGTCTAATTTGTCTTTGGAGTCTGTTTGAGTAAAATAATTATGACCTAGAGCTATAAGTCTTTATGGTATTTACTTTTATCTGTAGTATTTTTCTCCAACTTAATGTCATTTACGTTCCATTCACCCAGTTTGTTAACCTTTTTTAGAACCCTTTCATCTATTCTAAATTCGACCGGTCTTCTTCTCAAATTATAACTATTCGCTTGTCTTTCATTAGCTACGTCCAAATTCTTCTGGAATACTTCCTTTATAATTTGTAGCCGTCTTGATCTATCTGTCCATTTGTAAACGCATTGGAACTCTATACCGTTATCGCTTTCTAGGTTTTTTTTTAGGACACGTTTGTGGAATTCCAACTCTATTGTTGTCCGGTTAGCTTTTCTTGTCGGAATTATTTCAACCAATTTTCTAAAAAGATCTACAAAAACTAGTAAATATTGTTTTTTTTCTCTTTTTTGAAATTGGTAATGGGCCCATGATATCTGCAGCAATCATGGCCATGGTTCTTCAACGATTCTTTTTCCCGTCAGCCCTAATTTCGGTTGGTTACTCGGTTTGGTTCTTTTGAATCATTAAAAATTTTGGGTACGACAATTTCCATGGGTTAGAGTCTGGTAAAAGAATAGATTTTAATGGGTCAGTTCTGTAAAAATAGAGTTGCGAATCTCTGATTGACCATTTTTTGTGTTCTTCGGGTCTTTTTTAACCTGTCTTAACTTGTTTTAACTTTATAACCTTTTATAAAAACATTTTAAAGGGAGGGTCTCTTCCATTTACGAGATCTAGAGTCATGGAAGAGAAGACGTAAGATGCATGCTTTTGTTCATCTACATAACCTTTCGTGTGCCGATATCAAGGGATCTGAGCTCGTTTTTCTTCCATGGAACCACTCCAAATGAATAAAGTACTATCGGGACGTCAAGCATGTTCGTTGCAGATACTTTATTTCTCGCCGACTGTTCAGAAGACCAAATCTGACGGATGAGACGTTTGTGGCACGCCTAGTTCCAGGGATTTCCAAAAAATTGAAACAAGATTCAAAAGACTTCAAACAGCTTTTTAAAAAGCTTAAAAGGCTCTGATAATATAAAAAAAATTATGAAATTCCACATGAAATGTTAATTTACTTTTTGTTTGAAGAAATTGATTGAACGTTTTTATCTCTGTTCAAAGATGTGTCTACTATGTGAGAAATAAGCATTTTCCGGTAAAAATATTAAACTATTTTAGAGAAAATTTGTTTGGGTTAGAAAAAATGTAATATTCTTCGATGAAAAATGCAATGAGTAAAAAATTAATTTTGTTCGGTTGAGGCTTCTACGATTTTCATGCCAATTTGTTATTTTAAGATAAATTCAACTGTCTTCTATTCAAGATAAAAACACTTGTTGTTTAAAAATTTAATTACGTATTACATTTATCACTTAGAATGCATTTTTTCGGTAAAACATTTTACTTTTCTGTTGTTATTTTGACTTAACATATCTGAAATTTTCAAAAATATTTTGTAATTTTCTCAAGTATTTTAGGAAAATTATGTTTGTATAGTCATTAAAATAAATAAACTTAGAAAACTAATAGTTATTTAAAATTAACATTTTCTATACAATTTTTGTTACCTGAAAGCAAATATCTCCACGCGCAATTGATAACGTTATTCTGATAAAAAAAAAGTTTTTAAATATTTTCATTTATGACTAATAGTTTCCTATTATTTATCGAAACCATTATTGAATAAGTAATTTTTAATCTTAAGATCGAAACTCTTGAACTGTTTGAAAAAATTCTATAAGTTCTACTGTCTTATAAGAAAATGTTTGTATTTGTTTTCCAAATATAAATAATAAATATTAATATTTTCATCGGCTAGACGTAAAGCTTCATATATAAACCTTTTATGTTTCTTCTGAAAATTTATAGTTTGATTTATGACATTGCTTTTATTCTGCCATGGTTAAATTTTCTGGAGCAGAATAGAAGTTTCGCAACTGAAAAAAATTTCGTTTTTCACAAATCAATATTTGTTGTACACAAGCAATATTATTATTTCCAGGTTTTAAATCATTTACTTAATCAAAGAAATTTAAAGAAAAAAAACAATGTTTTTGCATGGATATTGATAGCTTTGATTCAACCCGTTTTTCACAATAAGTAATCATTTTGAAGGAAATCAAGATCAAATTTTTTTTTAATTTTTCGGAAAATGCATAATTAATATTTTTTCACCTTGAGAAACTTAAATCATTGGGATTAAAGGTTCATTCAATTTAGCGTCAGCACAGTTTCATTGTATCGATGATAGCCAACTAACTACTTTAAATTTATATTTTTTCTAAGAAATTCATTAATTTTTTTTATTACAAATTTTTCTGTTATCGTAAACATATTTTTTATTTTTATTTGCACTTATCCTATTTTTTGTTAACAAATTGTAATCTTTAGTTGGAAGTTCATCTGTTTTTTTTTTAATTTTATTGTTTTGTTTTCAAGTGAACAAGTTTTTTGGTAGAAAATTCAATTACTTGATTGAAAGTTGAGTCTGTGATTTTTCAAACATTTATTTTAAGTTAACAGTCTAATCTTCTTAAATAAAAAACGGAGAAATCAAGAGAAGAGAAATAGAATCTTTGTTTTATATCGGTATCATATGGAATTGAAAAAAACGCTTTAGTTTTTTAACTGAAATATATTGGATTTTGAAAAAAACAGTCTGATTCCACCTAATTTATGAGTTTATAATTTTCCAAAAAAGAGTTGACTTTTAAGTGATAAAAGAAACATTTTGAAGAAAAAGTTGATTTTAACCAATTTTTAACAATATAGATGATTTTGTAAACGAATGTTTCAATTTTCAACCAAATGGTCGCAATTTTAAACAAAAGGATTTAATTTCAAAACAAACAGAAACAATTTCTACCAAATCGTTAAATATTTAAACTAAAAATGTAAATTCTCTGCAAAACCTTTACATTTGGGGCATTATTCCTCAACTGCCCCAACTTAAAAAGTCATGTTTTTCGATTGTCTCTAAATTCTGGGAATATGTTCGCCTACCCAACAGTAGTTAATCCACAAACTTATAGACCAGGATTACCAACCCTCACCAAGTGAGGGGCGATTGAATTTTCAACCCCAATGCCTGCAGGGGTAGTTTCAAACGCCTGTAACTTCCTTTCTAATTACGCGATTTGAAATTTTTATGAGGGTTTTGGAAAGTGCTTTTTACACACTTTCATCCTATTTTATTATTTATAACAAAAAAATTGTTTAAACAATCTTTTCAATTAATCAATTGTTTATTTAACTTTTTTCGCAATTTAGGCATCTACGATTTTTTTTTAAATAGTCTCAAAAGAAAGCTGGACTTTTTTACTATGAAAAATGTCTAACAAGAAAATGGACAAATTGAAATTCATTGAGTTACAGATCCGGTTGTAGAGGGAGTCCTCGCGCTCGCACTCGGGCGTTATGCGGCAGCATACCGCGGAACAGTTTTCAAGTATGCCATTTTTTTGTATTACTCACATTGATCCAAAATTGCATGAAGTCATCGGAAAAAACTATTCAGTAATGTTAACCAGTAAGTTTGAAGAAGTTAAAATTTTTTAAAGTTATCAGGAAAAATATTAAGTAAAAAGCACTTTCTTAAAAATGAACAGTATTTTTCTGAAGATAAATGATTCCTCACTATTATAATTTATTATCCGACAATATTTGGTTATTGCTCTTGCAATTTTTTAAAACAAATACATGATTCAACCAACTTCTCACGTATAAAGTGTTTGAGTAAATAAAGTACTAACGGATTAGTAATTAACGCCTGTCGTCAGCCTACATCCTATCAAGTTATAGTTTCCAGAGTCTACCCCGTGGAGGTGACAGTGCGAGTTTAGACTCCTTTTATCTGCAAGATGATTCGGGGTGCTTAATTTTAGTGAGTCCCCTCGCCTCACACTTTCTGGGGTGCTTGATTTTAGTGAGTCCCCTCGCCTCACACTTTCTGGGGTGCTTGATTTTAGTGAGTCCCCTCGCCTCTCACTTTATGGGGTGCTTGATTTTTGTGAGTTCCCTTGCCTCTCACTACACAACCTCTTTA
>NC_046660.1:16502745-16507820 GCF_010883055.1 Belonocnema kinseyi
AAAGTCAAGCTTTCTTTTGAGACTATTTAAAAAAAATCGTAGATGCCTAAATTGCGAAAAAAGTTAAATAAACAATTTATTTATTGAAAAAATTGTTTAAACTTTTTTTTTGTCATAAATAATAAAATAGGATGAAAGCGTGTAAAAAGCACTTTCCAAACCCTCATAAAAATTTTAAATCGCGTTATTAGAAACGAAGTTACATGCGTTTGAAACTACCCCTGCAGGCATTGGGGTTGAAAATTCAACCCCTCCTCACTTGGGGAGGGTTGGTAATCCTGGTCTATAAGTTTGTAGATTAACTACTGTTGGGTAGCCGAACATATTCCCAGAATTTAGAGACAATCGAAAAACATGACTTTTTGAGTTGGGGCAGTTGAGGAATAATGCCCCATTTACATAGTCATAGAATTTAAATTCAATGCTAGTTCGGGCTTATATGTTCTGCCTCTAGATTTGGTGAATGTTTTGGTTCTTAACGCCTGCCTCATAATCATCGAAATTTGTAGTTGCATGGATTATTCTGTAATTTTATTTTCCGTTAAAACAGATTCTTCACGCCAACTAACATATAACTTGATTGCAACTTTTCGGTCTACAGAAGAAACAGCTAGCTCCCTCTTACTTTGCGACCTTTAGGCAATTTCTAGCCAGAAAAGGATAGCATCTCTCTATGTTGGAAGCTCAACTTCGTCAAAATCATTAGGGGTTTATGAAAAATCGGTTAATGGTTTACACCACGAAAAACGAACATCGAAAATGAAATTATGTAGACTGAATGAAAAACTGTGCAAATATAAAGAACACAGCCGGGAATGCAGTCAAATGTTAAGAACTGAAATATTAGTGTCTGATCTAAGCATACAGTGCTTGAATAATGAGAAACGAGGATGTCCTCTCAAACTGAAGACCAAAAAAAGAAAAATAATGTGAGTGTGATTTGTTGTGATTCAAACCTGGAAAGCTAAAGCACGAAAATCAGTTGTGCAAGTCGAAGTTTAGCCTGCTCATCCCAAGTCAGCGAATGTACTATTGAAAATCACTGCTGGCTTTTAAACGTGATTACTCGCTCAAAAAAGCTAGCGAAACAACGTTTTAAAAATCCACGGAAAAGCTTATTAAAAAACCGTTAAAAAGTTTGTTAAATTTCGCCTCAAATGAGCCCTAATACAAACATTTTTCACTTTTTAGAAAAAATATACTGCGCGAGAAGTTTGTGGTGACCTAGGAAAATAGTATTAAAAATCTTAAATTCATGAAAATTGATCTTTGGAGCCTTATCTTTAATAAAGGCCATAAAACTTAACAACAAATCCTAATGGGTTCTGGATAGTTAACGCATACACGCTTGGACGTTTATTGTCACATTTTGGGAATCAGTAAACATTTTTATAGTTTTATTGGCTTAAATTGAAGATGAGACTTCATAGACTTCATAGATTACGTCCTATTAATTTTTATTTTGTCCCTTAAGTATCATAAGTCACAGCACGAGCAGGAACTGAGAAACAAAATGGTTTACGAAAAGGCGAGAGTGAGGAAGTTTTTTAAATATGTTTTGTATAGAAAGATGGCACTAAGAAAGTTGTTACCTAAGGGTCAAGGGATATTTTAGAAAAGGTTTCAGATCTCTATCGATTTTCCGGGAACAATAAGAGGGATTTGAATAATGTGTATGCAAAACTCGACGTCAGATTTCTTCCGTAGAATAAAAACTGTGAGCAATTTAAAATTAGATACGTGTGGCACATGTAGAAAATATATTTTCTGTCATCAGATAATAATACAAATTTGAAATAGTTAGTGACGAATCCCTAAATATATAAAGGTATATTTCATTACCTCTGATTAGGAACTTGCTTCAACGCTATTCAATTTTATAGCCCGTGCTTTAAACTTTTGACTCCTGGAGAATGAAACCTTAGAGCCTACTTTGAAGCTTTAGCACCTCTCTAAAGCTACTTTAAATCTTCAGAGCCTATATTTTTATAACTCAAGACCCTACTTTGACACTGTTTAACCTCCCCTTCAATACAGACCCGACATTGAATCTTTTGAGCCTAGAATGTTCGAACTTCATGAAAATAAAGTAAACATATTATTTTTTACTTAGGTTAATTGAACTCATTGGTCATCTTAATGTTAATGACTGAATGCTCACTCAATTAAAAAAAATATTAAATTCAAGATTTAACCTAATTGTCAATAATTATTTATGTATAAATCAATACTTCTTTGACATGCTTAATCACAGAAAAATATAAGAATAAAATATTTTGCATCGCTAAGAACAAATATAAGGGATGAAGTAAAAAATTTGAAAAATATATTAAAATTTATATTTAATAATTATAATTAAATTGACTGATTGTTATTAGATTTTTATTCGAGTATTGTGGGTAATTTATTTGCAACATGATTTCATGGAGAAAAAAGTTTTTTCCAAGGAAGGCAGACCTACTTTTTCAATAGTTTAGTCATTTTTGTTTCTAAACAATAATTATTGAGATTTTATGAAACATTTTCTTAGACATATATTACAATTTACGCGTCTAATATTTGACTTAGAAGGAAAAATTATTTCCCTTCGTGAGAAAATGTTTGCTGTTTTAATTTTGTTGTCATATTTATTGAAGAATAAGATAAATAATCGTAAATTAAATTAAAGTAAATTGAAAGTAATTATTTAATTAATTGTTTCTAATTTTAATGGATTATGAACCTTGAATTATTGGACATGTGATAATGATTTTTATCGAAGACATCCAACGTGTTCCGTTAGCTGAATGGGTTAGGGCGTTAGGCGTTTAGTTAACACTCAGTGCGTGCTTGGGATCTCGAGTTCGTTTTTTAGTACTTGCGGATTTTTCAGTGCACTATGCTTAAGTGTTATAATAAGGAAGTTCTATTAATAATATGTTTAAAAAATAATTGAGAAAATCCTTGACATTGACATCACAGATATTATTTTATTTTATCTGATTAATGAAAACTCTTATTTTGATTCATCGATATTGATGTGAGCTTATAGAGAACCTGCTACGACGCTACAAGTCCTATATTAGTAGTTTAAACTTTATAAGAGGGTCTAATTTCTTAAATGCAGACCCTACTTTGACGCTAAACGTGGAAAAACGGCCAATTTCGGACACATTTAGCGTAAAAGTAGGGTCAAAATTACATTGAAATCACTCCTTATTCAGAACCTACGACTCAGGTTGACAGTTCAGACAGTTTTTTAAGGCTAGTATGATACAAAATACGCACAAAGATTATGATGGATAGATTTATATTATTTGATATTGTTTGATGATAAGATGTTTTGGAAATCTCCTTATTGCACAGTTTTTTAGCAGGCGCTAGGAGAGAAATCTCAGCTAACAACGTCGAACAATCAGTGCTACCATTTATAATATTATAGGAAAAATTTAGATCAGCAAACTCAAACCTAAAATTAATCACAGTAATGTTGAATACAATGAAAAAAACGGTATAGCTATTGTAGCTGGACATATATTGCTGGGGAAATATAGCTAAATGTGCAATAAAGTTTAGGTAGAACTGCAAACTGGATAGCTAAAATATATAAACCGTCTGTCTCCGGCAGCCAGAAAATGTGAGAGATAATTCTATAATCATTTGCTAAACATTCTATCAGTCATGATCAAAAATCATATTTCCTATAATTTGTTTGCTCGTACTGCTAAAAATTCTAACCTAAAATAATTGTAGCATCAGTTTTTGGCCTATAATTTGAAATGCATTTAAACAATGTACCGCCTTGCATTAGTTCGCACATCACTAATGCAACGACAATGATGGAACCGATTATGGAAATAAGAGATTTCTTGATTAGCTGTAACCTCCAGAATTTTATTGAAGCTCTCAAAATAAAGTGAGTATTCTTTTATCAGTGCGCATATAACCTCAAAAAGTTTTCGTTTACAACTTTCTTTCGATACGCTATATATGCTATTTGGTATTCCTAATTGCCTTATTGTATTACGCAGAAAACGATTCTAAACTTTTTCCAGAATGAGTGATCTGGTCTTCGCAAGACAAATTATCTTAAAGGTGAATACCTAGTTCTATCATTCGTTATAACCGAAATGTTGCTGTTATGTAAAAACGAAGACTTACACGAATTGATGGGTTTAGTTTCTAGATCAAGACAATTATTGCTGTGTGGGGCTGTGTATTGCAAAAAGTTTTAAAAACTTTAATCTAAGCGTGAATAATGAAAATATATTTATAGTCACAATTGCCTGAACAGATTCCGTAGCATTTCAAATGATTTCAGAGGATTTAAATTTCATCCGTCTAGACCTTTCTTCAGTTTATACGACTCTGGAATGACCTTGATGCATATCTGAACGTAAAGTTTTGCGTTCTTTCGATTGTCGATGTCAACAAAGGGATTTCCATTCTAAAAATAAAATTTGACCTTGAAATAACTTTTAAGGTCAATTCCAAGGTCAGATTCAAGTTCAGCATTCAGAACCTTGTCTAAAGCCCTGAAACTTTTGTCTAAAAGTGAAGTGCAAAAAGGCGGTTTAAGCCTAATTTGTTATAGTCAAATTAAGACAGAGCAAACCGCTTATCTTTGGTTATGTCAAATACTACAAATATAATTTTAAGGATAGATATAATGCATGTTGGATTAATGTAATCCCACGACTTTCATCCAATGATGTCATGGCCTCTTGCTAAGAAAGTTGGCCTTGTATTAAACCTATTTTTCGTGCCATTCACTTCTTGACCATTTTTAAACTGGTTGAGACCTCGAATAATACACTGCGCCCATGTTACTATCCCAGCTGGGGTACAAACCAGAGCGCTCTAATCCTTCATAAACGAAGCGTGAATAATGCCGACAATAATGTCGCCAATGCAATTATTACATTCATTTTTTATTAAATGCATTTAAAACTAAATCCAATTTAATGTAATGCAATATTTTTTGTATTTTGTATTAAATATATACGAGGGTGAATCAAATATTAACCGGAATTCTTTTTTAATATTTATTTATTTATAAAACAATACAAAAATACTATTGATTATTTTTCTACATA
>NC_046660.1:16507920-16517940 GCF_010883055.1 Belonocnema kinseyi
GGCTTCGTCTTTCCTTCGCCATTCTTTACTCGCCATCTTGGACTCGGGAGTGTAATGATGCACCCATGTTTCATCGCATGTCACGATATGCTTCAAAAAAGTTTCTCCCTCCCGCTGAAATCGATTCAGGTGTCTCTTACTGATTGGCAGTCGGATGTTTTTTTGATCTTCGTTCAATAACTTCGGGACCCATCGGGCACAGATTTTTTTGAAACCAAGATGATATTTAATGATTGTTTGAGCGCTTCCATAGCTAATGCCCACCTGTAAAGCGATTTCATGAATAGTGAACCGCCTGTCACTTTCAATAAGGTCACGAACTGCACCAATGTTATTGCCAGAGACACTTGATCTTGGACGTCGATTATGACTCACATTTTCCACAATTTCTCGTCCACTCTTAAACTTTCTGGCCCAATCAAACACTTGAGTTTTAGACAGAGTATCATCCCCATACTGATCCTTCAATCGAGTAAAAATTTCGCACGGTTTAACGCCTTCTTTAGTTAAAAACTTTATTATAACCCGTTGTGCAACGGACGCTGGAACCTATTGCTCCCTCATAGCTGTACTGACGAATTGACTGAGTCAAACAGCTCACCAAGCGTTTTACCCATTCCTAATACACTACATTACAAGAACCTACACTGTGAGAGTGCTTGCGATTGGCTAAGAAAAGTATTTGTAAAATTCCGGTTTATATTTGATCCACCCTCGTAATATAAATAAATTATTAATTAAAAATATTACATAATTATTAAATTATTGAAATAAATTTCTTTAATAATGTATTTATATTGCCAGAATCCTTGAGTATCGAGGTCAGGATGTCCGGAAAATCGTTCGTGCGAAATTACTGGGCACCATTCGAACTTGATTATTCAAGCGGTGGTTATTAACGAAGGCTCAGTGTATATTCTTTGATAGAAGACAAGATATAATTGTAGTCAGGAAATCATTTCTCTAAAGCCGTCTGTATAAAACTGGATTAAATTAGTGAAAGTAAATTGAATTAGGTAGGTGAATTTAACTGCTTACAATAAACGCTGTGCAGTTCGCTACAGTGGTTATTAATTAACAACAGATATCTCTGGGACTGAAAAAGGGGGCAAATCAAGTAAAATCATAATGTTCTGTATCCCTTTCTTATTCCATTTTTGCCCTCGCCTTGTGCCTCGTACCGGTAACGGAGAATTGATCCACTTGGTGCAATGCCGCAGTATTCGGTTTTTAGAAGACACTTATCGTTCATCTCCTTTTTACCTAACCTCACGTAAAACGAATGAAGAATAAGTGTTTTCTGAAAATGCAAGAACTAAGTTATTGCACTAATCCGGCCAATCGTTGCGTTTCAGCGTGACCTCGGTCTGCCTTGCTCAACCTGGCAGTGAAAAAAGAGTCAAAAAAGTTTTGACTTTCGCTCCTGCCCTTTCACATAGGGTTCAGGGGGAATTTTTGTTTCTGAAGGTCATTCAACAGAATATCACCTTTAAAATTTACTCCTCATGGCGTAAATCATTGCCCGATATATAATATAAATTTCAAGAAAATTGAAAATGACAAACGATAATTAACTGACATATTTTATAGAGAAGACCATGAAAAGTTTTATGCACAGTATTCTGTATACAGCGGTGCGCAAAAGTTTTGGGCCAAACACATTTTTGACTATATCTGATGAATAAAAGCAGTTGAGAAAAATTGAATAAATACAAAATTTCAGTATTTTATTAAACTACAAAACTACAACATTTACATATTTTTAATGAAGTTTGTTGACAATTCTATTCACATTGTTTGTAACGACAGTATTAAAAAATAATGGCCACACTTATCCCATAGGTTCATAAAATAGTTAACGTTTATAAAATCAACAAGAAAGTTATTATTCCTAAGCGTTTACGTAGTCTTTCGGTATTTTTTCCCATTCTTCCTGAAGAGTTCGCCATTAGTCATCCTTGTTCGAATGTTTCTTCGTTCCAACATGTCTTCCGAGTGTGTCTCAGAAATTTTTAATCGGATTTAGGTCTGGAGATTGAGCTGGATGATCCAGAAGCTTTAGTTTTCGCCCTTTCAAAAATTCCTGCACCAGCTTCGACTTATGTTTCGGATCGTTATCTTGCTGAAAAATCCAATTTTTTTGCATTTTTCTTCAAGAATATGGTAACATTTTTTCTGCCATAATATCTCGATACATAACTTTGTCGATGATGCCTTCAATCTTGTGCAGTGGACCTACTTCTTGCGAAGACATAGCGCCCCAAACCATGACTGATCCACCTCCGTGTTTGACTGTTGGAATTTTATACCGAGAATCGTATCTGGTATTTTTCGGACGTCGAACATACTTTTTACCATCACTTCCGAATAGATTGAACTTCGATTCGTCAGAAAAAAGTACTTTAGCCCACTACTCCGGAGTCCAGTGTTGGTATTTCTTCGCAAAATCCAATCGGGCCTTCTGATTCTTCTTGCTGATCAAGGGTTTCTTAACAGCAACGTGTCCTAACAGTCCCATATCGTTCAAACGATGAGCCACAGTGCTCCTACTCACGTTTGGAAGATTTTCATCGCGGAGTTCATTGGCAATTTCAGATGCTGTCTTCTTGACATCAATTGTTGATTTGCGTTTGATGATCTTGTCAACACGAATTGTCGTTTTCCGTGGTCTACCAGATCTTGGGAGGTCCAGTAGACTCTGGGTAGTACTAAATTTCTCAATTAATCTATTTACAGTACTCTTACCAATTTTCAATGAGGCAGCAATTTCACGAGAAGTCTTCCCTTGTTCAGAAAGATTTAACACAGCTTCCCGAATCTTATGGGTATTATGTCTCGGCATTTTGACTTCAAAATGGCTTGATCTGATAGGTTAAACCATTGACAAACGCGAGGAATCGAAGTTATTACCATAGCATCGCTTCTAGAGATATCTGAACATAGTTGCCCAATACTTTTGCACACATCAATATGGAATATAATCGAAAAAAAACAATGGAATTTTTTTTCACAACTTGTTACCTACCTTAATGTTTGGTACAAATAGTATGCATAATTCCCGCATCTATGGATTTTTACTCGAGTTCGCCGTTAAAGGAATAGATCAGATAAACAATGTGGCCCAAAACTTTTGCGCAACACTGTATCTGCTGAATTTTACGCATGTACTTTTTTCAAGGACTAAAGGTTTCTGTTCTCGGGAACAAGTTTCTTTTTGATCAAAAATTTCTGAAAGTTTCTCAAATCGGCTCAGTTCATGATATAACTTATTACCTTATTTCCTAGAACAGCGTGGCAAATGTTGTATGTGTTTCTTCGTATTTCTACTCTTTTCAAAATTGGACCGTGGATTACTAAGAATTAGTTAAATAAAAATCTCATCGACGAAAGGAAATCATTTTTACGAAATATTGTATTTATTATACTATTATTTAAACTTTAAGTGCACTTTGATAAGATACTTCTGAAAATCAATCTTTATTGCTGTTTCTTCATGCGTCTTTATTGTAAAGTAAGACAAAAGAATTGATATCTCACCTACTCTATTAATTTTTTGTTGAGAAAAATAAAAATTTGTTATGCTATAAGGCTTGAATTCTATTAGATAGCACTTTGAACATTTGTCATCTGTATTTGATGATCATATTTCAAATTCATCTTAAAAAGGGACAACTAACAATTTTTTATCTAATGGTCGTAACAAAGCTATGTTTCTTGATACTAAAATTTTAATTTTTAGACATAAAATTACTTCATAAATATTTTTTAATTCAAAACGAAACCTTTTATCCCGAACTAAAACGTAGTGTTATTCAGCTTGAAAGATTTCTGGAAATGCATCTATTTTCATGAAGCGTGAATTTTTTGGTGAACTATGTAACCATTTTGTTGTGAATTATTCTTTCTGTTTGAAAAGTCAAAAGTTTTGTTAAATAATCGTCTTTTTAAATCAATCAAACTGTTATATGTTCATAATTAAAATCTCTTTGAGTTGAAATGTGAGCTGTTATTTTTTTGGTTGAGAATTAATTTCTTTGTAAATTTGGCTAAAACTTTGTTTTTTTAGTCTTTTATTTTTTTTAATGTGAAAAAGGCGCGAGGCAACAGCAAGAGAATAATCTTTTTTATTTTCTATTCCATAAAAAATTATAGCAATGATGGATTATTATGTATTTACAAATATAATTCAAGAAACGGCCTCTAGTCACTAGTCTTGAATCCAATAGCGGCGTTTAAAAAATATTATCAACATACATTCACAGCTTAAATAAAGGTTATAGAAAAACAGATCTTTATTGGTCCAAATTTATCTCTTTTATCGTTTCTATTATTGCACATATTTGTGGATTTTTTATTTCTTCTAGTGATTCATAAAAGCAATTGCACATTATAGTTATTTGGCTAGTAAGGGGTCATCAATAGTACATTTTTCAGCCAAAGTGATAAATTTTGAACAAAAATATTAATCTTCTCTTATAAAAGAGGAGTTTCAAACAACTTGTGTCAACTTTTAACCTAAAAAGAACAAAAAATGTAACAGAAAAGATTTATCCTCCATAAAAATAAGAAAACGAAAAAAGCGACTGCACCCGCCTTTCACAACATCTGTACCACATTTTACCTGAAATATTTTTGCAGTACCCAAGAAAAATCGCAGTAAAGCCTGTGTGTAGTATAGCGTACTTAAACCTACTTAATTATAAGGATCCACCGAGACTTCAACTCTCGTTCTGCGAACGCTAAATGCTACAGTTAATTTTCAAATTACATTAACAATTACAAGTACAATTAAAATTCCATTCACCATTAGATTTACTATTAAATTTACAATTACATTAAGAATTAGATTAACAATAGCGTTTATAGTTACATTCACATTTACATTTGTAGTTAACTTTCACACTTTTAAGCACGCCTTTTTCTATGCCCGTGCAAATTATATTCTCCATGCTGATATAAATACACCGCAAATGTACGATCATATGTTTGACTATATTCTTCCTTGATTTTCATAATGACGTCTTCCATATTTGTTAGACTTTCCAAATAAAGCTCCACTTGCTCTTTTTCTACAATGTCTACTTCATTGTTTGCCTGTCTGCATGCTTTAGCATGTGCTTCTTTGTACACCGGATCGTTCGATGTTGTAATGTGTTTAGCAGCTACTTCATCGCGCGCAACAACAAGGTCAAAAAGATGCTCTGTGCCCATTTTTCGAGATAAATCACGATCCACAGTAACCCAATCGTCTTTATTTATGTCAAACACGAAGAATTCAGGTTCTATATCATCAAATAATTCGTGTAGATCAACAATGTAATTTCCCATTCGTCCTCCAAAAATGATATGACCCCTTTTTATGAGAGTTACCGAAGGGAAGGCCAAAGGTCTGTTTCTGAATTTTTCAAATTTACGCAACTGACCTGTAAACTCAAAGCTTTGGACCGGAGGCATGACACCGTTATATCCAGGAAATAATTCCTCCAAAGTGCTCGGATATGAACTTACTGATTCTGTGAAATAGAAATATTGGTTTGTAACATTAAAAGTAACAGACTCAAGTAACTTGAACTTCTGCTGGGCGTCTTGTTTAAATACGGAGAGATGTGATGAATACGTTTAATATTATAAGAATTTTGAAAAAAATAAATCAACATATTTATTTATATTGCTTACAAGTGAAGAATTTTTAATTGCAAATATATATATTTAAAAAGGGATTCGTTCAAAGATTCGCGAACGACAATAGAACGGCCAAGAACTGAAGTCTCGGCCACAGTGCACTCAGCAAAAATTGTTAACAGATTATACAACACCACAAAAGAAAGTGGTCTGCCTCAGAAGCGAGATCAATATACCCTCATGTTTTTGGAGTCGCTGAAACCGAATATGACCTCAGAACTGCTTTATCAAGTCAGAATTTTTTTCTATCCTCAAAATAAGGGCTCAAATTTGCTGGATTTAAGGTATTCTGAATAATATCAATCCCTACAACAAATTACGACGTCAAATCATCACAAAATGCAAGAGAGTGCAAAAACATAATAACTGTACACTGTTCAGCTCAGATATGACAAAACATTTTTGCACCCTTATTCATCCCCGTAAAAACAACCCTTTCAAAGTTATCAGCCGTTCACTTTTTAACTACCTTACCAAAGAATTCAATATTTTGAAATTTTACGTTTGTGACATTTAAGGAAATTCAAAAATTTCTGCACACGTGTCCTCTAGTAAACAATCACATATATTTGTGCTTTTTTGTCTGCGGAACAGACATATAATATATTTTAATGTTCACATTGTTGCAACGCATCTATTTATCAGATCATGTTGGGGACCTTAGTACAATTTAATCTTCAGATATCCTAAAAGTCATGATGTTTGCCTTAGATCAGGGCCGTCGGTTGACGTTGGTCATGTGGGTACTACTACCCACTTGAAAAATATCCGTATGGGCATTTACATATTTGAAATTTTTGGACAAGACCTGAAATTCTAATATTTTTCACATTTCGAATCTTTGATATACCTCCCCCCTCTCCTTACTACCCACTCGGGCTAAAAATGTGACGTCGGCCCTGCCTTAAATGCATCGAAAGCCAAAAAATATTCTCGTCAAGAAATCAAAATGTCAAAAGGAGTATCCCACTTTGCTGTTCATGCTTTTCTGTGGTTTTCTAATAAAAATTCAGGGATTTATGGTAATGCGGGTTATCCGATAGAGTAAAAACCTTCTACCTCTATGAAGTTGTGGGCGATGACACTGCACTTAAAAGGAATGTGTGGTATCAAGGTTACCACCCCCAGAACGGTGGACTCATCTTCGATCGAAACAGAATCCCTAACGAGCGGGTTTAAGAGCATAGTATGGAAGTTTCAACAACAACAAAATTACTCACACTACACTATTACGCGCTTGTCAAGAAAAATCAGATTCTTTCTATTACGAGGGTGCATCAAATATAAATCGGAATTTTACAAATACTTTTCTTAGCCAATCGCAAGCACTCTCACAGTGTAGGTTCTTGTAATGTAGTGTATTATGAGTGGGTAAAACGCTTGGTGAGCTGTTTTACTCAGTCAATTCGTCAGTACAGCTATGGGTGAGCAACAGGTTCCAGCGTCCGTTGCACAACGGGTTATAATAAAATTTTTAACTAAAGAAGGCGTTAAACCGTGCGAAATTTTGACTCGATTGAAGGATCAGTATGGGGATGATACTCTGTCTAAAGCACAACATTGGTGCAGTTCGTGACCTTATTGAAAGTGACAGGCGGTTCACTATTCATGAAATCGCTTTACAGGTGGGCATTAGCTATGGAAGCGCTGAAACAATCATTAAAAATCATCTTGGTTTCAAAAAAATCTGTGCCCGATGGGTCCCGAAGTTATTGAACGAAGATCAAAAAAACATCCGACTGCGAATCAGTAAGAGACATCTGAATCGATTTCAGCGGGAGGGAGAGACTTTTTTTAAGCATATCGTGACATATGATGAAACATAGGTGCATCATTACACTCCCGAGTCCAAGATGACGAGTAAAGAATGGCGAAGGAAAGACGAAGCCGGTCCTGTGAAAGCCAAAACCCGTCTCTCAGCCGGTAAGGTCCTCGCGACCGTCTTTTTCGACTACAGAGGAGTGTTGCTCATTGATTTCCTACATGATCGACGTACGGTTAACGCTGCCTACTACTGCCAGCTGTTGGAGGCAGCAAAAGCTGCTTACAGAAGCAAAAGACGCGGTAACCCCATCAAAAACGTCATCCTTCTTCATGACAATGCCAGACCACATACGGCGGGTGAAACGAAACAAAAACTGGAGGATATGCATTGGGAAACCCTTGAGCATCCTCCATTCAGCCCAGATTTGTCACCCTGTGACTATCATTTGTTTTCGCCCATGAAAGATGCACTTGGAGGATTGCGATTTGACAACGATCAAGATGTTGAGGAATTCGTGCGCAATTGGTTGATGACTCGACCTCAAAGTTTCTACGAGCAAGGAATTAACAAGCTTCCAAACCGCTGGAAAAAATGTGTAGAGCGTGAAGGAGACTATGTAGAAAAATAATCAATAGTATTTTTGTATTGTTTTATAAATAAATAAATATTAAAAAAGAATTCCGGTTAATATTTGATTCACCCTCGTATATCTGCGGAAGATTTGAAGTTCCAGCAAATCGGCGTCGGATAACGAAAATATGAAGAGAATATATAAAAAGTGTATTAATCTTGATGTAATTAATCAAGATCTAAACTGGGTACTCCACGTTGTATGTGATTCCTGTTGTAAAATGTTAGTTTGTTGGAATAGCGGAAAACAGACACTCAAATTTTTGAAGCCCATGATGTGGAAAGAACCGCTGAATCGAGAGGAATGCTATATTTGCATGACAGACACGACTTGTATCAATCGAAAAAATAAATCGAAACTATGTTATGCAGCACTACCAATAGTAGAAATGCCAATCATGACAGAAGATATCACGAACGAAAGCTTAAGAGAGATCGATACGAGTGCTGAATATGCACCTCAGAGCATATTTTGCATCCACAAATTTGTTCTTAAAGTCATTAAAGTGGTTTTTAGGGGTGAAAAACGTGAAACATTTTCAGGGATGAAGATTGAACAGCTCATAACATATTCATAAAATACAACATCAGTCAATGCATCATATAACAGACCTGATGAAGCAATTCTGAGGTCATATTCGGTTTCAGCGACCCTGAAAACATAAGGGTACATTGTTCTCGTTTTTGGGGACGAACACTTTTTTGTGGTGCTACGTAATCAATGTTTTATAATGCTCATTGAAAATCCTGAATTCCACAAAAGCAACAAGCATTTTGACGTCCGGTACCATTTTATCCATGAAAGAGTCGAGGCTTGCAGAATACAAGTCGAATATATTCCTTTATATTCTCAGTTCGCGGATATTTTTACCAAAACCTTGCCTAAAGTGCTATTTAATTCATTGCTGGAGAGTACTGATGTACGTTAGTGTCTGTGAAGCAGTCACATGTGAAGAGTGTAGATATTGTAATTAGTTACATTAAAATAACTTATTTGTATTTTATGATTCACTTGTAGCAAGTTATTTTCGTTGCAGAGTGCTGGCATCTAGATTAACAAGTTAGGTACAAGCTTTGATCAACGTAGTCATTTTTTCAGTCTTTATTAGGTCACTATGTGTCTCATTATTAAGCGGATATTGTACATGAACAATTCATAGGCACACTCCACATTTTAATTTACAGTAATAAAACGCTCTGATAGAGAAATTGAAAAAATATCAGTATTGATACTCCTTGAAAATATTAATTAAAAGAAATATCAAATTTTTCCACCGTGTAGTTTCTTAGATAATTCAACGAAAGACATTGAAATTTTAGTCACTTTCAAACTGACAAACATAACAGTATTGCATAGTGGCAACACTGTTCCCTCTCTTCAGCTTCTCTGCTGTACCAAGCTGTACCAAGCACATATTTAATTTTGCACGCACAAATTTTTATATAATATATTGCATTTTTTTGCACTTACCAGAAAAATACATCAGTAAAGTTGCGGCTGTGTGAAGTAGAGTTTGGATAAAGATCTTCATTTTTTCTATCGGCGGGTTTAATTCGCAAGTGTAAATGACAAATTATTTTAAAAAGCACTATTTTATACTGATGCTCACTAAATTTGAGCAGGCAAATCGAGACGAATATTGAAATTTACTTGACACTGGTGATGTATGAAAGCAGAACAATTTTTAACCAAAATAAAATGTTACCACGTAAAGAGCACGTGATATCATTATTTGCCAAATACTTATCAGATGATTATCGCATTCATTCCAGATATACCTTTAAAGCAAAACATGAGAAGAATATGAGACAAATATAAGGAAATTAATTATTATAATGTACTTTGTTTATTAAAAAAATGTATACTGGAATAAACAAACATACCTATATTCGAAATAGAAAAATGTTCTGCAAAATTGGAGTAAAAATGTTGAAATGAAAGC
>NC_046660.1:16518040-16528677 GCF_010883055.1 Belonocnema kinseyi
ATGTAGCTTGATTAATTAGCAAGATTACAAAGTTCTCTTGAAAATTTCAATAATTTCAAGAAATAATTATAGGTTTTCCAAAGATTCAAAATTAATTTGAAACTGAAAAAGAATTCAAAAGAGTGTAAAGAAAATGTACATTTTTAAAGATTTCAAAATGAAATTTCGAGCTTTCTGTGAATTTTACCAGATTTCACGATAACAACCAATTTTTTTTTTAATTTACGGAACATTCAAACTGATTTTTTGTGTGTAAAAATTCATTTTAACAGAAAATGTGAAAATATTTTAAAACGATTCAAAAGATTTCTAAAGTTTAAAAATTAGAATGAGGCAGGGAAAATAGAATTATTTGTCCCGAAAATAGTGAAATAAAATAGGAATACATTTTTTAAAATTAAGTTAATATGTATCATATTGGATTCAAAACAGAACGCTTACAATTTCTATTCTCAATCTATTGCGTTTTTAACAAAGTTGATAAGGTTACTAGATCCACGTAAAGATATGCCCATTGATCATCCCCTAGCTTGATTGCAACAAGCACAATAGTTTATTTAATTGTAGTTTTTAGAATACATGTTTTCTCTCATCCTCTTCAGGCCAAAGTGGTCAGTAAAAAGGCTATTTACGGCTTAGTTCACATAAAAATCTGGTAATTCCAGCTTTGCACACCCGCTTTATGGAGAGCTGGATTATGTCTGTTGATATACTGCCGACAGAAAACTGCTCATTTTTTCTAAAGTAAATTTACAGAACAAAATATCCTCTTACTTTATCCGTGGTTTTAATACCAACCTTACTTGGGAGGATAATGCTAAGACACGAACCCAGTGGAGGGACTCGAGGGGCTAGACATCCCCACCCCCGAAATTCCACAAAATCTAACAAATTTTTGCTTTATTCACGGCATAGGATTTTTAAAAAAATTTCTAATTTTTTCAATAAAAGTTTTTGATTGACGGCAAGCATATTGTGTAATTAATATTTGTTTAAATTTATATGCATTTCAAATTTCCCGCATTCCGTCGCCATAGTGGATTTTAGCTCCAATTCAGGGTTTAAAATTCAGGTATCGTTCAAACGCTATCCCGCTGTTTAATGGCTCTTTTACACATTCTATCATTTGGTCGACGAAGGTTCAACGTTCATCATATTAAAATTTCCCATAATTTTTGGTAATATGTAATATCGCCAGAATATTACTCAAATATTACAAATTTTGCTAGTCAATTTCAGGTAATATCATACATTACAGGAAAAATAAGGAAAATTGCAATATGTGGGTCGACCGTCGACCAACC
Organism: Belonocnema kinseyi; assembly: GCF_010883055.1. Classification (NCBI taxonomy): domain Eukaryota; kingdom Metazoa; phylum Arthropoda; class Insecta; order Hymenoptera; family Cynipidae; genus Belonocnema; species Belonocnema kinseyi. Next base: position 16,519,345 of record NC_046660.1, read on the forward strand.
GACAAAAGGTGTATACGCACCGTTACATGAGAGTTTCATCCTACTGTGCAGCACTAAACTATATCGTTTAAAATTGAGCGTAATTATTTGTGTATTGATTTGTGAACTTTTCCACTGCCACCGATTTTAAAACATTGGAGATTCTCCAAATGGCCTAAAATTCACAATGAAACGTAAACAAACATCTATCACATCGTTCTTTGAAATGCCAAAACAACAAATCCCAGTCAATCCAAAGAATGTTGATGGTGAGTAAAATGATGTTTTAAATGTAATATTTCGAGCTTATGTCTTAATGAATTTCGAAAAAAATTTAATTCCCGTTTAAGACATTAAACAACTGACCGACAAAAAAATTAACTGTTCATTGCCCACATGATTTTTGTCTAGATGAGGATCATGTTTTTAATTTAAGTTCCTATGACAACGGATCAGAAGATGTTCGCTAAATCGGCGATAAAAAGATCGTTCATCCTGTATGCAAGGCGAACCAATTCGATATCAAAAGGGGGAGGTTTCGCTTGTCTAGCTTACTCAACGAGTGACGATAATGTCTTCTGCAAACCTTGCTGCTTATTTTTTCACAAAGGCGTCGGGAAAAGAGGTCATCAAAATGCAGGGAAATTAGTGACCATTGGTTTCCGAGATTAAAAAAAGCCAAAGAATCACAAGGAATGTGTTCTTTAAGCCATTTAATTCCTCGAAATATCAGCAGGGAAGCAGTGCGATATCTTGTCTCAATTACATATTAAACGTGCCAATGAGATAAAGGAAAGCAAGGCTCCGATCAGACATATTATTTGGATTTCTTTTTGTGCAGAGCAAGAATGTCCTTCAAGAGGCGATAATGATATCGGCGCTCTCTCTTTAACACGACTTGAAAAAAAGCTGGAAAATTGCGGGCTTTCCTGCTGTATAGCTGAAGAAATATTGGAAATAATTAACAGCTCTGGATGTTTGTGTCTTCTTGGCCAGAAAACAATGAATGTTTCAGGCACTGATCAGCTTTCACTATGTCTGCGGTATGTCGATGTCTCAAAGGACTCACAAGCTCCTGTACTGAAAACCTGACAAACGCCATACACAAGATATATTCATTGTGCTAGTCACCGTTCAAACCCTGCTCTGTCGAATAGCATGTCTATTCCTGTAATCCATAACTGTTTTGGAGTCATCAATCAGGCGCAAATTTGTTTAGAAACCATTCAAACGAAAGCAAAATGGTCCAAGGTGTCATAGAAAAACATGCTCCAGAGAGTAGAAGGAAACGACTTCTCAGCCTTTGTCATACAAGATTCATTGACAGGCAAGACAGCATTATCACATTTGTTAAAAGTTTTGAATGCATTTTTATCAGTTTACAAGAAATCGCCGGAAAAACATGATTGATATCTTCAACGGCAGCAGCTCTTTTATCATCAATTTAAAAAAGTGATTTTTTGTGAACCTTCTTGTTTGTGAAAGACTATTCGGTTTGAGTCCCATTGTCGGTAATTCTTTAAGAAAAAGTTCTAAATTTCGTTTCTGCTATAAACCGCACAAATAAAATATTGAATTCTCTCTGTCATATTCGAGAAATCACAGATGATTTTTCCGGGGAAATTTTCCTGTCCGCATCACGATTGGCTAGACACCTATTTGACGTGGAACTTCAAGCTCCAAGAGTTACATCAAAACAAACAGTCCGTCAGAATCCGCAAACTACATCAAGTAAAGAGTATTTCATATTCAGCAAATTCATTCCTTGCATCAACGCTTTGATACAGAATTTGACAGGCATTTCTTAAGAACCTACAATTCAACTGGTTCTTCCAGGATTTGCTGCAACAAATAAAGTGGATGACTTAAAAAAGTGAGCTGCATATTACATGGACGAAATTTAAACGTCCGCAGTGAAAGCCGAGTACAGTTATGGTGTGCAATAATATCATCAATCTATTCTTCTACTGACGTTTTTCAACTGTTGGAGTATTATGATGGAACGTATTTTCGCTCCATAAAACTTCTCCTTAGAATCTTAGCTACTCTCTTATGCACAACGGCTAGCGTGGAGAGATCGTTTTCGACCTCGAAGAATATTGGCCCATGATAGACTGAGTGCTCTTGCTATTATTTCAGTTCACGGGAATATTGCTTTTAATCCGTAGAAAATAATCGATCTCTTATCGAAGAAAAAATCAAGGAAATTACTCCTCTCGGGTAATACTTATTCAAGTAAAATTTCTGTTTCTCAAATATTTATATTTCTTACTAGATGTCCGAAATATATCAACTTAAATGAAACATGTGAACTTTTCCTTGAATATTCTGTTTACAATTTTGTTACCACGTTATAAAAAATAGTATGTGCGATAAAATGATATGCTCTAACCCATACCAAAAAATTTGTCTTTCTATTTATTAAGACATTAGAGCCTTTTATAAAAAAATATACATTATTAACCTTTCTGGTCTGACCCCCCCCCCTCTCCCTTCGAACAAAAATTCTGGGCACGGGCCTAATAATGTTCTCATTATTTTCTCCAGGACTACTTGCTTTTGATATTCGCTTTTTATTGGCAAGATAGAGAGGGTCCATTTTGGTACTCCCCCACCCCCCAGACACACACAATTTTCACTTGACTTTGAAGCTAAACCTGAATATTCACGTAATTTGAATATTAACTGATACATTAGTTTAACCTCAGAATGTGGGGTTAAAAATTATATTATAGGCATTTTCTTTGCTTATAGATTCATCTCTTTCGTTAAAAAGTTAAATCTTTAGAGTTTAAATTGTGATCCTGTCGTTTTTGCTTAAGATTTTCACATTTACATCACTATACATCGCACCCATTTCATTTCGTTTTCCAGTTTTAGGAAGAATCTTGGTTACTTAATGTCAGTCAACGGAATATCATTTCCAATATACACTTTTCGTGGCGTCAGCTACTGCCCAATTTTTTATCAAAACCCTGAGAAAATTGAAAAACTTCAACTACCAAAAAAAGGAAGATGTTCTCCTTTTCTGTCTCGAAGTTTAGCGGAAAATTGTCATAGTGTCTAAAAGAAACATAGAGCTGAATGTGATAACCGCCCGAGTAAAAGAATAAATATTATTATATAAATCAGGGGTTGAGATCAATGGGAGTCATATCTTCTAATCGAAAGGAAACAATATTTCGAAGAACCGCGATAGACTCCAAGGCGTCTGCGGCAGGGACACACTGATGAGTCCGCACAGGTGAATCCTGGACGAAACGCCGTTAATCACCGAGTTTATCTCGGTCGGGAGAATGAATGAGAAAGACCGAAGGGATCGCACCCGAGGGGAACAACGCGGCGAACTCGCTCGTAAGTCACCACCTAAGGGTAGTAACTCCCGAAACGAGCCCTGCTCCCAGGTCGTTCGGTCGACAGGCCGGTAGTTATCAGCCGCCAATCCTAAGCGAAACGATCAAGAATGTAATACACAAACGCACCACTCACTACGGAAAACCGTGATTGAATGAACCGCTAGATTTCCAGACGGTGCCGCAACAATTGCGAAAAACTGGCGGACACTCCACTTACCTTCGGTTCCTCGGACTGAGGGTCCTGCGATTTTCCTTATTACGGTAGTAATCCTAGGGTCCTGGGTGGCAACTGAAGATCGTCTGGTGTGTCTATCCTGAATCCTGGGTGGCTCTTATAAATAACGTCCGATGTGCGCGGATGATGAGGGATGAGCTCCAATTCCGATCGGGTATTTTAGGGGGGAAATAATGCAAAATTCCAGGGAGGCGGAAAATAAATAAAACACCGGAATTAAACAGAGATAAATAATTTAATCTAGTATGAAGTTGACGGTACAAACACAGAGAATCTTTAGTCGAAGCGCAGAGTCCTCCACCATCTGCTCCGCTTCTCGGTCGAGAAGATACTGATTTTTCGTCCTGACGGTTTTCGCATCTCCCGATCGTCGAGCAAAATCATCGCGCATTCCAGCGGTGGGGAGGACGGATCGTGCCCTGCCACTGGTCGCCCGCTCCTCTAACCCACTGTAATACGACAGGAGCCTGCTATTCGCCGGTTCGCGGAATTGTCTCACTTAAGACGGTTAAGGCTTACGCGGAATCGAATCGCAGTTATAGGTTTGGGATTTCAACCCTCCAACTTCCGAGAATAAGTCGGCCGACTTAATCTCGAAAAACGGAGAATTGGAATCCCGAACCGAGCTTGAGCATTAAGCCGATGGTCGTTAATGAGTGAACTATATCAAACGCTTCGTGCTTAAAGCTAAATTTTACTTGGGATAAATCGTCTACTCCAAAAGTAACAGAAATCAGAATAATTCAAATAATTATAGGCTTCCGCGATGAATACATTAACATGAAAAATTTAAAAACGGTAAAACAATATAATAAAGTATTGGATGTATTCAATGAACCCAGGGAATGGAGGAAGTGCACAAATGACAATTTTCCACAATATCATTTATTACATTATTTTCTTGGATCAGTGTGAAATTTTTTTATTTTTTCGTTTTTAGATTCTTTTTAAAAGTAGATCTTGGACTATCTGAGAGGATGGCTAAATTGAAACGTTATGCAAGAAACGGCATAATTTGTATGAAATATTATACTTATACAAACCATTATTTGAAACTAAAATGTACTTTGATAGAATCGTTTCAAATTTAATATTTATTCCTTCTGCTTCGCGCGCCTTTAACTTAAAAGAAGACAAACTATTTGATATCACTCCCACTATATAAATTATTAGTTTGAAAAATATAAAAAATTTCTATTCTATAATGCTTTAATTATATTAGATCGCACTTTTGTCTTTTTTCATCTTTATTCAATGATCATATTTTAAATTCAGCCTTTAAAGATGGACGACTAACAATCTTTCTTAAAAGGATCTTGACAAAGATATTTTTTCATTAAAAAACTTTTAATTTTACGAATTGAAAACACTTCATACATTTTTGTTCTTAATAAAAACAAATCTTTTAGCCAAAACTGGAACGAAGTGTTACTGAGCTTGAAAGGTATCTGAAAATACATCTCTTTTAATGAAATATTAATATTTTTCGATAAAAAAGGAACTGGTTGGTTGTAAATTGCTCTTTTTATTTTAAAAGTCAACAGCTTTATTTAATATTCTGCTTCTTGGTCAAATAAAACTGTTTTTAATTCTGTCTGTAGTCTGTCCGACAGACTACACTAACATATCTATATGTTTTTGGGGTCGCTGAATTCGAATCCGGTGTCCAAATAACCAGGTTGGTTCTTATTTTTTCTGAAAAACGAAAAAATAGACGTAAAATCGACAAAAACAGCGATTTTTCAGGAATACTTTTATAAAAAAAAATATATTTTCTCTCCCGGTGGACTCAACCAATATATTTATGTCTTTTGGATCGCCGAATTAAAATCTGAGGCCCAAATAACCAATTTGGCTCATACTTTTTCGAAAATCACAAAAATAGACGCAAAATCAGCGAATACAGCTATGTTTCTTGTATACTTTTGCAACAGAAAATCAATGCAAAAATAGAGGTAAAATCGACGAAAACAGCGGTTTTTCGTGCATATTTTTGCAAAAAAAAATCTTCATTCCTGGTGGACTTAACCAGCATATCCTTATGTTTTTGGGGTCACTGATTTTGAATCCGGGGTTCAAATAACCCAGTTGGCTCATATTTGATCGAAAAACACAAAAATAGATGCAAAGTCGACGAACAGCGATTTTTCGTGTATATTTTTGCACAAAAAAAAATATTTTCATGACCGGTGGACTTAACCAGCATATCTATAAGTTTTTTGGGTAGCTGAATCCGAATCATGTGTCCAAATATACTAATTGTCTCATACTTTTTCGAAAAACGCAAAAATAGAGGTAAAATCGAACAAAACAAATTACTGTGAACATAACAAATGACAGATCCCGCTCGAACTTCACGTCAAAATAAATGACTGTGAAACAAACAAATGAAAGATCGCGCATGAACTTCACGTTAGTAAAGAGGACAGTGTTGGCAATCTCTTTAGGGGTGCTTCTTAATGCGACTTCAGCACAGTTTTAAAAGCCATTATCAGTTTCTTTTTTTGTGTTTTTAAATCACTTATTTACTATAATATACTTATACTAGTACTATAAACTCCCAAATCAAAACAGATCATGTCTTCTAAGCGCTGTTTCAATTCCAATTTATCCACTTCCACTATGGCGCATAATTTGGTGGGTGGTCCAAATGCATTTTTGCTACATATGTGGTAAATTTGAGGTTTTAGAAAATCGAAGAGTAATCAGCGATGACATAGAAACAATTTATAAAAGCTATTTTGTTATTAAAGTTCAAAACCAAAGTTAAAATTTTTGGTCTCACAAAATTTTCTGTGCTTGTTATAAGGCGTTCAATCGATTGAAAGACAGAGAAGGAAATAAGAAAACCCTTAAGATTCAAAAACCTACGATATGGAGGAAACCTCTTCGTAAAGAGGAATGCCACTTTTGTATGACAAACCTAACAGGAATCAAAAGAAAAGTGCTATCGAATATCCTGATGCACTTAAGGTCACTGAATCGGTAGAAAATAACGATGTTACAAAAAACTCAAAAAATTTGTCATTTGACAGACAGACGACTAAAGCAGAAGAAAATAAAAGTACTGATGAAGATTTCAATGTTGATCGTGATGAAAGTGACATTTCAGATTATGGTAATGACGACGATGATGATGAAAGCAGCGATGTTAATACAGAAGTGTACATACCAGACAATGAAAAGACTAAAGTTCCTCAGATATTTACGTCTGAAGAATTAAATGATTTATCACCAGATCTCGGTTTTTCCTAAAGATACTTAAGAGTATCTTGCTTCCGTTTTGAAAAAGAATAAATAATAAGCTAATAGAGTTAAAGCAATTTTCTACAGAAATAGGGAAAAAGGGTTTAGACAGTTTTTTACTTCTGAAGAAAATGATTATGGAAAATTAGTCTATTGTAAAAACATTGACGGATTAATGGAAGAAATGAAACCTGGAATGTAAATTTGCGGATATTCATTGACTCTTCTAAGCGCAGTCTGAAAGCAGTGTAATTGCATAATACTAATTTTTACGCTCTAATTCCAATCGCACATTCTACGGAACTGAAAGAGCATTACAGTAACTTAATATTTGTCCTGGAAAAAATCAATTACTCAACTTATAAGTGAAAAAATTTCGGGGATCTGAAAATTCTTCTAATCGCTTTAAGACAGCCATCAGGGTATACCAAAACACCTTGTTACTTGTGCTTATGGGAAAGCCAAAATCGCGTTCGTCATAAAAAAGATGGCCAAAAAGAACATCGTTTTAGCAAGGACAAAGAAATAAAATTGAAGATCCGCTAGTTGACCCAAAACAAGTGATGATTCCACCCCTTCATATAAACCTGGGTCTTATGAAACAGTTTGTCAAAGCGCTTGACAAGGATGGCGATTGCTATCCGTATTTGGAAGATCAATTTTCAGAACTGTCCGAAGCGAAATTGAAAGAGGGGATCTTTGATGGACCGCAGATCAGAAAAATGTTGCAGGATTCAGAATTCATTAAAAAAATGTCTGGCACTGAAAAAGATGCCTGGCTTAGTTTTAAAAATGTTGTAAAAAACTTTTTAGGTAATTAAAAAAAGTTTAGACTATCAAAATGTGGTTTCAGAAATGGTAACAGACTTTGGTAAACCAGGCTGCCTTATGAATTTGAAGCTACATTTTCTTCATTCGCATATAAATAAGTTTCCAGACAACCTGGGAGACTTTAGTGAAGAGCGAGGCAAACGTTTCCACCAGGATATAAAAGGGATGGCTGACTACTGTTGGAGTTTAAAATGAAATCAAGTCAATCAAGGTACTAAAAGATAGCTAAACCCACTACGTAGGTCTTCTGAGGAAAAAGGGTTCGATAAAAACGATATAAATAAAAAAAATATATAAGAACCTTATAAGCGTGAGAGGCAACGGGACTCAAGGTAATAAAGCAGCCTAAAAGGAACAGAATTTACTACGTCCACGTCGTTGTTCCTGGGCAACGCTAAAAGTAAATAAAACTTATTTACAAAAAATCCTACTATTGCCATGCAAGGAGACTAACGCAAATTAAAAACCCCGAAACGTGAGACGCAAAGGGAATCTACAGTGAACGAAAATCCTAGTCGAGGAAAGTAACGTTTTAAAGGTTTTCGTCGATCTTATGTCTAATTTTGCGTTTTTCGATAAATTATGGGCCAACTGGATGAGTCCGCCGTGGATGAGGATATATTTTTTTTGCAAAATATGCACGAAAAACCGCTATTTTCGTCGATTTTATCTTTATTTTTGCACTTTTCGATCAAATATGAGGCAACTGGGTTATTTTGACCGTCTATTCGGATTCAGCGACCCCAAAAACATAAGGATTTGCTGATTTAGACCACTGGACATGAAAAATTTTTTTGTTGCAATAGTATACAAGAAAAATCGCTTTTTTCGCCGATTTTACGTCTATTTTTGCGATTTTCGAAAAAGTATTAGCCAAATTGGTTATTTGGGCCTCAGATTCGAATTCATCGACCCCAAAAACATATGAATATGCTGGTGTAGTCTCTCGGACCGACCACTTTTTTGTGTGTCTGTATAATCATATTTGTGACCTATTCTTCCTAAAATTAAAGGTATGATCTATAATTATCTATTTACAAATAGAATTAATGAAAAGACCCCTAGTCAATAGCTTCCTGTTTGTATTATGAAAATCACATAGGGAAAAGATCAAGAAAAATAAAAATTGAAAAAGAGAAACATAGAAAGTTGTTTTTTAGTTTCATGCTGTTTTTAAATAAAAATATAAAATAATCTTGAAATTCAATTATTTACACTTTGTCTACAATTACGCTAAATTTTTTGTTTACTTATGCATGAAAAAACGACCAAAAGGAAAATAAACCAGAATTTCTTTTTTTTTCTGACACCCAGTTTGACAGTTAATTCGTATACGTAAGTTTTTCATCTAAGAAAATTCATTGCTCGCTGGAAGTTGCTGCGGTTCGATGATTATCCTATAGTTTGAATTATAATTTAAAATTTTTGTAAAGTTAGGTTAAATTTAGAATCAATTTAATACGAGTTTCTAAGCATTTGAAATTATATGTCTTTTTGTGAAAGCTTCTGAAAAAAATTTAATTAGAACTGCAGTTACTTCATAAAAACATAAAAATAGGGGCTTCTTACATTTACAGTCGCCCACTCAAGTACGAGGGTAGTTCAATAAGTCCTTAGAATGAAGTATAAAAACAATTTTTTTTGGGTAAATTTTTTTTTATTTTTCAACATAATCTCCTTGGAGCT
>NC_046660.1:16528777-16577150 GCF_010883055.1 Belonocnema kinseyi
ATATATCTAGTCGGGAGTGGTGCTGACTGAAAACAGATGATTTGGAGCGATTCGCGCGCCATCTGTTGGTCATTCTAAAGACTTATTGAACTACCCTCGTAACTAGAACTTCTGCTAAGTTACTTTTATAAACACGGAGAAATATGACCTATACGTTAAACATTATAGGAATTTCGAAAAACGAAATTAACGTTTTTAATTATATTGTTAACAATGAAAGAATTTGTAATTTCAAATCTATCAAATTAAATGAATTTCAATTGAAATTCAAACAATTAAACTATTCCAAAAATGTCGAAAATTACAAACATTTGAAAAATGACAAATTTGGGTAATTGCATAATTTGTGAATTTTAAAATTCAAGAACTTGTAACTGTAACTCTTCATGATTATGAAATATACAATGTTGAATTATGAAAATTGAAGGACTTTTTATTTAAAAATTTTTTTCATTGATTTTAATGTTGATAATTTAAGATTTCAAATGTAGCGAGTTTCATTTATTGCAATTACAAATTTTATAATTTTAATTTTTTGCTTACAAAATTTTTCTAATTTAAAAGATCCAGAAGTAAAAACCTTACTTTCGTGTTCATAAATCATCATATCGGAATGGGCAAACACTTAAATTGTAAACCTTGATAATTAAAGTGATTCTAAGAATAAGAAACTACAATAAAATATGATGCATGTTATAAAATTTACAAATTAAAATTATGTAATTCTTATCACGCTTTTTAAAAATTTTTTCAGCTCAAAATATATTGATTTGTAAACTTTACTTTACATTTCCAAATTCAATTTAATTTGGTCATTTTAAGTTATCCGCCTTTGAATAAAGTTCTTTCAATTACAATGGTTAGCTCATTAAATTTCTTCAATTTGAAAGAGTTACGATGCAGCACTTGACTTTTGATTTCCAAAATCGTCAAAACGCTTTATTATATTTCTTTGAGAATTCCGGGTGTGAATGCTCAAAATAAGTATAAGTTTCAATTTAAAATAATGCAATTAAGCCATAAACTTTTGAAGTAGGTGTAAAAGTAATAATAAATGTGCGACAGCAATAACATTTATTGTAATTATAGGTATAATATGTTATACTATATAATTTGTTAAAGCAGTGTTGCCAAATTAATCATTACCTCTATCGCACATGTTACGTATAGATGGGAACCTTGGAGTTACAAATTATATTTTGATTTACCCTCCTTCACGTCTATAGAAAGTGAAAGAAGGCAAACAATTTTATGTTCTACCCACTGTATAAATCACTAGTCGAGAAAAAGAAGAGAATTTCATACTATTTCGCCTGAATTCTATTTGATGTGACTTATGATAATTATGAATTACATCCAATTAATAGATTTCACATTCATCTTAAGAAACTAAACTCGTCTTTTTAGGATTTCGAAGAGGAGAAGCTAAAGGAGAAAGGGAAAGGAGGAACGGTTTTGGGTAATAGCAAACTATACTCTCTAGCATCCGCGGACGATGTAGCTCTATTAGCAGATGATGAGAAGGGGACGAACCGAATGATGAAAATCTTCCAAGAGTATGTGGGAAAAAAAGAGCTGACGTTGAACATATATAAGACAAAGGTGATGTGTTTCTGAAATAGAAGGAGCAAAATAAATTACGTTTGAAAGATGAACGGACAAAAAGTGGGAATTGTGGAGGAGTTCTGTTATCTAGGTTTTTAATTTGAGGCAGAAGGGGGAAATGAGCTACAGGTTAGGAAAAGAATAGAATCTGCGATTAAAGTAATGGGCCCAGTATGAAGTATAGGAAAGAGAAGGTTCAAGAACGATTGGAGAATGAGGGTCTGGTTGTTTGATGCGTTGGTGTGGGCGGTGTTGTGTTATGGTGTGAAGATCTGGGGATGGAAGGAACATAGGAAAGTAGATAGCATGCATGAGCAATTTCTGAGGTGGGTAATGGGGGTTAGCTGGAGTGGCCCAGGCTATATGTTAAGTGAAGAGTTAGGAAGAGAAAATATGGTTACTAGACAAATTAAGAGAGCCTGGAGGTTTGAAGAGAAGCTAAAAAGGGGAGAGGGAAGTAGAATTGCAAAAGCATGTTTCGGCGAAATTCGGAACAATAAAGCGAGAGGTAATGTGGGAAATTCAAAATGGGATGAAGAAAGGAGAAAAATGAGAAGGGTGTATAATATTCGAGAAGGGGATATGGAGTGAAAGGACAGAGAGTTAGAGCTATTGGGTAAACAAGGAGAAGAGAGATGGACAAAGATTATAGATTCGAGGTACAATGGATCGTATATGATGGTCAAAGGTTTGACGGAACTAGAATATCTGCAAAAAATAAAAAAAGAAGAAAAACGGAGAAGGGCTGTACGGTTTAGAATGGGACAAGGAGTGAGAGCATGCAGATATTGGATGTACCTGAGATGAAGAGGGACAGTTGAGTGTGGATGAGTGTCTAAGATGGATCTTGGATGGTAGTGGACAGGGAGTGATGTGGATAAAGAAATTGGAAGAAGTAAGGGAAAGCAAGGGAGTAGGACAGAGCCAAACGGGTGATCCTGAAAAGGGACAGTAAAAAGCGAAAATTGTTATCATTATCGTGGAAAATGCAATCTTTTATGGTAAGAGGAAACGGAAGCCCTGGAAGCTCGCTCATTTTAGGAATTAGTATCACTACTGTTACTATTGTTTATCCTACGTAATGCGAAAGAGTAGAATATAAGTAGTAGTTAAGATAGGCTAAGGATGGAATTGTAAATATATGTACAGGGAGCGGAGGCCCTCAAACTTGTAAAAAGGAGAGATTAAATACATACATACGTTTAGGAAGTAGTGAAATTATTTTAAATTATTCTCTTTGCAAATTAAAATAAAATTTAGTATACGTCAATTTTAAATTGAATTCAATAAAAATCTCTTGAAAAATATTAAATGATAACGTTATGAATAAATATGTTACGAATGAACTAGGGAATAAAATTGGTTACTGTTAAATAAAATTCATTGAAATGTTATTGAATGTTATTCAATTAAATTATTTTCAACAAAAATCAATTCTAAATATGTTATAAGGTTGGAGGTGACATAGCCTATTAACATGTATCACATTTAACTTTTTCTTGTACCTACACAAAATCATAGGGTGTCAAATTTTTGCATTTTTTTCTCGGATTTCAAATTAATATAATTTTCTTTGAAAGATCCATAAAAAGTAAAATTGAGGAGCATAATTGCAGGGCGTACTAAATTCAGAATGCAATGCAATATGGCAGCAGTGGCTTAGCGAACGTTATCTGCAACAGGGAGCTGTTTTTTAAAATGTTATTCTAAATACTGACAAATAATTACTAAAAAGATTTTGAAAAAGTGATTGATAGCGTTAATAATAGACTAAGTGTTTAAAGTACATCTTCCTCAAGAAACTTTTGTTCATAACTAAAATTGAAGAGACCCTGATGTTTTTTTAAATGTTTCATCATTCTGAGTAGTAAACTTGGCATCTCAAGGTGTTCTATAAACCAATTTCTTGGAGACGAAGTAAATTGTACACCTAGATTGCCAGGGTTAATGTTTAGAATACCTAGATCTTCAAAAACATATCAAGATTTTTTAAACTTCAGTTATAAACATAACTTTCTCGAGGAAGATGTATTTTGAAGAACTAGATTATTAGGTTTACTTCTTAGAGTGGCTAGATCTACAAAAACCTAGCAGGGTGTCTTAAGTTACAGTTATAAATAAAACTTTTAAGAGGAATATGTATTTTGAATACTTAGAATACCTGGATTACTTTACAGAACTACGAGACCTTCAAAAAATGGTCGAATGATTTTGCATTTGTATTCTCAACAGAACTTTCTCAGGGAAGCAGTATTTTGAAATGTTGTACTACCTGGCTTACTTGTCAGAATAACAAGTCCTTCGTAAAAGATAAGATATAATTTTAGTTCTCTACCCTATCAAAAAATTCGACATAGGTTACGACATCGGTAACGACGCCGAAAACTGCGCAGGAAACGAGTTCGAAAACTACACCGTAAACGCAACTACGTAGTTGCGGCAAAAAATTGAAGAAAATAATCTTTAAAATATAAATGTCAAGAATTATTCTTTCGAGTGATAATATATGTCCCACAATAAATTTGATTCCTATGAGTAAATTGGTTTAAAAAAACCTCTAGTTAGGCTACTCTTTATTATTAATATTTGAACTTGAAGTCTTACTTAATAGAATAAAGACACACTTGGTAAAACACACGCGGAATGTTAAAATTCTATTCTGAACAAAATGTCATCGCAAAAGATGTATCCTGGTCTATAGCAGATTGACTTTTTGGAATTACAAGATCTTTAAAAACTGGTTAAAGTGACTTCAATTTCAGTAACACTTTTCAGATTTTCATACCTTCCAAAAATAGTCGTAGAATTTTATATTTCGATTCTAAATACAAATTTATCGTGCAAGATGTATTCGGGACACATGGACTACCAGCTTTACTTTTTATAATGCAAATACAAACTCTTGGATAAACCCTTAGTGTGACTTAAATTTTATTCGTTAACAGAATCTTTATTTAAGGTTATTTTACTCTACCATTATTCGTACTCACTTATTTACTTGGGACCAACTTCTTGACCGGAGAAAATTAAATCGCTCGAGAAGCCTAAACTTTATATATTTAATTCTATAAAATAGTACTTATCGACATAACTCAATTAAAGAGTAAAGAAATAAATAATAAAGAATAGTAATGTACACAGAATTCAAATCCTGAGAAATTAAGCAATGTCAGAAAGTAAAACAATGAGACCATGTTTACCATATGTTTTTAGGATGCCTGAATCTGCATTCGAGGTCCAAAAAATCCAAGCAAGTCAGCTTTTGACAAGCCTCAAAAAACTTTTTTATCAAGTCACCGAAAAGCTCCACCACCACTTACCACTCCATCTTTAGGCGCGAGCCAGTGGAACTCACGGAAACAGCGCATAACAGCTGTAGTGGTAAGTAGTGGGGCTGGATTTCGTAAGCCTCTCGTTCGGTCTCCGACTACGTTTATCATGCTCATGTTTGCAGCTAAATAACAAAAAAAGTAATCAACTTAAAAAATGTCTGATTTTTGCAAATGAAAGAGCAACTCAACAACTATCGATTAGTGTAAAAACCTAAAAATCGATTTTTGGCGCGTAAGCTCCCTTTCTTCGCGGACGGTCACATATGTCTTTTCGAAACTCTTAGAAATCTTTGAAATATTCCGCCAAGCATTGAACATCTACTTCACAAAGAATTCACACACTCACACGTTCGTAACGCACACCTTTCCTCGGTCGAGTCGAACTGACGACCGACTCCATCCGAAGGCCGTCGAGCTTAGCCGAGACTGACTTCTCTTCGGGAGTCCTCATCTAGAGAAGTTTTGGAAATCTGGGCACTCCCAGGAACTTCAAAAAAATCTTAGCACTCTATATGGGAATTCGATTCATGGTACCACATTATTAGTTTTAAGATTTCTAAATTTCTCAGTGTGTAGCCCCTCGCAATTCACTTATCTAATAATTTATTGATTCTTCTTAAGCGTTATCCTCTTTCTATGGAGAGGGCTTTTGGACCACATTTAAGGGTTATAAGGGGACTCAACGGGATAACGCAGGAGTCCGGGGCTGTTACGGTCTTAACCCAGAATAATAATAATTACAATAATAATATAATAAAATAATGTTAAGGTTATGTCAGAACCCTGACGGGCTGAGGTTTTTTTGACCTTATATTCGCATGCAGCAATCCCAAAATATATAAAAAATATGGTCTGAACCTCAGACTCACAAATTTTATGAGTTTTTTTCAGATTATGTCGAGCCCGGACGTTCTGGGTTTTGTTAACTAAGGTTCGGATTCAGCGAACCCAAAAACATATAGCTAACATGGTTAGACCTCCATACTCTGAAAGTTTTTTTTTGTGTGGCTGTGTTGTCAGCAAGATCTTACATCAAAATTAATCAAGAATATTAATGTTCTATAAAAAAAGAGGAAACTCAAACGAGGTATATTAAGTTGTGAACGCCTCCTCCCGGAAAAAATATAAATTCGGATTATAATACATACATTTTTAGTTAAATAGTTGAACTTTTAAACCAGAATGATCCTCTAGTCTTGATACAAAAAGTGTGTGAAATAATCGAAAATATAAAAACTTTAATGTCGCCAAAATAAATAGATTAGTGAATAGCAGATTACTAAAGTTAATTTTGTTTTATCTGAAATCTATAATTGCATTACAGTGACCAATTTTCTACATGCATTCTCATATTCAGAACTACATTTCCAATTACGCTCAAAATTGCATTCAATAGTATATTTACAATGACATTTCTGAATACATGTAGATTCACTTTTAGATTTCCATTAACAATTGTGTATACAATTACCATCACATTTACATTTATATTTATATTTAACTTCGCATTGACATTTACATTCTTTCTTCATTCTTTGGCGAACCGTGAACAATGTGAGTAATCTGGAAATTGGTGTACTTTTAAGTACCTAATGTTACATCCAAAGCTTAAATATTTTCCCTTCTTCTAGACTTCACGAATTATTTCTATTTCTTGAGTAATCCTCTATAACATAAACTTAGAATTATTGTTTTTCCAAGTGCATATGTCTTACTTTATGTCCGTTTAACTTGTATTCTCCATGCAGATATAAATATCGCGTGAATGCCTGATTATATGCTTGATTGTATTCTTCCTGGATTTTCAGAGTGATGAGTTCCATAGTAGTTTGAGCCTCGTTTAGAAGCTTCGCTTGCTCTCGTTCAATAATGTCTACTCGATCGTTTGCCTCTCTGCATGCTATAATATGTGCTAGTTTGTACACTGCATTTTTCGAAGTGGAAACGTGTCTAACAGCAACTTCATCGCGCGCAACAACTAAGTCAAAAAGACGGTCTGTACCCAAATACCGAGATAAATCACGAGGCACAGTAACCCAGTCATCTTTATTCGTGTCAAATACGAAGAATACAGGGTCGAAAATGTTAAATAGTGGGTATAGATTAATAATAAAGTCTGCGACTTGCCATCCAAATATGATATGGCCTCTTTTGACGAGACTTGTCGGAATTAGGATCATCGGCTTGTCACCATACGTTTTGAATTTAGGCAACTGACCTTCGAGCGGGAATTTTTCGACCGAAGGCATCACACCTTTATATCCAGGAAATAAATCTTCCAAATTTTTCGCTTCTGACCATATTAATTCTGTAAAAAGAAACAGAAACAGATGTATGTTTACGCAATAGATATAATATATATCATAACGATCCAATCAAAAGAAGGAAAAAAATTCTAGACGAAACAGAAAGACAATTATTTGTACACGGACCGATTCTGTTTTATAGAAAGTGTAGAACTTGGTCTGTGAATCTTGGACGTGTACCTAACTGTTATGAAAATTAGGAGCCTCCTTCTTTGAATATTTGCATCATATTTTGGTAGTAAGTAGAAGGAACAATGAAATAAAGTCCTGGGCTCTCTATAAAATTTTAATAAAGGAAAAACAATTTGGAGACTTTAAAATGTCTAAGGCACTTTGGGAAAAACTGAAGAGGTACTACAAGGGAGAACACGATATTTTGAGTATTTTACTTACATCACAAGATAACATTTAGCACGCAGACCTAATTCTATAAACCCAACACATAATATCGCATGTTGGGTATACCGGTCGAAATGTTCCTGCTATACCAATCTGAATCTGTAAACTATCACGCGACGTCGCTCAGTGGGGAAAAATTACTTTCTTGGTTCAAAATCTAATTCCGGCTGAACCTGTGGACCGATTGAAAAGTTTTTTTCTAAAGCTGATAAAATCTTTACCCTTGCACCACAAGGTGGGAGATAGGGATCTCAATAGCCTCCTCTTCAGTTATCCTCTGCACGTGGGAATAGATGAGGGTCACAAAGTCCTGCCACAGATGTTTTGAGGAGCGATAATATAAATTTTTACTGTGCTATTTGGAATATGTGATACGTATCAGTTTCATGTTTTTAAGTATCTTTGTATGCTGTTTTTTATGCTGATTTTTGTGTAACTGCATTTTTTGGTCAATATATTGTTTACGTTACTGCAAGAGGTTACTTAATCATTTATTATCCTTTATGAAATATATTATGCGTTAGGGAAAGTGTAAGTAGTCTTTGTGTTTCCTATGACTAAAAAAATCTAAGGAATGGAATTTTTCGTTATAATTTAGCAGAAAATGATCGAAAAAGTCCTCAGAATAATTGTACAATTTTGTGAAATACCTTAGAAACAATATTATACCATAAATCATTCGTAATGTGTTTCAAAACGATTGGGGTGGGGAGACACCCCACCTTGTGGTAAATGAGACTCTGTCTCACCTTGTGGTGTGAGCGAAAGTCGTAGAGCCTGATTTTTAATTTGTTTCTCTTACGTTTCACACGAATAAATAAACATGATGAAAAAAATTACAATTTTTTCTTTTTAACGTTCCCGATGCTCGTCAATAATTGGAAAATTCTTGTAATCGCCGACGTTTTATAGATTTAAGTTATATGAAGATATTTCAGCATGATACAATGAACAAACAAAAATTATAAACAAATTATTTGTTTAAAATGTGTTTTCTATCATTTTCAATAATTAAACTTTTTTTAAGTTATACTTTAAACAATTTAAATGGAAAGAATATTCTAATGAAAAGTTGCTCCTAAGACTATCCAAATACAGTGAACCTCGAAAGGGTTATAGAAGGGAGGACTATTGACGAGTTTCACTGTACTGTAAACAAATTTTAGTGAATAATTTCAGGATGAATTTTATGATTTTATAAAACCAATTTAATTTAAAAATGCATTATTCGAGCACTTATCGATGGAAAAAGGTGTTTTATTTCAATGCCAGTCCTTTTAATTGGGAACTTCATGATCATTTTAGCAACATCTATCACAATTTGATAATTTTTTTCAAACAAATTAAATAAGTAAATGCATTATTTGGGCATTATTATTTTCTGAGATCAACAAATGATGGATTTTTCTGAAATTATCATGAGATTTCTAATTTAAAGAAATGACATTAAAGAAACGATTTTTTCTGACGAAAAATCCTTGAATAATGCGTTTGTTTATTAAATTTGTTTATGATATTAATAAGAATAGTTCTAAGAGAAATTTTTTTATCAAAACATTGTTTAGATAAAAATTTCTTGCATTATAACTTAAAAAAACGTCAAATTAGAATATTTTTCTGATTATTGTTGAGCACCGGGTACGTCAAATAGAAAAAATTGCCATTTCTTTCGTCATATTTATTTATTTATAAAAAATTGACAAACTAAATTAAAAATCGGGCTCAAAAACTTTCTTTGAAATTTTATCAGCTTAAAAAAAACATACAAATTGGTCCACAGCTTCAGTCGGAATCGCATTTTGAACAAAAAAATACTTTTTACCCACTGTGCGTCGTCTTGTCAAACTATTTTGCTATCAAATTATTGCAACTCAAACGTTCTTCAACCTACTTACGAATTATCTATAATTTACCGTTGAATAAAACTAAACAGAAATATTAGAAATGTGTCTACAAATTTTTCATTCATCAACTTTAATCTCATTTATGAGCCAAAAAATGTTCGATAATCTCAGCCAAGACAAAGTTCGTCTTGAGTAAAGTAAACGTCGTCTTAGCCAAGACAACGCTCGACTTAAGACAAGTAAAGGCTGTTTTACCTGTCGTGGTCATAAGACTAAGACGAAGGCCTATGTCTCGACCCAGTTTTGAGACGCAGCCAGATGTCGATGTCTCGGAGACGAACTCAAGACATAACCAAGTCGAACTCAAGTCGAAGCATTTTTACTCAGGTAGTTTCATTATTTTTTTTTTTAAATGCGCATTCTTTCAAAAAGTTTGTTATTAAACATTTTACTGCAACTTTTGCCGGTTTTCAAAAACTGAATTTACTCATGTCCAATTTTATTTTTACAATTTAAACGTAGCACATGTCTTCAAAACATCAGCCTTAACTTTAGTCAACTTTTAAATTAAATCTCTAACTCGGTGATCCACAAAACATCGTAACGACATCTTAAAGACATCTTTACGGCATCCTATGTCCATGTCGTTTCGGTGTCGTAAAGTTGTCGTACATATGTCGTAACGATGTCGTAAAGACGTCGCCAAACTTTGTGCCCACTGGGAAGATTCATAACTGGTTAGTGTTTTATGCTGAGAATATTAAACAACCTTTAGCAGCGCTGTATTAGATGGGAGTTCATATAATCTCATTTTCACATTCCCGGCGCACGCTGGAAAAAATGACATTTTTGGTTTAAGATAACGTACAGCCCACAAATATTGAGCGATTTGAACAAAAGAAAATTTTTGAAAAGGCTGTTAAGATTTCTAAAAGAAATGTCGAGCCTGATTTTTGAATTAGGTTTTTAATTTTTTATAAATAAATAAACAAATATGACGAAAAAATTGCCATTTTATCTATTTGACGTTCACAGTGCTCGTCAAAAACAGGAAAAGTGTTGAAATCGTCTGAGTTTTATTTAATGCCAGCCTTTTCAGATGGGCACTTGATGCAAATTTCAACAACATTCATAATAAGTTGATAAATTTTATTATTTCTTTCAACAAATTTGATGAAGAAATGCATTAATCAGGAATTTGTATACAGAAAAATTCGTTTTTTCCTATGTCAAAAGTTTTAATTAGGATATCGAAAAATATAAATTTTCCATCGACAGATGCTTGAATAATATATTTGTTTTTAAATAACTTATAACTTATAACTTATATAACTTATCAATCAATTATGAATTTCGCTAAAATCATCATGAACTTCCCAATTAAAAAGACTGAAATCGAAAAAACTATTTTTTTCGTGCACCGATGCGCGCATAATTCATTTGTTTTTAAAAATTATAAAATGTTTCAAATTATCATGAATGTTGCCGAATTTATTATAAAGATCTCAATTGAAAGTTTTCTATCGAAACAAAAAAAAATTGTTCCGTCGATAGATGTCCCAATAATGCATTTTTTATTAAATTTGTTTTTAAAAAATCATAAATTTGATCAAAAAATTATGAATTTTGCTGAACTAGTCATAAAGTTTCCAACTCAAAAGACTGCCAGTGAAAATACAGAATTTTTCTGTCGACAAACGCCAAAATAATACATTTTTTATTAAATTTGTTTAAAAAGTCATAAGATTAATCAACAAATTATGAATCTTGCTAAAATTATCCTAAATTTCCAAATTGAAAAAATTGAACGTAGAAAAAAAAGAATATTTCTGTCGAAAAATGCCTGATTACTGCATTTTTGCATTAATTTTGTTTGTAATATAAACAATTATAATAAGAAAATAAATTTTTTTATATAATATTGTTTCGATTCCAAATTCCTGCAACATAACTTGAAAAGATTTGTATCATGGAAAATCATAGAATAAATGTTTTCAACAAATAATTTGTTGATAACCAATTTTTTTACTATTTTTGCGTCATATTTGTTTATTTATAAAATAATTGAAAACTTAATTCAAAAATCAGGCTAGATATCTCTTAGATATCTTATTAGCTTTTTTTCTAATTTTCGTTTTTCGGAATCAGTGAAGATTTGTCGGCTCTACGTTATTCTGAACCAAAGAAGGCATTTTTCTTCCCAATGTGTGGCACTCCTTTAGGTACGAAACCAAAAACTCTTTTTTATGTGTTTTTTGAAATTTTGTAAATGCTATAACTCTGGTAAATTTTGGTCTTATAGAAAAAAATCATTAGGATAAATTATTCGTCTGTTTGAATACTATGAATATCCGAACAGAAAAGTTTTGAATTTTGAAAAAATTTCATATAAATCTAATACCTTCTCTTGATGAGAATGTAAAAAATATTTGTATCATAAAATATCTGCCACACGTGCAATAAAAACAGAATTTCGTGTTCATGTCTGTAATCCTCTTTTTTAGTAAAATAAAAGCCTTAGGTTGTAGGATGAAGCCATATTTATTTCGTATTTGCCAACTGATGTTCATCTGCGCTTTTTTCAATTTACGAACTTTAAAAAATTCCTTTGAAACCCAATTAAAAATATTCACTACTTTTTACAATTCGTGGTGAACTGAATTTGGCTTCTCACTTAAATTTTGTACAGTAAATACTGAGTTTTACGAAAGCGTAAGAGTATTTGTGTACGTAAGCGTCTGTAAAGCACTCAAATGTCGGGAGTGTTAACATTTTAATTAGTTACATTAAAATTACTCATTTGTATTTCATACATCCTTCGACGCAAGTTATTTTTATTGCAGATTGCGTCCATCTATTTTAATAAGTTAGGTACGAGATTTGATCAACGTCTTCATTTTTCCAGTCCTTGTTCGGTCAGCATGTTAATCATTGTTAAGCGACTATTGCATTATCTTTAATAAACAAATATAAGTCTATGTTCTATTTCAACCCAATAGTAAAATTTTGTAAGAAATTGTTGCATTTTCACGACAACAAGCAAAATTTTTTACCAATAAGTAAAAACTGTTATTAAAAAATTCCATTTATGATGAAATACTTGATTCTTAAAGCAAAAATTGTTAATATAAGCCGAAAAAATGAACTTTTGGAAAAGTCGCTTTAACAACAACTGATAAACTGAAATTAGAAAGTACAGAAAAGGGATGCCGACATATCCCTTTTATATGTTTAGAATTGGTATATGATATATTGTATATTATTGCACTTACCGGGAAAATAAAGCAGGAAAGTTGCGGTTGTCAGAAGGAGAGTTTGGGTAAAAATCCTCATTTCTGCTATCCACAGGTTGAATTGGTAAGCGTAACTGACAAATTATTTTTAAAATCCCGGTTTTTATACTGACGGTATACCGACTGATTGCATAACAATTTTAAATAAAAACTATGTGTCACCACGTAAAGAGCATGTGATATAATTATTTGCCATATACTTATCAGATGATTATCGTATTCATTACAGATATTAATTAGCATGATATTAAAGTTTTCTAAAAAAATTCATTAATTTCATAAAGTATTTATAAGTTTTTGAAAAATTTAAAGTTAATTTAAAACTGAAGAAGAATTCAAAAGAGCTGAAACAAAGTGTACATTTTTAAAGATTTCAAAATAAAATTTTTAGCTTTTTACGGATTTTCAAATGTTTCACGATAATCACCAAATTTTCTTAAGATTTACAAAAAACTTAAACTGATTTTTTGTGTGTAAATATTAATTTCAAGAGAAAATGTGAAAATATTTTTTTACATTTCAAAAGATTTGTCAAGTTTAAGAGAATTTTCATAGCTTTTAACCCTAGAAGGATAACATTTTTAAATTGTAATACAAAATATTTTTTCCTCCAATCGCAAAACACCACGCAGTTGAAATTTCAACTACTTAATTGAAGGACCAAATGATTTTTTTTAATTTACAAGGTTCACAATTTATTTCTTGCTTGCAGGCTAATCTTCTTGGGTACTATACGGGGATGATCAAGACAGGGGTAGCAGGATGATTTGTCCCGAAAATAGTGGAATAACAGAGGAATAAAAGGTATCATATTGAATAAAAAACAAAACGCTTAAGAATTCTATTCTAAATCGATTGCGTTTCATAACAATAACTCAGTTAATGTGGTTTGTAACAGATTGATACATGCTATCTTTTTTTTGTGATGTGACCTACTATGAATCTCGCCTTAGCTGGCCGGATCCACATACGATCTTATTTTTGTGGATTGACGAGACCGTTAATGGAGTTCGCCTCTGCGGACCGGATCCACATAGGGGTTTTTTTCGTGGACTGATGAGACCTACGATGAATCTCGCCTTAATCGAGTGGTTCTGGATACAATGTTTAACTATTTTTTTTAAACGAATATTTTCGTTGATCAGCCGTCTAGACCTTGTTTAAGTTTATATGACCCAGGAATAACCTCGAAGGTCATCGGGTCACATGACCTTGATGCATATATAAACGTAAAATTTTGCGTTCTTTCGATTGGCGGTGTCCAAAATAGGGGTTTATATAAGAAAAATAAAATTTGACCTTGAAATAACCTTGAAGGTCAACGCCAAGGTCACTACTCACATCCTCGTATAAAACCCTGGAACTTTTGTAGAGAACGTTTCCCTGCTTTTCGACGCTGTTCGCTTCAACGTCACCATTCATATCCTCGTCAAATACCCTGAAACTTTTGTCTGAAACATTTCTCACAAAAACGCATATTTTCGCTGATATGGGGGGGGGGGTCCGATACTTTTTGATGACCCTATATCATAACGTATATATTTAAAAATAGAATCGAGTAAAAGGCCCCGATTCACTAGCTTACTCTGTCTATTAAATAAAGACTTGAAAACAAAAAAGAAAAATACTGTAACAATAAAGTTCCATGCATATTTTCTATTACATTTTCTCGTGCATATCTCAGAACAAATGGTGGCATTTCAGAAATCTTGTCGACATACACTCACACTTCAAATAAAGGTTTCAGAAAAACAGGTTCTCATTAGTCAATCTTGGAAGGCAATTATTTTCACTTTGTCTACATTTAAGCCAATGTTGCTCAAGTAACAAGAACTTCTGCTGAGATAAGTACTTGTTTAAATACGGAGAGATATGACCTACTCGTCGAACATTAAACGAATTTCAAAAAACTCAATTAATTTCAATTTAAGTCTAAATCTTAGGCATTAAACTATTTCAGGAAAGTTGAAAATTGCATGTATTTGAAATATAAAAAATCTTGGTAATTGAATAATTTGTAATTCCATATTTTAAAATTCAAGAACTTGTAACTATAACTCTTAATGATTATAGAATCTAGCATTTTGAATTATGAAAATTAAAGAATTGTTTATTTTTAACATTTTTAAAGTGATTTTGATGTTGATAATTACAAATTTTAAATTTACTAAGTTTGATTTATTGCAAGTAAGAATTTTATAATTTTAATTTATCCTTGCAAAATTTCTCTAATTTAAAAAATCTAGAAGTGAAAACTTGACATTCTATTTGAAAAATTATCAAAATTTAACCATTTTTACCTATACACCTTCAAAGTTTCAAGTATTACAGTTGTAACTGTTGAACTGTGCAATACTTCAATTGTTAATCTTAAAAATTAAAGTGTTTCTAAGAATGACACATGGTAATGAACGATGATGCATGTTTTAAAATTTACGAATTAAAATGATGTATTATGTAGCATTATTTTTCCAAATTTCGTTACTTGAAAATATATTGAATTTCAAACTTTACTTTTGATTTTCAAAGTCAATTTAATTTGGTCATTTTCATTTATCCGCCTTCGAAATAAATTTTCTAAATTTCAATGATTAGCTCTCTATATTTTCTTAATTTGAAAAAGTTACGGTGCAGCACTTGAGTTTTGATTTTCAAAATCTTCAAAGTACAAGAATCTTTATTTGTGCGTGTCCAAAACTTAAGAGCTTTTGATTTCAACGCTCTTAGTTTGCTGAAATATAAATTTTCGATGTTTGAAATAGGGAAGCGTTTACTTTACAAATTCACAATGGAAAATAAAGCATTTCGTAAGACTCATAATATGAAATTCAGTAATCTCATAAAACTTTTTATAATTATTAGTATAATATATTCTAGAATTCATTGAAACAGTATTACAAATTAATCGTTCCCTCTCTCGCACGGTTTACGTACAGATGTGGAGCTTGGAGTTATAAATGAGTTATAAAATTCATTAAAACGTAAACAAATTTTTTCGGTGCGCCGAGACACGAAACGTACAGAAGATGAATTAAAGTCGTTCGGTTCTAGCCTCGGTGTGTAAATATGTCATTCAATTACATCATTTTCAAGAAAAATCATTTTTAAATATTTTATACTGTTGGAGGCCGCATAGCCTTTTAATAAATATCACATTTAACTTTCTCTTGTTTCTACACAAAATCATGAGGTGTCATTTTTTTGTCGTTTTTTTTCTCGGATTTCAACTAAATATAATTCCCTTTGAAAAATCAATAAAAAGTAAAATTAAGAAGCATAATCGTATGGCCTACTAAAGTGATTGATAGCATTGATAATAGACTAAGTGTTTAAAATACATCTTCCTCAAGAAACTTATGTTCATAACTGAAATTGAAGAGACCCTGATGTTTTTTTAAATGTTTCGTCATTCTGAGTAGTAAACTTGGCATTTCAGGTGTTCTAAAAACAAATTTCTCGGAGAAGAAGTAATTTGGACACATCTTTCAAGAGTAACATGTATTTTGAATACGTGAAGTACCAGTATTACTTCCTAGAACGACGAGACCTTCGAAAAATGGTCGAATGATATTGCATTTATATTCTGAACAGAATTTTCTCAGAGAAGATGTCCTTTGAATTTTTGCACCACCTGGTTCGCTTCTTAGAATGACAAGTCCTTTTTAAAATGATCAGATTAGGTATAATTTTAGTTTTCTTCGCATCTTTCTCTAAA
This sequence comes from Belonocnema kinseyi, assembly GCF_010883055.1. NCBI lineage: Eukaryota > Metazoa > Arthropoda > Insecta > Hymenoptera > Cynipidae > Belonocnema > Belonocnema kinseyi. The sequence continues at coordinate 16,545,272 of NC_046660.1, forward strand.
AAGACGTAAAGGGTGATCCAGCTAGATTCTTTTTAAATAGGGTAATTGTGACAGATTACTCGAAAGTCGTTTCAAGCTGTCATATTTCTTAGGTTCAGTGTTGATTGATAGTTCATCATGAAAAAACTTACGCCTCATTAAAGGCTTAAAACTGTGCAAGTGAACTACGAAAATTCACGTTCTATGAATAATGTGTTTCACGCTTTTCGGTAAAATTAGGGTGTCCATAGTTGGCCTTTTGAGTCCACTATTCGCCATACTATCCACAAATTGGAGAAACTTTTTTAATTATTGGATGATATTTGACTGAATCGATTCGGCGCTTTTCAATCGATTCGGCGCCTTTCTCAGTAACATGGCTTGTCGTATGCCATGACCTAGCATATTTTACGTAAAGATCGTGGCTTTCACGAATACTCGAGGCATTGACAATTGGCAATAATCTTTAAAAAGAAAATCTCAAAAATTATTCTTTCGAGTGATAATAAATATGGCACAATAAATTTGATTTTTATAAGTATATTGGTTCGAAAACATCTAGTTGGGTTACTCTTTATTATTAATATTTGGACTTCAAGGCTTACTTCATAGAATGAAGACACCTTGGTGAAATGATCGCGGTATGTTAAATTTCTATTTTGAACTACATATCAACGGAAAAGATGTTTTCTGAACACCTGGTCCATAACAGATTGACTTTTTGTAATTACAAGATTTTTAAAATCCAGTTAAAGTGACTTTAATTTCAGTAACACTTTTCAGACTTTTCAGACACAATTTTCTCATACAATATGTATTCTGTGCACCTGAAATACCAAGTTTACTTTTTGTAATGTCTAGACATTGGAAAACTGGTCAAGGAGTCTTAAATATATATTGTGAAAACACTATCCTCGATGAAGATGTATTTTGAATGCCAGGAATACTAGATTTACTTCTCAAGAAGACAAACTCTTGGATAAACCGTTAGTGTGACTTAAATTTTATTCTTTAACAGAATCTTTACCTTCAGCTCATTTTACTCTACCATTATTCGTACCAACTTTTTTACTTGGGACTAATTTCCTAACCAGAAAAAAACTAAATGACTTGAGAAGCCAAAACTTTATAGATATAATTCTATAAAAAAAAGTGGCGTTTTCGAATTAAATCCAGACCGTGGCATATTTTTTCTCTTCTGGAGGTCAGACCATGTTCAGCGTATGTTTTTGTGGTGCCTGAATCCGCATTCGAGGTCCAGAAAATCCAAACTAGTCCGGCCTTTGACAAATCTCAAAAAACTTTAAAAAATTTTTTTAATGTCGACAACATAAATAAATAAACGAACAGCAGATTACTATACATAGATAATTTTTTTATATTCGAAATCAATAATTATATTACATTGACCAATTTTCTGCATCACTGGTGCATCTTTTGGTGAGTTGTGGACTGCTGAACCGCGCTGTCACCCACCTGAACACCTGGCAAAGCCATTATTCGCTTAGCGATATGAGACTAAATAATTGTTAATGAGAAAACTAATTGAAATAATATTCACCTCATTTTCAACTTTCTTTTATTTAACAGTGCGTACTGGTCACTCAGAATAAAATTATAACTTCCTAATGTAACTTCTAAAGCTGAGGTTAGTAATGGCCGTCGATATTTAAACTAAAGTCAGGATGTATAGAAAAAGTTATAACCGTCTACATATACAATTAGGAATTTTCACTTAACCACCAGATAACTTCACTTAGTTGAATACAGAAAATCTAGAGTTCCTCTAGGGACTATTGAGTCATCACTTGCTCCGCTTCTGATTCGTGCCGCGAAAGCGGAATCGAATGTTTTGAAATTCGCGCGACTTTCAAGTCAAATTTAATGTCCAGGCACTAATAGAATATTGAATAAATATAATAAAAATAATAATAGTGTAGGTGTAGTAATGAACAATTTTTGAAAAGTGAAAAATCGTTTTATACATCCTTTTAAAAAAATACTATTATATAGGAATCTTTGATAAAGGATATAACATCTAATAAATAGTAAGTAGAATAATAATAATAATTTAAATTTGTTGATTAAAAATTATTAAAATGTAAAAAATAATGTGTTTAATGACATAAATTTGTACAATATTAATTAATTCATTTATTAAATTATTTCGAATAAGTCTTTATTTCAGAACAATGGGTAAAGAGTAAGAGAGGATTTACGATACAACAAAACGTAAATTACGCGAATGAATTAGAAAAGTTTTTAGAGCTGATTTGTTGGAATTATATTTCAATTAACATTTTTGAATTATACAACAAATGTCAAAGAGAATTCATGCTGCAGGCGAACGTTCATTTTAAATTATATTTCAAATTTATACATTATACCATAAAAGTAATAATGGAAGACAAATTAAGGTTGAAAAAGAAGATAGTTCGTTTTTTTCAAGATTAGAACTCTAAGAACCTAAATTTTTATGGGTAACTTATGTACATAACTATTCCTTTGCAAGCATATTTTTTGCAATTTCTTGATTCTATGATTTAGCTTGATTACAAATTCTTAGACGAAAGAGCAATTTTGTATAACCGGGTGCAATGTTTTGAATATTTGTTTCATTTCCTTGAAGGTATCAAACGTAGATTCGTTGACGTAGAAGATCAAGTTTTCTTTTTATTCTTCATATTCTTTATGTAAGAAGTTTATTGCACTCAAATAAAGCCCTAAAAATCATCTTGACAGGTGACTGACAGTTTAAAGACAGCACTTCACGTTGCACTTAATCAAAAAAACAGTCTTATAGTGATGAATTTCCCCTAGATTCTCATAATGATTCTATGTGGCTCAAATTTATTGCAACTGAACTAAACGTCGATTTTGGTGTACTTTTGAGGATATACAATTTACTGTGTACTGATTCTAAACCCTAGGGGCTGCGCCCGACTTTCAAAATATCTGTACCTGAACTCTCATCCTGCGAACGCTGAATGAAACTGCTGCATTTAAAATTATCTTTATAATTTAATTTACAATTACATTTAAAATTTCATCTTCAATTATATTTACAATTACATTTCCAATTATTCCTAAAATTGCATTTACAATTTTACTTACAATTACATTTCCAAAGACATTTACATTTGCATTCAGAGATACATTAATAATTGTGTATACAATTGCCATGACATTTACATTAATATTTATTTTCAACTTTTCATTTACATTTAAATTCTTTCTATATTCTTCGGCGAAACTTAAACAATGTAGGTGACCGGGGAATTGGTGTACTTTTAAGTACCTAATGTTACATGCAAAGTTTAAATAACCTTAGCATTAACGTTTTTTCAATTACATATCCCTTTCTCCATGTCCATTTATATTATATTCTCCATGCAGATATAAATCAAGCGAGAATGCGCCATCATGTGTTTGACTATATTCCTCTTCGATCCTCATTTAAAAGCTCCAATTGCTCTCGTTTTACAATACCTACTCGATCGTTTGCCTTTCTGAATGCTCTAATGTGTGCTTGTTGGTACACTAGATTTTTCGAAGTGGATATATTTCTAACAGCAACTTTATCGCGCGCAACAACAAAGTCAAAAAGACGGTCTTTATCCAATTCCCGAGATAAATCACGAGGCACAGTAACCCAGTCATCTTTATTCGTGTCAAATACGAAGAATACAGGTTCGAACATGTTAAATAGTGGGTATATATTAATAATAAAGTCTGCGTACTGCCATCCAAATAAGATGTAACCCCTTTTGACGAAACCTGTCGGAAAGAGGAGCATAGGTTCGTCACCATACGTTTTGAATTTGGGCAACTGACCTTTAAACCGAATTTTTCCCAGCGAAGGTATGATACCGTTCTATCCAGGAAATAAATCTTCCAAATTTCTCGGCTCTGCACATATTAATTCTGTAAGAAGAAACTGCAATAGGTATGTGTTTAGGTAATACATATAATATACATTATGACGATCCAATCGGGAAAAGGAAAAAGAAATTATACACGAAAAAGAAAGACGATTGTTTGTATATGGAACAAATTTGTCTTATAAAAAGTGCAGAACTTAGTCTCCAAATCTTGCACGAGTACCCAAATGTTATGAAAATTAAAAGCCTCCTTCTTTCAATATTTACAACGAATGTCAGTACTAAGTACAAAAAACTGTCACATAAATTCATGGACTCTCTAGAAAATGTTGATAAAGTGAAAACAATTTGGCGACTTTCAAATGCCTAAGGCAGTCAGGGCAAAATTGACCTGGTACCGTGAGGAAGAACACGAGAATTCTAGTATTTTGTTTACATCACAAGGTCACAGTTAGCACACGTACCTAATTTTATGACCCTAACACAAAATATCGTATGTGAGGTATATCGGTCAAAATGTTTTCTGTATACTGACCACAAAATTTCCATTGCTTGTGAGAAACTGCAGGTACCAAGCCAAAAATTGGTAGTGACCAAGGTAACTTTTCATTTTCTTGCGTTAACGTCTGAAATTTGTTTGGCATGTTTCATATGAATGTTATGCTTTAATTACCCAAATTCTTCAAATGTGCGTCGTTGAGAAGACAAATCATTATTTTAGTTAAAAATTTTGTTTGAAATATATGTATATATATTTCAACAAAATTTTTCATCAAAAATTAACCAAATGTGTCTTTTTCAGTAGATAATTCATTATTTTGGTTGAAAATTTTGTTGGAAATATATATATTCGGTTATGATTCGGTTATGGCTCGGTTTTGATTTCTCTAGAATCAAACCGAAGGGCCTATGACAAAGCCACCGAACGCGTCCTCGGGTTGCGGATAGAGGGTCCTTTTACCATGGGTTTCTGTTGAATATGGTTACAAAAATAAATAGGCAGTCGCAGATAATTGTCCAGGGGGGCTCTCGAAGGAATTAACCTCCAAGCGGAGGTATGAAAACCGTGCCGAAAGCTGAATGGCACCTATGTATGGTGTCTAGAACGGTGACTTTGAGATACCGGGCGAACTCTCAGAGTACGCAGCCTTATCCTTGCTTGCGGGGCTCTACAAGGATGGACGAACCCCTTTCTCTAGCTTCTCGTGGGAACAACAATAACAACACTAAACATAGTTGTAGTAAGTGCGATTCAAAACAACAGAACGCGCAGGGCTCCCGACAATGGGTCGGTCAACAATGCCGACCACTCTAGAGCTGGGGGGAGTCAATGAAAGTGAATTCAATGCGATGGATCAGCAAAACCTCGGGACCTTTAGGTGGACGAAGCGACTGAATCACGACTTGCTAGAGTGCTACGATGCAAGTGTGGCCCCTGAATAAGGTTACATGGCACGGCTGCATGCCCTGTGGTACGAGAAACACCAAGAGCTATCGCACTTTTCGCAGCAACGTCTGCGAAACCATGTCGAACTTCTTCCAAAAAGGGGCTTTGTAAGCAAAACGCCTACTCTACCACAGCTACAACAAGCCAGCAACAGAAAAAGAGAGGCGACACTAAGGCCAACCGCGAGCAGGCATCCAACAGAGGAAGAGCGATGCTTTATAACCTGGAGAAACATCGACCCCAAGGTTTCTTTCAAGCCTAAAGATCTGAGATAAATGGATAACGAGCTTCGTGGACATTTTTCCGAAGAATCCAACTTCGGGCTATCAATTATTGTGTGTCTAATACAGCGAGAGCTTTGACCGATGTGAGCCGTAAAACAAAACTAACGGTTGATCATAAGACCAAAAGACGAATGCATCAACTTGTCATAAAGATAGGCGGGGCTAAATAGTACGCGTCCCGCATTCAGTGTGTGATTGACTACTTCACATTTGGCAGAAATTTTACCGCTAAGGTTCAAAAGTTCGCGCGCGAACTCTGGACCCGTCATCGCACACTGAACAAGTTAAAGCTGCTGACCATTAGGCAGCTTATTGTTGAGAGAATACAGATACTATCTGACGCTAATAGAAGTCTAGAGCGGAGGGAGAGGTGGGTCAGAGAAAATCAACAGCTTCTCTCTGACCCATCTCGACTCTTCCAAGACTCTCCAGTAACTGTCGACCACCGGCCCAAACCAAAGGAGGTCGAAATATTTTTAAGAGAAGTCTACGAAGTGCAGCATAGGCTGGACGAAGACTCAGAAAATATTAAAAGCTTCAAGGAGCTGTGTGATGCCCTCATAATACCTCATAAAGAATACCCACCCATCATTATCGAGGAGGTGAAAAAAGTATTAAGAAGGATGAAAAATTATTCCGCACCGGCGTACGATATACTAAGGGAATCGGAATGCCATTTTGGGTTAGACAAATGCGCCAAGGTTTATTTGAAACGAGAAAAACTTAATGGCCTCCCAAAAGATCCTGAGCTCGTTAATAGAAGCTTTGCGCAGGAGAGACATATTAATACCCAGGCGTACCACATAACCGCATTCAGAATGTGACATCTGTGAAGGATGCTTTCCGAAGCAGATACAAACATCTCATCCGGCAGATTTGGTCTTCCGAGCTGTCGGCGAAAAACAAAGTATCTGCAGCGAACATGCTTGCCGTCCCGGTAGTACTCTATTCATTTGGAGTAGTTCCAAACACAGAAAACGAGCTCAGATCCTTTGATATCGGGACAAGTAAGGTTATGCACATGAACAAAAGCATGCATCTTAAGTCTTCTGTTCCGCGACTGTACATCGCACGCCGTCAAGGTGGTCGCGGAATATTGAGTCTTGAAGGTCTTCACAACACGATTATTCTAGATACAGCACATAGAGTTGCAAATGGAAGATACCCTAATCTCAAAATGGTCAGGTATCACGGAGAAGTGGGCAAAGGAGCTTTTCTGTACAAAGTAGCGGAGGAGGCTGCTGAAACACAAGGCTTTAACTTCAGTATTAGGGGTGAGCAAAATGCATCAAATCATGTCAATCTCGAGTACTCACTCCTGAAAGCCCGGATTCAGAAAGCACAAGAGAAAAACTTTCGTGAACAACTCCTCGATAAGAGGATGCACGGTATCTTCCGCAGACATGTGGAGGATCATGTCGTGTGAGCTAACGTTTTATTTCCTTAAATCGCCCGGATTTAAGTCTGGTACGGAGGGTTTCATTTTGGCATGCCAAGACGGTGTCATTTCCACCTTCACATACCGTCCGACATTTTGAGCCAAGACATTCCCGATGATAGATGCAGGGCGTGCCATGCACATCCCGAGCATTTAGCTCACATACTATCTAGTTGTCCAAATCATGCGGGAACGACCTACATCCAAAGGCACAACGCGGCACTAAGTGTGCTTTATTGCTATCTCTGTCACTCTTACAGCATTAACCTTAATATCGCTCTTTTAAATGTTCCTAGGGAAATGGAGTCAATTGTCGAGAATGGGAGGTGCCGCTTATAGTGGAACCTTATATTCTCGTCAATTGTTGATGTTGCACAATCGAGGCCAGAAATGGTTCTTCTTGACTTCGAGAAGCGAAATATGTTGGTTATCGAATTTCCGGCACCAGCTGACAAAACGTCGTAACCAAGGAGAATGAAAAGAAAGAAAGGTATTATAAGGGAGTTGCACCTTATAAGGGAATTGCAACGATTGTACCTGGAATATTCCGTTCAGACAATCGTCCTTATCATCAGCGCTCTAATAAGTGCCAAGCTTTCACTCGTTTATAGCCTGAAAAGCATCCCTGCGTGTCATATTGCTTCTGTTACAGAATGTTACGCCAAATGTGTCTCTTGAAGTACATAATTCATTATTTCAGTTAAAAATTTTGTTTGAAATATATGTACATATATTTCAACCAAAATTTTCAACCAAACATCATCGAATAAGTCTCTTCAAGTTGATAATTCATTATTTTTGTTGAAAATTAGCCAAATGCGCCTCGTTGAGCAGATAATTCATTATTTCAGTTGAAAATTTTGTTTGAAATAAATGTACATATATTTCAACAAAAATTCTCCAAATGCGCCTCGTTAAGGAAACAATTAATTATTTCAGTTGAAAATTTTGTTTGAAATATGCGTACCTATATTTCAACAAAAATTCACCAGATTTGTCTCGCTATGTAGATAATTCATTATTTTGGTAGAAAATTGTGTTTGAAATATATGTACCTATATTTCAACCAAAATCTTCAACCAAAATTCGCTAAGTGTGTCTCGTAAAGTAAAAAATGCATTATTTTGGTTAAAAATTTTATTTAAAATATATGTACATTTATTTTAAACAAAGCGTTCAACTTAAATTCGCCAAATGTACCTCGTTAAGAAGATTATTCAAAATTTTGTTTGAAACCAGAATTGGCAAACAAAATGATGAGTTATCTACTTAACGAGACACATTTGGCGAATTTTGGTTGAAAATTTTCGTTAAATTATATGCATATATATAAGTACATGTTTCAAACAAAATTTTCAAGCAAAATAATGAATTACCTTCTTAACGAGACACATTTTTCGAATTTTGATTGAAAATTGTCGTAAAAATATATGTACATATATTTCAAACAAATCAATCAATTATTTTCTGAACGAGACACAGGTGGCGAATTTTGGTTGAAAATTTTGGTTGAAACATATGTACATATATTTTAATCAAAATTTTCAAACAAAGGATTGAGTGATCTGCTTAACGAGAGTCATTTGGCAAATCTTATCTGCTTCACGAGATACATTTGGCTAATTTTCTACCAACGTAATGAATTATTTACTTAAGGAGACACATTTGGCGAAATGTGGTTGAAAATTTTGTTAAAATATATGAACATATATTTCAAACAAAATTTTCAACCAAAGTAATGAATAATCTTCTTCAGGAGAAACATTTGGAGAAATTGTGTTGAAAATTTTCGTTGATAAATATGTACGTATATTTCAAACAAAGTTTTCAATCAGAAATAATGAATTACCTACTTTTCAAGACACATTTGACGAATTTTGGTTGAAGATTTTCGTTGAAATACATGTAGATATTTTTCAAACAAAATTTTAACAAAATATATGTACATATATTTCAAATAATAATTTCAAACAGAATAATGAGTTATCTACTTAGCAGAACATATTTGGCTAATTTTGGTTAAAAATTTTGGTTAAAATATATGTACAAATATTTTAAACAAAATTTTAAACCAAAATAATGAATTATCTGCTTAACGAGGCACTTTAATTATTTCAAAAGTCGACTAATCTATAACATGATTCATTATCCTACAACGTTCTTTTGCAGGTTATTGCATCGATAGGACGCAATTACATAGAGCTCATGAGGACTTGGTCGTACAGCCAAAAGATCATCGATCCTTTCCTAGGTCAAATTTTTAGGTTTAATTGAACTGTCTGAGACTTATTAACATATTTTTTGGTTGACATTATTCACATTATTCGTTGGATTAATAATTTGGGTAACTTCTTTTTTTTGTTAACTGTAAAATCTGTATTTGTTGAAAATTCGTCTTTCTGGCCGAAAAATTCATCACTTTATGTAAAAAATCATCTCTTTGATTGAAAATTCAACTTTCTTGCAGATAATTCCTCTCTCTGGATTTAAAAATAAATAACTTTGTTTAAAATTCATGTATTTTGTTCAAAAGTGGTCCTTTTTAGTAGAAACTTTATGTTCTTATTCAAAAATTCATTTTTTTTTTGTTAAAATTTAAGAACTTTGTAAAAAATGTATTAATGTTTTGTTAAAAATGATTGATTCCATCTCACAATTCAACTATTTTATATTTGGTAACAAATTTATCCTGTTTATTGGATAAATTGGAAATTTGTATTTTTTATCGAAAATTAATCTTTTTGTTCAAAAATTTATTTTTTTGTTATTGAAAATTTAACAACTTTTTTTAACATTCTTTTTTTCTAAGTTTTCTTCATCATACTTTTTATTTAAAAATTGGACTATTCCATTTTTGGTTAAAACATTATACTCTATATTGTTTAAGTTCAAGATTCAACTATTTAGTGGAAATTCATGTTTGCTTATTGAAAATTCGTCTTTTTGGGGGAAAAAGTTGATTTTTTGTAGAATATTCAATTTTTTTGTTTAAACATTTAATCATTTTCTAGAAAATTCGACTTTTTTGTTGAACATGTAATTATTTTATAAAAAATTGATATATTTTGTTGAAAAGTCGTCTGTTTGGGTAGCGAATTATTCTTGTCTGCTCAAAATTCAACTTTTTTGTTGAGAATTTAACTGTGTTGATAAAAATTCATCTTATCCAATTGAGCAGTTCACTGTTTTCTAAAACATTTGACTTTTTAGTTAAAAAACTTGACTGTTATCTCGAAAATTTACCTTTCACAGTAAAAAAAATCATCTTTCTTGGTTGAAAATGAACTTTCTGGATGAAAATTTATCAATGTAACCACCATGCTCAAAAGTATCATAGTTTGATTTGTGGTTGAAAACCTCTTTGAAAATTATGCTAAAAGAAATGTGTATATTTTACACGAGTATATTTGTTATGTTAAAAAATAAAGCATACATATTTTTCATGAAAAATTTTTTGTTCACTAATTTAATCCATTGCTTAATATTTCACATATTAAAAAAAAACTTAATTAATTTGACCACATACCAGAAATATCTAGTAATCTCGGTATTTCCAGTTACACATTCCGTTTTATTAAAAAACTAGCATAGAGTTTTGATAACACAAGATATTTTTAAGTGGAAATATACCCACATCACGTGATGTTTCTGGTATGTGAAGAAATTCATTTTTGAATCGTTCTTTTTGAAATTAAAAAAATTTTTGACTACCCGAATTACTCGGTTCAATTATAAAATATAGTCGTTTTAATTATACGCAATAGTCGTTTTGACTAAAAGAGATAATTATTTTGACTATATGAACATAATAGATTTAACCATTTTCTGTATTCGACCTGAATATTCTTGGATTTTCAAGTTGACACACTTAATAATCTAGCAGTACACACTCCCAGTATCGTAAACTTGACACTTTGAGATACTGAATCTAGTCTTCAAATTTTGAAACTCAAAAATGCTAAGCTTGATATTCTGGGATAGTAAACCCAAGCATCAAATTTTGACACTCCATGGATAGTACACCAAACAATCTAGGGGCTGTACCATAGTTAAAACTCAAATATAGTAAGTCTGATACTCTAGATGTTCAGACTGACTATCAATTTTTCTCCTTGCGGTATTCTAGAGTGACCCTTTAAGATCCCTCGCTTAGGTGGCATCCAGCATTCGAAACTGTTGATACGCCTCCGCTTAAGGTTAATTCCTTCGGGACCATCCCTGGATGATTTTCCGTGACTGCTTATTAACTATTGTCATAGACCTTTTGATTTGAGTCCAAAGGAATCGCAACCGAAAAGGAATCAAAATCGAAGTAGGGATTGGGTAGTGGATATAAATTTTGCATATTTAATTTACTCGAATAAAAAATAATTATGACAGTAATTTGCTAATTCAAATAATAAACTTTTCTTTTAATTAAACATAAAGTATATTGGTTTTTAAGTGGTAAGGTGGAAAAAAGCAAATAATTAACACACATAAGCTAAAAGTAGCATTCCTGATGTCCAAATTCTGACACTTGCATTAAATTTTTAAGAAAATTTCACCTGGACATTGCACTTTTATGATAAATAAGAATATGGTCGATGAATTTTCGCCTATTACTTTACTTTTGAGTTTTCAAAAAGATTTGGGTGCATCACAGAACTTCAAGCTTCCACGCGCTTTGTTTCACATTAAACAATTTGCTAATATGCCCTGAAATATTTTCAAACTTCAGAAACATTGGCGTTAAAAAAACTAAATAAAATCAACAAGTTTTAAAGAATTTGAAGGACGCGCCATCGCTTGGAAGAGAGATTAAAAGATTATGTACAATATACATAAAATTTAAAAGAATTGAAAATAATTCTCACATCATTTAAGTAATGTTAGGAATTTATAATTTTTGTTTAATTCAAGGAAAAAGCAATTATTAATAAACGCATTTAAACAAATAATTAGAAAGAAGAAAATGAGGGCCTGTACTTTGTAACAAAGTTACAAGCACCCCGGTATCGTACGGCCCTGCGGACCCATGATTAGGAGTGGGGAACAACACCCCCAGTCCTTAATTACCAAAACCAGCCCCGAGGAGTTCAGTCTTGTGCTACCAGCCTGTCAAAGAATCGAAGGACTCGAACACTCCACTCCCAACCCCTTTGGTATCTACGAGGACTCCCATCGCTTCATGAGGATTATCTCCTCAACGCTTTTTAACCTGAGCAGCTTTCGGTATCTTGGCTTCATCGCCCGGATACTACCACCAGAACTCGCTCACTCTTGGCTTCGCCGCCCGGTTCGGGCCTTACCAGAACTCCCACTTGCAAGCTAATCAGTGTGAGTTTGGTTAATAAACCACAGTTATATTTAAATTGTTGGATTATTGACTTCATCCTTTCTCGACTTCCAAATCCTTTTCTCTCCCTTAATTTGCGAGATCCCTTACAAATTTGGCGTCCCTTCCACAGTCGAGAAAAGAAGTCAAGATAATGATGAAATTATAATTACAAGTTGTTATATGTGTGCCATTTGGAAAGGTTTTATTTAGAATTTTGTTGTTGTGAAATTTGAATTTTGAAAGTTGTTTGATCGAAATGTTTATTATTGAAATGTTAAATTGTTTTTTAGAAGAAGTGCGGGTAGGATAAATGTATTTAGTCGAAAAAAGTGCGGGTAGACTGTTATAGACGTCCGTTAAAATAGTTGGTATACTTCGCGTGTTCGCAAGCTCTGCCACCTTTAATAAAATAAAAAAATCAACCTGATAAATAACGCCTTATCTGTACTCCTTGTAGCAGGATTAGATAAGTGAGGGGTTTAAACCAAAAATCGTATACAAAAATAAATAAAATACGGTTGGAAAAAACGGAAATGAATTTCGGAAAAATAAAACGGGAAAATAGAATTTAATAGTAAGAAGAAACTAGAGAGAATAGAAAAGATAAGAAAATTAACAAAAAACTAGAAGAAAATTGAGCAGTAAATACGAAAGTTACAAAAAGAAGCGGCGTCAGTAACGAAAATTGGCGCGTAAACTAGGAACCAGTGACGTCATATTAACAACCCTAACACTTCCCGCCCCAGTGGATACGTCCGCAACGCAGTCAGGCCAAGCGCAACCGCGAAGTAGTAAAAACGGAGACGCTCACTTAAGTGAACGTGCCGGTTTTTAATCAGCCGTAAAGAACCCCTGAGCTAGTCTTTACAAAAGAAGAAAGGTGTTAGATAATGGATTAAGATATCGAATGAAGTTAAGGTCCCGTAGAATAAAATTTATTCCAAAAATGGCAAATCCGGTCGAAAATACAAGAGAAAATAGGGAAACTATTGAAATTCCAGAAATTACACTGGAAGAAAATAATGCACAAGCAGATGCGGGTAACTTTGAAAACGAAAATATTATTATTCAATCGGTCGAAGGAGAAAATAGAATAGAAGAATTAGCCAGAAATTTGAACTTAGTATTTGTAAGGGTACGAAATAGAGTTGGGGGGAAAAGATACTATTAAAGCGAAAGGTTCAATCTCAAGAACGACCGCACAAAAACAGACAGAAAGTACCTCAAACACAAACAGACAAAACCATACCTTACATAGACACGAAATTGGAATACTATCACTAAATACTGAGAATACATTAGGTAAATGGATACTAGAAAATGATAGCAGTAGAAATTTTGAAAATGATGAATCAGAAACGTATAGAATAGATAGAGAAATTGAAAACAAAAGAAAACAACTCGAAATACGTATTATTATTATTAGTATTAATTAATTAATTAGTATTAGAAAGAGACAGGGAACGATTAGAATTGAGTCGGTTAGAAAGGGAAGAAACTCTTAGAAAAGAAAGAGCAGAGAAAGCAAGAGTAGGTCGCGAAAAATTACGAATGGAAATAGGAAGACAAGAGAAAGAAAATGTGAGAATCAATAATAGAAGTTCGAAATTGATTCTTTTTTAGATAAGAATAATTAATTTTGGACTGAGGCACAAGAGTTAATAAATTTTGAAGAAAAGAAAAGTGATAAAATCAAAATCAAAGAACTTTCAAAAGAAATGAAAAATTTAAACGATAAAATGGATCGAATTTTAAATTCAAGTCAAAATTTAATTTCTCAAAGTAATAAGTCAAGAAATGTGCAAAATACGGTTAATTTCGAAGAGACAGAATTAGATTTTAATCAGCAAAGGCACCCGTTAGCAGGTGCACGGAATAGAATGACAATAAATAGGGGTAGCGATCAAGGGGACGAATACTCATTACCGAGACCGGTACAAAGGCAATCAGTTATGCGAAAATCAAGTCTACCGCAATGTCAAACAGACATGCAAGGTAGAATAGATAGAAGTAGAGGGACCAATATGGAAAGAAAAGAGATGAATGAAAATAATATGAATGAAATTCCAGCAACTCTCTTTCCTTTCGGAATGATACAAACCCCTTTCCAAATAATATCAAATTGGCCGATTAAATTTAAAAACAACACGGAAAATAGTCCAACTTATTTTTTTAATAATTTTAATATTTTAGAAAATTTAGATGTTTTCGAAAACGAAGCACTAGGTTGGTTTCAAGTAAATAAAAATAATTAGCAATGTTTAGATCAATTTATTGAAGTTTTTAAAGGAACTCACTTAAATGAGAGCTGTACTGAAACAATTAAAAATAAAATTTTGCAATCAGAAAAAAGACCAAGACATTCATGCTTTTGTTACAGAAATTAAATAATTATTTGAAAAATTAATGCCACGTCCGAGCCTAGAATAGCAATTAAGAAAGACCTATGAAAATTTAAGAATTGAATATAAAGTGTGAGAAAGTGGTTTATTGCATCTCGAAAATGGCAGATCAGTTGAATATAATATATGCGTATATGTAAACGCAAGCACGTGTACATATACGTATATCACTCGATGATTTTTTTTTTGTTTTGGGCGCCAGCCAGGCCCTTTAAATCGTCTAAAATATCAACAAAATATAACGGAAAAACTTAGCCCGGCAAATTCACAGAAAAGTCAGTGGCAAAATCTCAAAAGGATCCCTGGTAAAACCTCGGGAAGGAGTCGGAAAAATCCCACGAAAGGGTCAGGAGAATCTCAGGAAGGAGGCACGAAAATCACTGGGCAGGCATAGGAAAATCTCAGGGGGTAATTCTTAAGATCAACAACGGCCAGTAAATCAGTAGATGTTAAGAGAGTAGCGAGAGTAACTCAGCATTTATTTTCGGCATTCTAAGCGTTTTTGGAGGTTAATACCACGTGGTTGATGGCGTAAGATCCTCTCATACTATGCCCCAACGGAAGCAAGTTAACCCGGAAACACTCTGACTTATCATTACTTAACACAAAAAAAGGAAGACAAGAAAAAGTACTCGGTTATTCGCGCGGATATGGCATAAGAACACTTAGAGAGGCCAAGAGAGGCAATGGGTCAGATTGGATTGTGAGCCGTGTCCACCATTGCGACGCCTGCGAATTAGAAAAGAAAACTTTACCTTGGACATTTCGTTGGGATCTTCAGAACAATAAAAAAACTCCCAAAAGAATTACTCAAAATCCAACGAGAGAGCAAGTCCAGTGCCGTGTAATAATATCGTGAGTCTTTCAGACAATTCGAAAAGCTCGATTCGTTTGCTATCTCGGAAGCCAAGAACGTAAGTGAGAGAGTGACAGGTCCTGTGCAACGCGCCTAGACCGTCAACTCAACGGGTTTCTCTCGTCAGGGCGCGTTCACAGAACCTTAAGCCGCAACGCACTACCGGAGACACTCGGAACTACTCATCCTTACCATCTAAGAGTCAATTCTACAATGATTTTATGAATAAATTGTTAAATAACAGTACAATCCACAATAACTATTAGTAGCAAGTGAGTTTCTCCAGTTTTCAAAACAAAACGACCTGGGAGGAAAGTGATTCTTGAAGTATGTCAAAGTTTCTGAGTTTTAGCAATAGGTACTTTAACGCTTACTGAGGAATCTTTGACTTATTTCAAGAATTTATGTTTCGCTGAATATAGAAACTGACGTAATCACCAGGTTCCATTATCATACATTCATAATCCACGTGGATCAGTCGCTCTAATACACAAATATAAATAGCCTATTAACTAATTTTGACCACAGACGTCGCGCATGCGCATTGTTACGAGTTCCTTAAACTTACGGCGTAAACAGAGTTACCGATTTTACATAATACAACCTTCCGATGGTCGCTAGTAAATTCGGCACACCCTTGGTAGTGACAGCTCATCCCTTAAGTCCGTGGCATTGTTATCGTTCTCGAAGATTTGAAGGCGCTGGATAAGCCATGCAACAAACGTTCGGAAGGTATAAATGAACAATTAACAATTTTTGATGAGAACCCTGTGGTCGAGACTTCCGTTCTTGGCCCTGGTAATGTCGTTCGCGAATCATGAATTTGAATCCCCTTTTAAAAGTGACAGGTCTATGAAATTTACCCTGTCACAAGTGTACATTTCAAGAAATGCTTTTTCGAATTTTTCAGAATTAGAAATATTAAGCCGAGAATGGGAAACAGAATTATCAAAATCTAAAGTTAGAGATCAAAAATTGAGCATTTTAGATAAAGAGGATAATAAAAATAACAAAAGTAAAAATGATCCAGGAAATGATAAAAGTCAAAATAATATTAAAAATGAGAATCAAAATAGAAATCAAAATCAAGAAAGACAATTTAGGCCGAGGTAACGTAACCAACAAAATATGCCACAATACAAACCAAGATTCCCAAATAAATATCCAAAAAATTTTAATCCAAGACTTTCAAATAATAATTCGGATCATACAAATAATGAAAGATATCCAGGAAATCAGAGGTCTACGCGTAATAACAGTAATTTAAAAAATTAAAACACAGCTGGCCAAGCATTAATGTATGCAATGAATCAGCTGTTAGGGAACACACAGACACAACAAACGAATAATTTTCCACAAATAGCAGCGCTCTTATATAACGCGGAAGAAAATAATAACAAGTCAGAAGACAAAAGGAATGATAAAAATAAAAATTCAAAAAACTTAAAAGATGAAAATAGTAGAGATGATAGGAATGGTAAAATAAATTCAAGTCGACAGGATTTTATGGATCCAAACTTAGGAAACCAAATTTTAATTACGCATCGCGAGAACCCTTAACATGATACAATTGCGGGAAAATAGGCCATTTTCGACGGGATTGTTGGTATAGTTTAGATCAGGGAAACGCATATGGTCGCTATTAAAGGCTTAAAATAGCAGACAAACCAAGAGACCGCCAGAATTACTTGACACAGACACAAATGAGAATAGGGAAAGTGATAAGAGTAAATTAAAATTCGGATCCAAGATTAGCCTGCGAAACGACATACGAGAGAAAGAGACCGATTTGCTACCGTGCGAAGCCTCTCCTCCGGTTTCGCCACATACCCCACCCCAACCCCCCTTTACAGATGATGCACTGGACTCGATCCCGCCAGCAACACAGCCGGCACAGAGTGTACGGGGGCATGGTGCTCCTTACCCTAAACATGTGAAAAATAATGATAGGAATTTAAATACAGAATTTAAAGGGCCATTGGAATGTATTAAAGAGAAAAATGAGTCTAAATTAAAGACAGAATTATATAAAAAGGAGGTAAGAATGATTCAATAATAGAAAAATTATTCGCAATTAGGAAAAGTAATTGGTATAATTTCAGGAATAATGCGGTTATTAATAATAATATAAAACGCGTAAAAATAGAATGAAAGAAAAATTTAGAATTTTGCGAGGAAATTTCTGAAGGGATAATAGAGTTGAATGAAGCACAACAAGTGAAATTGGAAAATTTAATTAAAAGAAAAATTACGAATCAAGGAACATAGTTAGAACCGACACTTCTAACTAGTCATAAAATAGATGTGCAAGGTCATGAACCAATTAAGCAAAGATACTATTATGTGTCGCCAAAAATGAGAGAGTTTATGTATAAGGAAGTAGACAGGCTTAGAGGAAAAAATCATAGAACCTTCTGGTAGTGACTGGTCAAACCCTATAGTAATGTTTAAGAAATCTAACGAGAAATACATATTTTGTTTAGATTTCAGAAAAGTAAATAAAATTACAAAAAAGACTTGTACCCAATTCCAATAATGTCAGAAATATTAGACACGTTAAGATCAGTAAAATACATGTCTAAAATCGATCTTCGTTCAGCATATCACCAGATACCACTGGACGAAGAATCGAAACCAATCACAGCTTTTATAGTACCAGGCAAAGGAATGTATCAATTTATAAGGATGCCATTTGGATTAACAAATGTTCCTGCTAGATTCCAGCGCCTGATGGACAAAATAATAACACCAGAATTAGAGCCAAATGTATTTTGTTATCTTGATGATATAATTATAGTTTAAAAAAATTTTGAAGAGCATTTAAAGTATTTAGAAATAGTTTTAGATAAAATTGAAAATGCAGATTTAACGATTGGTTTGAATAAATGCAAATTTGGATGTTCAGAAATAAAATATTTGGGTTTTAAAGTTAACGCAAAAGGATTACAAGTTGATGAAGAAAAAATAGAACCAGTTTTAAATTTCCCAAGGCCTAAAACAATAAAACAAGTTCAAAGATTATTAGGAATGGCATCATGGTACAGAAAATTTTTCCCAAAATTTGCAGAAATAATAGAACCACTGCAAAAGCTATTAAAAAAAGGAAGTAAAGTGGTCTGATAAACAGGAACAGGCATTTACGACTATCAAACGCTTACTAACGACTGCACCAATCTTAGCCTGTCCTGATTTTGGAAGTCCACTTCACCTTGAAACTGATGCTAGTAATATAGGATTAGGAGCTGTTTTAACACAAACAATAAACGGCGAAAATTATCTAATAACATTTGCGAGTAGAGGTCTAAATGGAGCTGAACGTAAATACTCAGCTTCAGAAAAAGAATGTTTAGCAGTAGTTTGGGCGATTAGAAAATTTAGACCATACTTGGAAGGCTATTCTTTTAATGTTATTACAGATCATATTGCATTGAAACGGTTGCAAAATTTTTAAAAATCCAACAGGTAGATTGGCAAGATGGGATTTAGAATTATTAGAGTACGATTACGAAATTGTGAACAGAAAAGGAAGTTTAAACCGTGTACGCGATAATCAATTGTACTTTTGTAGACCCGACCCTTTAAAATCAAGCTTAAATTTAGATCGCAGCCCGTGGAAATTAACAATACCGAAAGAATTGCGAGAACGAGTTTTGATTGAAAATCGCGATAATAAACAAGCAGGACACTTAGGCATGGAAAAAACATATGTGAAAATTTCGGAAAATTATTTTTGGCCGGGAATGTATTCTGAAACTCTTTAATATGTGAAAGAATGCGATATTTCAGAGAGTAAAACCAAAAGTAAACAATCAGATAGGTTTGATGGGAAAGCGAATAATCGAAGAACCATGGGGAACACATAGAATTTTGTTTACAGATAATGGAAAAGAATATGGAAATAAGTCAATAATTAATTTGACAAAAACTTTTGGTATTAGACATTCGAAAACTCCTAAATATCATGCACAGGCAAATCCAACTTAAAGGTGTAATAGGTCAATTAAAACATCAATTAAAGCGTATTTGGAAAAAGATCATAAAACATGGAATGAAAATTTAGATGATCTGCAATTTGCGTTAAATACTAGTAAACATTCGCCTACAGGATTCACACCAGCTTTCTTGAATTTAGGTTCTAAAAAACAATAAGACTCTGTCGATCAAAAGGGAAGGAATATCTCAAAAATTGAATAAAAATTGAATAAAAACAAAAAAATAAAACAAACACCGACATTCACAAAAACAACAAAAAACAGAAAAGGCATTTATTTTTAGAATAATGGATCTACGTTTAGTCCTCAAATGCAAGACTTGCCTTCTGGGGTGGGTGGGGGAAGAATTATTGAGCCACTCATGTAAAAACTGGGTTGATCTTCTTCAACCATCATCAATAGAGACAACAGAGGAGAAAATAGCTAGAATGAAGGAGATAGAAAGAAGGAGGAGGGCCGAAGTCGAAAAGGAAATGAAGAAGGCAATAAAAAAGATCAGAGAAAGAAAAAACCTGGAAATAAAAGTAAAAGTGTATGAGGAAAACGGATCAAGGAGAGGAGATCCAAGAATCCAAAAACTCGCAGAAGAGAAATGGATATTCTATGGACTGCCAACGATGCAAGAAATTATAAAAGGACTACAAGAGAAGAAACGAAAGGAAGAGGAAGAAATAAGGAAATAAGAAGATGAAGAAGCAGCGATATTAGAAGATACATTAAAAGGAATTAAAATCCAACAAGAAAAAGAAAGGGAAGAAAAAGAACTAGAAGAAATGAAAAGGCTTTTGAAATATAGACAAGAAAAATATATTAAAGATGCAACAAGGACAAGAACAGAAAAACAGTTAGAAAAAGAGAAAATAAGAAGAAAGGAAGAACAGGAGGAGAAAGTAAGAAGAAGGAAAGAAATAAAAGAAGCTATGAAGAAAGCCGAGGAAAATAGAAAGGAGCTACGACCCATTAAAGAAGAAAAAGAGGAGTCATCGATGGATTGGGATACAGGCGTTACAAATAAAAATAAATACGGCTATAAGAGGCCAAGTTTGAATTTTACTTAAAAATAAAAGTCGATATTAGAGATTAGTTAATTTTCAGGAAAGAAGAGTAACGGAAAAGCAGAATCTTAAAAGAATACAAATAGGAATGAATAACGAAGAAAATGTTGAAAAAAGATTAAAATAAGAAATTTGGAAAAAATATATTTCAAATAAAAAACTCTAGATTTTACATGTTGTTGAAATAAAATGAGAAAAAAGATATCAAGAAAAGAATAAAAATTTTGTTTTTTGTTTTTTATTTTTGTTTAAAAAATAGGATGTGTTAAATTATGTTTTAGCTAATAAGTAGAAAATGGAAGACATGCAAATGTGGCAGTGTAGGCATTGCGAGAGGATGGTTCCTAGGGAGATCTACATTTTTCATGACACCTATTGCGACGAAATATGGAACCGGATTAAAATCTACCACACTGTTCCGGATTCGACCAGAACCAGACATATAAAAGGAGGTTGGATCGAGATAAATGAAGAATTCAGAAAAATCATTAAAATCAGATTCAAGAAGGAAGTAGGGACAATTATAGAAAATAATATGGAAGACGAGGAAAAACGAAGCAATGAGGAAAAAGAAGATGATTTCTATTTACAAATAGACGTTTCCGATGAAGAAGACGGTTTCACATTTGGCCTGAAATTGAAAAGGTGCGAGGTAATCCTTAAGGAATAAACCTCATCCCGGACAGAGGGGGGGGGGGAGATTGTAACAAAGTTACAAGCACCCCGCTATCGCACGGCCCTGCGGGCCCATGATTAGGAGTGGGGAACAACACGCACAGTCCGTAATTACCGAAACCTGCCCCGAGGAGCTCAGTCTTGTGCTACCAGCCTGTCAAAGAATCGAAGAACTCGAACACTCCACTCCCAACCCCTTTGGTATCTAAGAGGACGCCCATTGCTTCAGGACGATTATCTCCTCGACACTTTTCAACCTAAGCAGCTTCCGGTATGTTGACTTTATCGCCCGGATACTACCACCAAAACTCGCTCACTCTTGGCTTTCGCCGGCTGGTTCGGGCCTTACCAGAACTCCCACTTGCAATCTAATCAGTGTAAGTTTAGTTAATAAGCCACAGTTATATTTAAATTTTTGGATTATTGACTTCACCCTTTCTCGACTTCCAAATCCTTTCCTCTCCCTTAATTTGCGAGATTCCTCACAACTTAAACTACGTGAAAGCACAAGGGAAGGGGGGTTAAAATCATTTCTTACGATTTGTTACGGAAGGAGGGAGGGAGTACGGGGTACGTCTGTGACCGTCGTCGGGCGCTAGTCGGGCACAAACTGTTTTATCCTTGTTTTTGTGGTAGTGGCTTTTTAGCTTTCTCCCTTTGGGCTATCCAGATGTCCAGTTGTCGCATGACCTTAGGAATGCTTTGTTGACTCGTGGGCGATGGTAACTGGCCCCTCTTAATCTCTCCTTTCATGAACCTTTGCCAGGCTAGGATGAGGCGATAAGGATGGCATCCATGAGGCCCACGGACAAAGGGACGAATCACCGCAGTAGATAACTGTTCTGTCAATTTGACATTAACGTCCTGCGGAACCATACCTGTGCGCCAAGAAAGTCAGTGGAAAGGTATAGCTTCCCTCTCTGAAGAATACAGAAAGTTTAAGTGTGACTGGTATCTCCCATGAGGTGACGGCGCGGCAGCGGTACGGGTCCTTTGCTCCGAGCCATTCTCGGCGGATCTCCAGTACTTGCCAAGCCCTGTTGATGAAAATACCCGACTTAGTCGGAATATATGGCGGGATCAAGCTGGTGTTGGGTGCGGCCGGTGGTTCGGCGACGGTGACCCTTCTGACCGACTCGTCCTCCGGATGTGACGAATGGGTGGCGGCGGTCCATCCGACTGACACTACCACCCGATGTTGGGAAATGACGTTGGCTCCCTGAGTCGACTCTATCCTATGAAGTTAGGAGGCGGCTTTCCGAGTCGTTTTGAGACAGTAAGGCGCTCGCCGACAGAAGGTATGAATTTTACTGCCAGTATTTCTTGCACTCTCTGACATTAAGAGGGTTTTCTGCGCAAAAAATACCTTACCACGGCTCCGACGAACATAACACACGACACGTCAACTCACACTCGACTTGATCCTTCTTGGATAAAATAATGAAGAAACTCCTGAATGAAAACTCACTGGTGTAAGTATATGCACTAAGGCTTTTATTCAAATCGATTGCTTCCAAGTCCACTAATTAGCTGCGAGAGTGACAACGAAGTCGCAACCAAGCGGTGGGGGTCTTCAGCTAGGCCCGCCTGCCTAGGTCTCTACGCGTCGAATATACGCTCACTTAAAAATTAAACTCAAATGCCGGGCTGAATGTCTCTGTTTAAATATTTTTTTCATTTAGAATTATGGGAAGAATAATTTGCACAAGCAAACCATTTAATGTTACTAAGTTCATATTCTTGAACATGGACTGTACGCAGTGTGTTCTGGAACTTGAGCGTCAAACACGGCTAAACCCATGTTTGACAAACTATGGGCGCCATGCGCGGCAAATATTCCGCAATTAAGAAAGGTCTAATAGCCAATAAATCACTCGGGGTGCGCAAACTCGTCGTATTGTGAATCCGTAAAATTGTCAGCTAGTCACGTCGAACCTTCACGCTAGTACGCCTGTTGGGTAGCTATGACAGCGTCACCAGTATAGAAATATTGGGAAGAAATTTGATTTTGAATTCAATTTTAACAAGACATCTTATAGTAACTAACTAATTTTAGACCTCAGTATAATATTTCGGATTAAACTGAATTGATATTTACTGTTCTTCTTCATTAACATTGATCTAATAACTTTAAGTTACCTAATAAGTCACGTGTCAGATGGCGCTGCTATCAAGTTAAAAGAGATATTCTACAGGCGTATTGCTTTACAGGAATTTGAGTAAAGATCACGTAGTTCCGGTTTCGATTTGGCGGGTTCTCAATTTTGTATATTTTGACACCTAACAATTTTAAGCCAAAAAAGCACGATATGAGAAAATATTAAAAAAAAGAAAAATTTTGCTTTTTGAATGCCCTACAAGATTATCACGAAATTTTTTTGTATTTTCATTCAAAATCGAAAATTAAAGTTTTGACAGCATACAAGAATAATGGAAAATCAAAAATTACATTTTGCACTCAAAGTGTGCCTGCTGCGTGGGCACACTCTAACCACAACTTTTCTGTTTAATTTCTTTCTTGTCCGACCACCCTTAAAAACGCGCTATTGCATGCGCGTGAAGCGGGCGTAATTTGGCCACTTATAGCCCAGTGGCCTTCGCACACGCGCACTTCGTCACCGGGCCATTGATACTTCACGTCCGCTATATATGCACTGCACCACGCGAGTGGGACGCCTGATAAAATCATTATTATCATATGATGTAAATTAATGTGCTTTTTCATTAAACCCTTTCATCATAAAATATTTACGAAGGGGAAAAGGAGAAAATAGTAAAGGGAAAAAAGGTAAGGGGGAAATGGTAAAACGAAAAAAGAGAAATATAAGAGGGGAGAGGGTAAAATAAGAAAAAAGGTAAAGGGGAAGTGGAAATGAGAACGGTGAACGGCGAAATAGTTAAAAGGGGAAACAATAAAGGCAAATGGCAAAAAATGGGGGAAATAAGAAAGAGGTAAGAGTGAAAATGGGCAGGGAAAAAGAAAGAGGAAAACGGGTAATTGGAAAGAAAGAAAAAGTTTGCAAGGAAAAATCAGAAAACCAGAAGGGTGATAAGGGAAAAAAGATACGAAAAGGCGGAAATGGGAAAAGGAAAAGTGATAGAATAGAAAAAACAAAGAGGGTAAAGGGAACGGGGAAATAAAGAAAGGAGGAAACGGGAAATGGTAGAAAAGGAAATTAAAAAGGGGAGAGTGAAACGGTAAAGGGGATTGAGAAAAGAGAAAGGAAAAAGCAAGTGGAAATGTGAACAGGGTAAAGAGGAAGGGTAATGGTAAGGAGGAAATGAGAGAAGATGAAAAGGCAAAGAGGAATGAGGAAAGGGAAAAGAAAAATCGAAAAGGTAAATTGGTGAAAGGGATAACTAAGCGAGATACAGAGGGATTTTTCGATTCATAATTCTGTCTGGACGTGCCAGACAGAAGCACACACTCGTCAAAATAGCCTTTCTTACGCCCTTGATACACAATGTACGTCTCGTGTGTGGGTTTTCAAAAATTTTACATTTCACATGTTTTAATACTATTCTTTACGATGAAAACAAAAAACAGAACTATAAAATCATTATTCATAACAAATATATTAATTTTTACTTATCAGAGAAGGTATTAGATTTGTGTAAAATTTGACCGCCCCCCCTTTTTTAACGTCAATGTTTTGAGACTGCCTGAATCTGTAAAACAGGTTCTTACGAATGAGGCTGCCTACTGGCGTGTGTGTGTGTATGTCTGAATGTTGACTTTTAGTTTGTAAGCATGATAAATTTCGAATCAAAAATTACCCTTACAATAACTTTTGCACCCAGCCTAAATGTAAGTATATCCGAATTTTATGCAATTTTTGGGCTCCGCGAGACACTTACTAATTACTTCAAAAATCTACCCTGACCTTGAAACAAACCCAATGAAAAATATATAGAATAAGTGCGAGAAAACATATACCGTAGGTCTCAGCTAGCTTCGAGCACATTAATAATAAAAAACTCCCCTGATGCATTTAACGAAACCATCCACGCTTGCTTTCGAATAAGAAATTCATACACATTCCAATTAAGAATAATTACCATAAATACTTTTCCAAAAATCTTATTCATATCTCACCTTCCATCTCCGTTTCGCGTTTCATCAATTAAAACGACAAAAAATGTTCCAAATCAAAAATAATTACTACACACAGATTTTCAAGTCTCTAGTATCTAAATGCAACCTCGCAGTAATATTATGCAACCCCTAGAAGCTAACCCTATGCAATTTAATGGATTATGTTTCAGCTCTCCTTAATTCAAACCTCCAAAAAAACTTGTCATTAAAAATAATCACCCCAGATAACTTTCCAAGACTCTAGGTAATATATTTTACTCCACAGTAATAACTCTTGACCCTTAAGAACATCTCCCATCACACTTAACGAACCAAATCTCGGCTGCATTCAACTAAAATCTCTACAAACTAGTAAATTAAAAATAATCACCACACACAACTCTATAGGCTCTATCGAAGTAATATTCTACATCCCATAAAAACTGCCCCTATAAAATTTAACCAATCTCGTTTCAGCTTTCTTCAACAAAAACCACAAAAAAATTTAATTAGAAAGAATCGCCCCGGGCAACTTTCCAAGACTTTCCAATATATCTATCTAAGCAGTAATATTTCAAGACCCCTGGAAACTATTCCTACCATTTTTAGTTAATCCAGTCTCAGCTTCTATCAATTAAAATCTACCAAAATATTTCGAGTTAAAAATAAGCACAAAACACAGCTTTCCATGTCTATAGTAGATGTATCAACCCTCAAATTAATATTCTACATCCCCTAGAAACTACCTCTAAAGGTATAGCTAATCCCGTTTCATCTATCTTTGACCAAAACCAGCAAAATAATTTAAAATTAAAAAGAATAGCCCAAGAAAACATTCCAAAACTACTAATATATTCATCTTCTTAGTAATATTCTACTACCCCTAGGAACTGCCCCACCACATTTTACGAACCAAGAATGCCATCCATCAATTAGAATTTCAAAAAATATTTTCAATTAAAAATAATCAGCACACACAGCTTTCAAAGTCTACAATAGGTATAGCCGCCGGTAAAATGGCATTTTCGCTACACAGAGTGAAATTGAAAATAGTTCTCGACCTCTAAATGTCATTCCAGACAAACTCTGGCAAAGTAGCATGGCAAGCACAAAGAGAGAATATAGATTAACGAGAAAAACTAATTTTGAAATGTTTTTTGATTATTTGAGTTCAGAACTCAGACTGATAGATTTATTGTACGTGATAGATGACGAAGTACAGTCCCTCTGAGAAAGAAATAAAATATCTAAGAAAATGGACACGTACAAAGTAAAAGATATTATTATGAATCATCTATATATTGAGTACTATCGAAATATCTCAAAGGTTGAGTGCCCCCAGAAAATACTTGCAAAACTCAAGAAAATGAAAAGTGCAGAAAGGGACGTAATATCTGGCACTAATATAAAATCGCTGTTTACAATACAATTCATGGCTCATAAGGAGAAAGCTTTGGAATTTTGTAAGGAATTTGACTACCTGGTTGCTAAACTTGAAAATTTGTCTAACACTCCCGCACTTTTGAATGATGAGCAAAGAGATGCATTGTACAATTCTATTATTAAAACTGTATCATCTGTGGAGCAACTCGATTTTTTACATAGAAAAAAACATGGTCAGCGATTGAACTTTGCAGAATGAAAGGAGTATATCATGCAGAACGAAGCAGAAAGGCAAGGCGATACTAATCAAACAGGCACACAACATACAGCGATGTTGGAAACTGGTAAGCCAAGGTTTGCCATGACTTGCCGGAATTGTCTAGCTAAAGGTCATTTGGACATGTAGCTAAAGATTATAAAACTGGCGTGTTGAGTGATTAGTACCCTGATGGCTCAGGCGATTATAATCGAGGAGTCCGTGGTAAAGGAGAACGCTTTGGCCCAACTTTCTATCTCATTCAAATATAAAGAATTTCATGAATTCAATCAAATTCCTGAAGTTAAACTAACTGATAAGGAATCTGAATTTTTGCGAGAGGCCAAAAACAATAAGTCGTATAAACGAGCCATTCTCTGGCATGTGAGGTTTGGTCACGCGTCGACAAATTGTTTAAAGAAACTACAATAAACACACCAAGAAATTCAAGGAATGAAGGACTTCGAATTTGATGAAGCAGTTGAGGACTGCGAAGTCTGTAAGATTGCCAAGATCAAGAAAAAGCTATTCAAAAAGGTTAGAACGCAAGCTGTTAAACCATAGCTGGTGATCAATGCTGATATTATGGAACCCATAAGCCCTGTAATAGTTCCCAAGGGATATAAATACATAAGTCCATTTATTGACAACTACTCGAGATTAGCAATGGCTTATCAAATGAAATTAAAAATAGAGACAGGTCAGTGTTTAGAAGCTTTTATCGTGAGTTGCAGAAATCTGCGAGGGGTGAATGACAAATTTTGTTATTTTGACACCGATCAAGGCACTGAATTTACTGGCGGTTATACTAGAATAGTGCTAGACCAATTAGGAGCAGAGTTGAGGCTCGCATGCCACGATACTCCGCAGCACGAAGGTGCTGCAGAAAAATATAATCAAACGCTTAGGCAAAATTAGGGCGTACATGTACGACAATAAGTTGTGTAGTAACATGTAGGACTTAGCTGCGTATGCAGCTACTTATGCTTATACTAGAACACCTCATGCTGCGTATAACGTGATAGATCCACTAAAGGCGTTTGCACCTAATTATAAGATCGACATTAAACAAATCAGAATGGTTGGATGATTAGCCTATATAACTGTCCAAAGGAAAGTGGGAGCTAAATTCAGGTTTGTTGGAAGAAGAGTTATTTTTGTAGGATGTACGCCGACTGGTCACTTATTTTTAATATCAGAAGATGGGAAATTCTATCAGAGTCGTGTTGCATACTTCAATGAGAAACTAGTATATGGAGGCAAATAAAATAGTCAAAGTATTAAATACTGGGTTAACGACAATCAGACTATAGATAAATACAAGTGGCTAATTAAATTCAATGATGAAAAAGTTGAAGCAAACTTGAAAGCGAAGGGAGTAGAGAAAAGAAGTCGAGGCAGGCCCAAGAAAGTTTCTACTGAAACAGCTATTAAATCTATAACAAGCACAAATCAGCTTAAAAGTGTCGAAAGCAAAGACTCAGCATCTGTAACCTATGTGTTAAGAGTAGAAGAAAGCGACAAAGAGAAAGAGCTGGGCTTGCTGCGATCAAGAGTTGATTTGAATCAATGAAATCCAATCACGTGTGGGACATAGTGGGCAGGCCAATAGTAAGCTCTAATGGAACCAAACCAAACATAATAGACTTTTGTTGGATGTTTAAAAATAAAATAGGTGAGAATGGTTTAAGAGTATTCAAAGCCCGGCTCGTCATTCGTGGTTTCAATGACACAAATGAATACGACTTAAGAGAAACTTAGGCCCCAGTTTCTCGATCACCACCGATTCGAGCCTTATTCTCGATCATAAACAAAATGGACAAAGTACATGCACAAAAATGAAAGCCCTGCCGAATAGAATCTTTGAGTATATACTAAAAATTCTTTCGGTCAAAGAAGCGCAGAGAAATTCTTCGCAGGCACTTAAGTAGATATTTCTAAACGTCCAGGAAGCTCGTTTAAATGGTCTGAAGGCTTTAAAATATCCTTTCCGAAATTAAAATAGGAATACGATCATAAATAACAAGCAAAGAAGCTATCTCAATAGAGGAGCCGACACTCAAGGGTCCTTTGTTAAGCTTTCGGATTCAATTTTAGAAGTAGATTTTTTTTAATTTCATAGTTAACAGCCTATAACATAATAATTCGGAATCTACAGGTTTCGATGACTGCAGATATCCAAATTTTTTTTAATGCCTAAAATTGGAATTAATAGAACGTTTCTCGTAAATGGAATGAGATACGCCAAAGAAGACAACATTTTTGAATTCAACTAGAAAATTGTATATCAGTATATAAGTTATAATTATAAATAAGTATAATGAGAAAATTGATCAATTAAAAAAAAGTTTTAATAATTTGAAGAGAAATTTAAAGAGGGAGAGCGGATTAGCCACGACCAACTACTGTGAATAACTCTGCCCGCCCGGTACGTGACGAATACAAAAGGAACATTATATTACCGTCGCACCACTCTTAAAAGGACCACTAAAAGGATCTTGCAAAGGACCCAAATCTCTCAAACTATCTCCGAGACAAAAAATATCAGCATCGGTTTTTGGGCTGCACCCCTTAACATTAAAGAACCACGCACGATACCACGCAGATAGTAGTTTGTCAAAAAAAAATCTTTTGGAGAATTTAAAAGTGAACTCTATTTAAAGTGTACGTAAACCCTTAAGGTTCAAAAATTACCTCTGTTTGTCAACAAATAACCTTTTGTAGAATTTTATAGTTTCAATAAAATATTTGATTTTTCGGACTCAAAAGAGACCAACTTCGATTTTGTGTTCTTATTCTCAATGTTGTAGAGTGAATAGAGTGTTCGGTCGCTCCTTGAAAATTTATCAAGGATTGAGTGCTTACTAAGGGGTTGGTTTACACATAGGGATGTTTTTAAAAATGTTGTGTTGGTGCATTCGACAGTCCAAAATAATCCTCAAATACTCGTACACTTTCTTTTTTCAGATATTATTTTTGGAAAGACCATGGTTTTTTGTTCATGAGGGGTGGTTTCTGAAAAAATTTTCGTTCACTCGATATTCCAAAATTATCCCAAAATTCTTACATACATTTTTTTTCAAATTGAGTTTTTACGCAGGGGATAGTTTTATTGTGAGTAGGGATGGTTCATGAAATTTTGTGTTGATTTATTCTGGAGTCCAAAATAAGCCCCAAGTTTTGATGCATTTTGTTTTATGCAGATTTTGTTTTTGGCAAGGGGGTGAATTATTGCTCCTAGGGGGTGGTTTTTGAAAAAAAGTTTCGATTGTTTGAGATCCCAAAAAAGCCCAAAATTCTAGCATACTCTGTTTTTTCCAAATTGAGTTTTTATACAGGTGTTATTTTTATTGTTAGTAGGGGTGGTTTTTAAAATTTTGTCTTAGTGGTTTCGAAAATCCAAAATAAGCCCCAATTTCTGAAGCACTTTCTTCTTTTAGATTTTATTTTTGGCAAGAGGGTGATTTTTTTCTCATAAGAGGTGGTTTCTGGAAAAAAATTCATTTGTTCAAGATCCAAAAAAAGCCCAAAATTCTGGCATTATTTGTTTTTTCAAATTGAGTTTTTACATAGAGGGGAAAAATGTTGTGTCATTAGTGGTGTTTTTTTAAAATTTGGTGTTGTTTCATTCGAGAGTCCAAAATAGGCCCAAAATTTTTATTCACTTTGTTTTATGTAGATTTTATTTTTAGCTAGAGGATGGTTTTTTGCTCACAGGGGATGGTTTTTGAAAAAAGATCGTTTTTTCGAGATTTCAGAATGAGTTAAAAATTCTAGCACACTTTGTTTTTTCCAAATTGAGTTTTTATATAAGGGGCTGTTTTATTGTTAGTAGGGGTCGTTAATGAAAATTAGTTGTTAGCGCGTTTAAGAACCTAAAAATCGAAAAAAATTAATAAATATATTCTTGATTCAATTATTTATTCTGATTCGATTGAAATGAAATGCAGACAAATAGAAGCATTTTTAATTTTTATAAATTATAGAGTAAGAGGATTTAAATTCATTTCTAAAAATAAAATTCCACATTTTTTCAAAATTGCAATTTATTATGAAATTCTTCAATAAATTCGAAAAATCTTTTAAAATGAATCGAATATTACGATAAACCTGCGTATTATGTGTTAAAACTAAGATTTTGGTGCTTACAGACACAGCATCATCTGAAACAAGGTATAGATTTTTACATATTTAAATTAAAAAATTTAAAAGCTTTTCAAAAATTGTGAAAAACTTCAAAAGAATAAAAACATTTTCTTAAGATTCCTAGAAAATCAAAAATAATTTCTCAAACTAAGAAATTAGCTTCAGATAATATTTTAAAAATTTTACAAGGTTTCCAAAATTGTTTAAAAAAACTGAAAGCTTTTAAAAAAATATTTTTGAATTTTCAGGATCTTCTGAAAATGGTAGGCAAAATTAGATAAATTTTAAAACATATTTATCGATTTTTTCTATAAATCTTAGAAAATTGTGAAAATTTAAAAAAATTTCTTTTAAATATTAAAGATTCCCTTTTGACAATTTTTTAAATCTTTTAAAATCTTATTAAATACTCTCTTACAATAATTATTCAAAACGAATAATTGATTAAAAATCGCTCCCAAAGACTAAATATCTTTAAAAATAATTCGTAACTTTCTGAAGTTAAAAAAAATGTTGAACAAAAAAAATTGCCTTCAAATCTTCTAGATTCTTTTTTAACAATTTAATCAATCTTTTGAAACTCTTGGGAATCTTTTTCAATATTCTCCTAAAGTTATCTTAGAATCTTTCAAAATAGAATATTTAGTCTTTTGTTGAAAGCTTCTTCTTCTTCTTTGCAAAGCCATTATA
>NC_046660.1:16577250-16581293 GCF_010883055.1 Belonocnema kinseyi
ATTCATATAAACTACAGGTTTAATTAGTTTGGTTGGCCGGGTTGCGCAGTGCGTCAGATCTTGAACATTATTTGGGGCTTGACGGCAGTTTTCCGCAGCACCAGTTGAACAGGGTACTGTAAAAAAAAAGATCCACGGGTTCACATTTATATGAATGAGAAAAATGTGTTAGTTTCACATAGAACTGAAAAATCTTTGAAATCTAATGATATTTTAAACAATTTGCCAATATGCCCTGAAAAAATTCTTGAAAATGCAAAAACCACACACACAAACACACACACCCACACACAAGCGAAGTATACGCACACACATAGTGTTTGTGTGTGTAATCTGAAAAAAAGGGTTAAGCAACCACCGCATGGTTCAACTGGGAGCAACCCTCATCTAAAATAATTCTATCACGAATATAGTTCGTTTTTCGAAGTCTTGGAAAACAATGTCAAGTCTAGAGTGTGCAACGAAGGCCCGATTCTGAGAGATTATAAAGGATTTACACGAATTATAAAAGATTATAAAGGATTTGTATGAAATTGAAGAAATTTTGAGGGACTTCAAGGATTTTCCGAGTTTTTAGAGAGTTTTAAGGGATTTTAGGAAAACCCGAATTTCAAATAATTTGTGAGGATTTTAAGAGATTTAAACTAATTATTGTGATTTTACGAGATTTCAAAGGATTTGCAAATAGTAATAAAGATTTAAAAGAATATCAAGGAATTTTAATAACTCTTTTCATATTTTTACATATTGCAAGGAATTTAAAGAAATTCAGAAAGGTTCCCACGGGTTCTAATGTTTTTAATTAATTTTTAAGCGATTTGAAAGATTTTAAGAGATCTTACTGCTGAAGTTAAAAAGAAAGAGATCCTACCTTTCTAAATGATTTGAAATCTTAATAATAGAAAGTGATTAAAAAATGTATTCAATTCGATATTTCGATCAATCTAAATTCACGTCTATCCTTTTCAATACAGTATTTTCTATCTCGTATTATCCTTCATCTATTTATATCAATCTTTTTCTATATCTCTGCCAATTTAAATTCTCATCCTTTTTTTAATTATCTCGTTTCTAGCTTATCCTATCATTATCTCATACTATCTTACGTTTATTAACGTCAATCTTTTGCTAACTCTCTTTCAATCTAAATTTCTGTTTATCTTTCTCAATTCCCTCTTCTCTATCTCTTCCTATTCTTTACCTATCTACGTCAATATTTTGCTATGTCTCCGTCAATCTAAATTGCCATCTAACTTTCTTAATCTCTTCTTTTATTATCCTGTATTATTTGTCTATCTACGACAATGTTTTTCTATCCTTTTGTATACCTGTGTTAATATTTTTCTATTTCTTCCTCAAAATAAATCTCCATCTATGTTTTTCAATCTTTTCTTCCCTATCTTATTCTATCATACATCTCTAAACTTCTAGCTTTTTCAATACCCTCTTCTTTATCTCATCCTATCCTTTATCTATTCTCGTTAATATTCAATCTTCAGTACTAAATGCATGTCTCTCTTTATCCATCCTTATTCTCAACCCTATGTCATCCCATTCTATTATGTATCTATTATTGTTAATATTTTTCAATCTCTGTTAATTTAAATCTCCGTCTATCCTCTTGAATCTTCTCATCACTATTTCATCCTATACTACATCTATAATTATCAATCTTTTTCTATCTCTTTTTCAATCTAAATTTACATCACGATGTCTTTCTGGTACATGGTCAATGGGGTGTTCCTTACTTAATCTTTTTGGATTTTTTGGTTGAAGAATTTCTTTTGTCTCACGTAATAAAAATAATTATCTCCACCAAATTTTAGCGATATCGGTTAATATTCACATGTGGCCCAAAGCATTTAAAGTTTTTAACGCAATCAACACGAGGAAAAGTACCGTAAAATTTTAAATTCAGTTAATGTTTTTAATATTTCATCGGAATCTATGTGGGTCATACAAGAGCCTTTAATGAGCTTTCAATTCTGATGTACTCAGTTTTATGATTAGTGCACTTTAGTTCACATTTCAAGATTTATTTCCAACCATACACTTTCTAACAATGCAATTGATTTGATTAAAAATTGCAGGAAAATTCGTTAATCCAAGGTTTTAAATATTTAAAGATATAAAGATTTCAATATTATCATTACAAAGTAAAAATTATCTTTCCATTTATTTCTATTTTTACGCTTTTCATTATACTTGCTAATTTTTTATTTAACAGGCGCTGTTGGTGGAAAATATAAGTCCACTGAGGATGAAGTCTTTTCTCATCGTGAAACGGTCTTATCCAAGTGCACCGATTGAAATGGCAAACGAAAAATTCCGACCTTTATAAATGTTTTCATTCATTTTTTATTTCAAAAATCCATTTTTGATTTTAATGTGGCTGCGGCTAGAAAAATGAATAAAGCCAAGTTGGGGTCAAGTCGGCCGACAAGCTAGGCTCTGGACGCGTTAGAAATTTCATTTGTGCTTTGGCCCTGTCTAAATGGTTAATTTGGTGTGAAGTTTTTTCTAGGTTAGGCCCGCCTAGCATCATGATACAATTTCCACATGGGGAGTTCGACGCAGTTATCGTTTGTGAGGTATCAAAATCAATTTTAAGTCTTCAGCTGTGTAAGCATGGTCATAATATATATACACACGAACTCGAAAGATACGCTTTAAACTCCTACTATTATCTCAAGTCTATGCTACTATCAATATTATTTTCAAATTCTCAAATGAGTCTAAAGTCTGTAATTCCAACCTTAAAATTCTTGAGGTATTTTTCTGTGGCGCTACCTATTTGATTTTTAAAGGGCCGACATACAAGTAAGGCTATCTACAGCTTCTTTAATATGACAATGTAATAATTCAAGCTTTACGTACCTCGTTTTTGGTGTGATATGTTTTGGTGGGCTGAGTTTTTGCTGCTGGGCTAATTTATTATCTCGTAATTCGTTATTATATTGTGCTCTTTGGTAATCTAGTAGTGCCATATCTGCTCTTGGCATGTTAGCAAGCATATTTGCCATCAAAACTTGGTGAGATGGAGGTACCTGGAAAATGAAGAATCGATCATCGCCCAACTTACATCATTTGCCTGCTAAGTATACCCCACCATTGCTACCCCTCACTTGCCTTCTCTAAACATATGGGCGATCATCAATTTTGCCGACGACTACCTGTGACTATGAACCCTCCAGAGAAGGACGCGACAGTGTTCCCCCCACCACCAGCCCTCAGACACGTTCCTTGATAGAAAGTCGTCACACCACTTGCGCGCGCGCTCCGTTTAAACACTACTACCACAAGTGACCATGATCTCAAAGAGAT
Organism: Belonocnema kinseyi; assembly: GCF_010883055.1. NCBI lineage: Eukaryota > Metazoa > Arthropoda > Insecta > Hymenoptera > Cynipidae > Belonocnema > Belonocnema kinseyi. The sequence continues at coordinate 16,580,575 of NC_046660.1, forward strand.
CATTTTTTAACGACAAATGAAGTGTGTAATTTTTTTAATATGAAAAGTTAATTTTTAACTAAATCTTAATTGCATTTTCAACAAAATAGTTACATTTTTAATAATAATGGCAATTTTAAATGAAATTTCAAGATTGTCGCCATAAATAAAATTTTTTATAAAGTTTTAAAATTTACTGTTTCATAAACTATAATATTATATAATTAAAAATTTGTCATAAGGACAACCGCAGGATTTCGCCGGGAGCGGGTGCTAATCTGACAAATAGCACCCGCTTCCAGTGAAATCGCGGTAAAATTTCAGTCACAACCACGTCTCACAACCGTGAGATAGGTGGTTACAGTCTGTAAAGGAATCAATACGACGATCCAGCAAAAGCCTCGTGCACCCTAAGAACACGGAGCGACCCAAGGACAACCGCCTTCTGCATTTTTCCCGCAAGTGTTCTAGCATATTGTTGACACGCAGGGATGCTTTTGAGGCTATTAGCAAGTGAAAGCTTGGCACCTCCAAGAACGCCGATGATAAGGACGATCAGTTTATCAGAATATTTCAGGTACAATCGTTGCAACTCCCTAATAAGGTCTCGATACCTCTCTTTCTTTTCATTCTCCTTGGCTTCTCGAAGTCAAGAAGAACCATGTCAGGCCTCGAGTGAGCAACATAAACAATTGTCGAGAATATAAAGTTCCAGTATATGCGGCACTTCCCATTCTCGA
>NC_046660.1:16581393-16582536 GCF_010883055.1 Belonocnema kinseyi
TTCATGTGCATAACCTTTCTTGTCCCGATATCAAGAGATCTGAGCTCGTTCTTCGTCCATGGAACTACTTCAAATGAATAGAGTAGTACCGGAACGGCAAGCGTTTTCGTTGCAGATACTTTGTTCCTCGCCGACAGTTTGGAAGACCAAATCTGTCGCATGAGACGTTTGTATCTGCTTCGGAGAGTATCCTTTATAGATGTCACATCCTGAATGCGGCTCTGTGGCACACCCAGGTATGTATAAGTCTCTCCAGCGCAAAGATGTCGTATGACGCTTCTATCAACGAGCTCAGGATCTTCAGGGATGCCATTAGGTTTTCCTCGCTTCAAATAAACCTTGACGCATTTGTCTAACCCAAATTGCATTCCAATTTCCTTAGTATATCGTTCGACAATCCCTAGAGCTAGATGCAATTTCTCTCTGTTTTTAGCATAGATCTTAAGATGGTCCATGTAAAATACATGAGTGACCTTGTACTTTCGATCTGCAGGTTTGCCGCACAAGTACCCGTCGGAATGGCGCAATGCTAGAGATAGTGGCAATAATGTAAGGCAAAAGAGGAGTGGGCTCATGGTGCCGCACTGAAAGACACCTCTCTGAAACGTGACCTTGTTAGTTGTTACACGATTTTTTCCAGATGAGATAGTAAATTTGGTTTTCCAAAGCGGCATCAATCTCTCTATGCACCCAACTATTTGCGGATGAACCTTTAAGATTTCCAAAAGACAGATGATAAGTCTATGGGATGTAGAATCGAAAGCTTTCCGATAATCAATCCAGGCTATCGATAGGTCACGCTGGTAGAATGCTACATCTTTACAGACACATCTATCGATGAGCAGGTTCTACCGACATCCGGCTACGCCTTTCTTTGAGCCTCGTTGTTCATACATTTCTTGCCACATAGGTTAAATTTCCCGAACAATCCTATCATTTAGGATAGCTGTGAAGATATTATAAAGCGTGTTCAGACAAGTTATTGGCCTGTAGTTATTTAAGTCAGCTAAGTTGCCTATTTTCGGCAGGAGTATTGTGCGCCCTTCCACCAACCACTCTGGAATCAGCTCTTCCGACTTCAAATATGAGGTGAAAATACGGGCTAAATGCTGATGGGTTGAAGAAAACTTCTTCCACCAGAAG
>NC_046660.1:16582636-16600737 GCF_010883055.1 Belonocnema kinseyi
TGGACAATTGTCCGCGACTGCCTATTTATTTTTGTAACCATATTCAGCAGAAACCCTTAGTACAGGGACCCTCTATCCGCAACCCGAGGACGCGTTCGGTGGTTATTTATCACTTCTTTAATTTATGAAAATAATAATGATTTATTTAATATAAATAATAACTTAAAAAATATAAGTTTAATGAGAAATGTAAAAAATAAAATTAGTTTGCCTGTATAAAAAAATTTGTCGTTGTGAATTCATCATTTTTTAGTTAATAATTCTACAATTAAACATCCGATAGTTATCGTTAAAAATTTATCTATGTGGTTAAATATAGATTGTTTAAACTTCAGATTTAATTGTTTATTTTGGTTGACAATTCATCTTTTTAGTAAAAAGTAATTTTTTTGTTTGAAAATGCAACTATATTTCTGTTGAAGATTAATTATGTTTCAACTACTATTTCGATAAAAATTACTTTATTTTGTTTAAAAATGGTAAATTTTAGTATAAACGTAATCTATTATTTTTAAATTTATATTCTTTTTTGAAATGCAGCTTTTTGGTTGAAAATTCAAATTTTCCAGTCAAATATTCATCATTTTCGATAAAAAGTAATCTTTATGGTAAAAAATTTTAATATTTCAGTTAATTCATAATATAAATATGATACTATTAGTTGACCGGGAAAATAGGAAGACTTGACCGAGAAAAACTGAAAAATGACCGAGAATTTTTAATCGTCCGCCGAATCACAAACCTGATAATATTATAGTATGAAACAGTAAATTCTGAAACTTTTTATGAAAAATTGTAACAATAAAGGTAATCTAGTAATTTGTTAAAAAATGTCTATCATTAAAAAAAATTGAAAATTTGGAAATTCAAATATTTTGTTGAAACTGCGATTAATTTTTTGTTGAAAATATAGTTTTGAAACTAGAAATTCACATATGTAGAAATATTGTGTCAGCGACTATACCGACCATGCTTCCAGGCAGACCGAATACATAAAAATTCCTTTTTAATTTTTCGAGTTATTTTAAAAAATTCATTTCAACTTTTTCAACCGGTCTAAACGCTCAGAAAGTTTCAATTCTTGATTTCAAAATTTTTAAAAACCTAAATTTTTTTAAACATTTTATGGAATGTTCTTACAGATATTGAAGATTAAACAAAAATCCACGCTATAACTTTTAATGCTGTAAATTGAAGAATGAATGAACTGATTTGAAATTTATTTGAAATTATGTCATTTTAGGCAATTTTCAAAGAAAAACACTCAAATTCGAAAGATGACAATTTTTTATATTAACACTTTTTAATTTAAAAGTTAAATTTTGTTCAATTTAAGCTGTTAAAAATTAATAATTGTTTCTTTTTTATTTACAGTTCAAATTTTGTTTTGAAGTCTGTTTAAAAATTATTTTAAAATTATTGTGTAAAAATGAAAATCATTTGAATGTAGAATAATTTCAATTTTTTGTTCAATTTCTAAATATCTCTTAAAATTATTTGAATTTTTTTATCAAACATTTAATCAATCCTGCAAAATAAAAAAATGCTTGAAAATTTTATAATTTTGTTGACAATTTCGGAAATATTTTGAAATCATCCTAAATATTTTCTTAAACTTTATTTTCTAAGATAGAAAACCATTTTTTATTTTCATAGGAATCTTAATCAAATTTTCGTATTTAATTTTTTAAATTCTTTTTTAACTAAAACAATTAATTTTCAAACAAGATTATTTTTCTACTAAAAAAGAAGAATCAATATTTCTTTTGAAATAATTTTTAAATAAAAAAGGGCAAATTTTCAACTAAATATTCAAATTTTCGCTAAAAAAGATCCATTTTGATTAAACAATCTTTCGGATCCAAAAAATATCGGGGTATACTTAACAGGTAGACGGATATAATTGAAGTCAAATTTGAAAGTATTAAAATCAATTGGAAAGCATTTTTTAATGAAAAAAAATTTATTAATGTTCGTAAAATTGAAATAAAGTTCGAAAAATGTATTGCGAACGAGAAGAATTGAGTAAACCTAGAAGAGTTCAAGCGAACTAAAAAAATTCTATAAATAAACAATTTCCAAAATAATCTGAAATCCATTTATATCTATTCAGCATCCTTAAAACTTTTTAAAACCCTAAAAACGCCTGGAAATCTTTTACATTACCCGTAAAATTTTAAATCTTTTGAAATCCCATTAAATTATTAAAGTCAATTTAAAAAAAATTTTGTTTTTAAAAAAGCCTAAAATATTTTAAATCTTATAAAATCGTTTAAAATACCTTGAAAATTTTTAAAGCTCTCGTAAATACGAAGGAATTTTCAAAAACTTACCTTATACTATTACAAATTCTTTGATCATTTAGTAAATTAATTCTCAGGTTCAATTAAATATAAACTTTTAAGAAGTCAAGAAAACTAAAGCCTAAGAAATTTATTAAAATGCATTTAAAGCATTTAAAAAACCTTAAAATAATTTAAATCCTTGTAAGCCTGATAAAATCCAGTAAAATATTCTAAAATATCTTAAAGCCTTATAGGTCTTTTAAGATCGTTACATCTCTTTTGAAATTCTAGAAAATACTTTATCCCAAAATATTTAAGCGCTTTAAAATCCTTCCAAATTAATTAAACGAGTTAACTCTTTCAAAGAAAAGTGACTGATGTGATATTTTTATTTTAAAAAGTGATTTGAGAACAAAAATGTGCAATAGTGACCTTACTACACATTTTTGTTTAGATTCCATTATGGACAGCAAATAACGTACATAGGTACCAAATCTTAAAAATAGGGTACTTTAGGGTCCTTAACTGAATACAAGGTACAATAGGGGTCTGCGAAACCTGTGCTGAGATCAAACTAGTTTCCGAAAATGAGCAAATTTTTGTCGTTGAATAATGGTTGCAAAGCTTCCCCAGCGCGGCGCTAGTGTGGCAAATGTAGAAATGGCCGTCGTCTGTCTTGGAATTTCGTCATAGCAACGCCTGAACATGCATGGTGGCAATTTCTACATTTGCAACACTAGAACCGCGCTCATAAAGCTTTACTACTTTAATGCATGGTGTACTTCCGACAAAAACCGGCTCGTTTTATTAATGTTAATGTAAAAGACAAAATATACACTTACCTTAGATAAAGTGTCCAAAGACACAATATTTTCAGGTAAATTGTTAAGATATTTCTCACTAGCACTGCTTGGTCCTGACTCTGTAAAAAAGAAATAGAGAGTTCTGACATTTTTGCATATGGATTGAGAAAATAGGGAGCATCTTCTTATTACGTAACGCCATTTTTGGCTATTCTAGACTCACCCCTCCATTTTATAACAACTTGTGACATTTCGATGAACCCCACCACAAAAATTCAGTATAATAATGGAATAATAATTTGAAACTTTTTGATATTTGCATTTTTAATTAAATTGTTTGGTAAATTTAGAGGAATCTGTGTTATCATCAGAGATGGTTACCACCAATTGTGTTTTCTATTAGCAGTATAGCGACGGAGATTATCTTTTTCAGAAAAAAGTTAATTTTGACATTTTTCAGACTTTTTTAAATTTAAAAACATTTACATAATTTAAATGTTAAAATAGACGATAGATTACTATAATCGTTTAGAGGTTCAAAAGTCTACTTATATATTTTTGGTTCATAATTCATCTAGCTTGGTTGAATATTCATTTCTTCAATTCAAAATTTAAGTATTCGCTAAAAAAATATTATTTTCTCTATACAAATTAATTTTCTGCACTAAAAACAAAACTGTTTTATTTTTGGTTGAAAATTGATATTTTAAAGAAAGTTTTCACACCTACCGAACAGGTCTAGCTTTTTGTGCCGGAATTTCAACACCTGTAGAAAATGTACTTTTGTTAAATTAATCATAGTCTTCTCGGGGAGAAGTTGGCCTTTTTCGTTTGAGTTTAACTGGTTTTTATTTTAAGTTAAACCTTATTTTGTTAAAATATTGACTATTATATGATTCGGTAAGAATTTATGTTTGTTCTTAAATATTCAACCATTTGATCGTGAATTAAATTTTTTGCTGAAAAATCATATTTTCCAATTGGAAAATAAACAATATATTTAGAAAATTACTATATTTATTTTCAAATCGAAGTATTCTGTTCAAAATTGTTTTTTTTTTTTTGTTTTAAAGGGTAAACATTAACGTTCTTATCAAAGAATCTAGTTTATCTATTACTGATTTAAGATTTTACTGTATAAGTTGAAATTTCTACTATTTAGTAGAAAATGAATATATTTTATATAGAAAATTAATTTCGCTTGTTGAAAATGCAACATTTTGTTTGAGCATTTAACTATTCTCTTAAAAGTTCTTCTTGTTTAGTTGAATTAAACTGGTTGAAAATTCGTTTATTTTTCTGTTGAAAATTATTTTTAAAATAAAAATTTAAGAATCCATTTTTATTCTAAAATTAATCTTCTTAAATCGAATTTTTAACTATTTCGTTAAATATTCATCTTTCTTGATTGCAAATTAAATTTTTGGAAGGAACTACTTCTCCTTCAGTAAAAATGTTAAAGGTTTTTTTTAATTATTCAAATTTTCAACCTAGAACTTTAATTGATAGAAGATCTTATTTGTTTATTGTTAAATTAGTATTACTAATACAAGTATTAATTAATAATAATGAACAATAAAATAAGCAATGAAAATGTTTAACAATAGAAAAATTATAAAATAATATTATCTTAAATTTCTTAATCTATAGAATGAATTTTTTTCAAAGTATCTCAAATTTAAATAAACTGGTTAATTAGGAAAAAAAATCACACCAAAACATTTATAAGAAAAAGTTCCTAGCAAACGGACGTTAGCAGCGCTAATTTTTTATCAAATTTGACATTGTTAATATGTTATTTATATCTAAGTATATGGAATACTCCTATGATAATTATGTTACGTTCGGAATGTTCTGGAAGAGAAATTAATGAGTCACATATTCTTTAAAGTTCAGAAGCTAATGCAATGATTTATCAAATATTTAAATGATTTTCAAAAGATTTTAAAGGTTTCGCAAAGATTTCGTATACATTCAAAAGATTTCAATGATTTTCCAAAGATTTGAATGATTTCAAACGATGTTACGAATTTAATCGTTCGATTTCAGAGCGGGAGGGGGGATTAACGCTTTGTTTCTCCCTGGGCCCCTGTCACTTCACAGTAAATTTCCCAGATATTATTTATCTAAAGTAGGATAAATTTAAATATATTTAATATTATTTTCTTATTTTTAGAATTTTTATATAATATATGGTACATTATTGACCTTACCAACAAAATCACTCAGGAAAATTGCGGTTGTAAGAAGGACAGTTCCAGCACAGATCATCATTTTTTACAATCAGCGGGTTTAATTCGTAAGCTTAACTGAGAATTTTTAAACAAACTCGCTGTTATTCATAATGAAGGTTACTAAGCTTGAATAGGAAGAACTTGACAATTATTAAAATGTACCTAACCCTGATGATAGAGATAACCTTCCCAATTTGAAAACAACAACAAGGTCTCATTGCTTATAGACTACCTGCCATCATTATTTGATATGTACTTATAATCTAACGGGTTCGAATAAAAAGTTCAATTTTTTATACACAATTTCAATTGGCCGTAAAGAATGTTAGTACTTTATTAATTACATATGGTATGGTGGTATTCATTTGTCAACTGAATGAGCGGATCTGTCGTGAACTGTCCTATGAAATGCCTTTCATAATCCTACTCATCAACCTGAATAGTGGAGTTGATATTGCTGTTGTTTCTATTTAAAAATTCGCATTATTGGATTCCGTTACACAATTCGCACGATTAGTTTCCATTGCAAAATTCGCATTGCTGGTGCCTCGTTGCGACATACCCTGGCGGACCGAAGGAACAGAAAGGAGCCTCTACTAAGTACCCGTAGATAAACTTTTAAACTGTTGAAATTTGGATTCTACGTTAAACTTTGTATTAGAAACTCACAGAGTAATCGTAATACTTTTTCTTGCAGCGTTAAAACCTTTAAAAAAATAAAATACCTGTCATTGACATGGGCCGCAGGCGCCTTCAAGTGCTTCAATGTCTGAATGCTAGCGCCACGTAGTGGAAACCTCAGACAACAACGCTGCGATGCGAGTGAGAGAGAGAGAATTTTATTTTTAAACTTCGCGCGCAACATACTACTTTTCTCATCACATTGTAAAAACTGCAAGTTGTAACAAAATTGTTGTAAAAATTGCAATATTCTTGGTCGTAAACAAATATTTTTGTAAAATATGTAAAAAATATAATCACAAAGTTTCTATGAAATTCCATCACAATATGTATTTAATTTTTATTCTGATTTGCTGGCAGATAAAATGTTTTCAAATTCTTCATGAGTTGCCCGAAATGCATGCACAGAATGTGTAACGACCATCGTGCACCTGTATGCATAGAATGCGAACGTTTTGTCGAAAAATAAGTATTTTCTTGTATTTTTTAAGTATTTACATAATTTTTATGTTAAATAAATTTTTTTTTTTTTTATGGCATTTTCTTGTTATTTAATATATTTACTTTTACTTGTCAACTCTGAAAGCACGAAATTGCCTCTTTGGAAATATGGCAACTTCGGGGGTATAGGAAAAATACATAGTATAATTAGATCACATAAGCAGCCAATTTTTTCAGATGAGAAGGCAGTTTCTTTCGTTTTTAAGAATTTAAAAAAATATATTGAATGAATTCGTATCATTTGAAAACATTTTCAAAAGCTTTAAAATTTTTGAAAATGGTTGAAAAATATTTAAAAACTTCAAATCGATGTATAAAAATTTTAAACGAAGTGTCAATTTTCGAAAATTTGGAAGCTTTTTAAGAAGTTTGCAAAGCTCTGAAAAAATAGCCCTGGCACAATTTTTAATGACATTTATTTCCGAAAAGTAAATATTAAAGAACATTTTAAATGATTTAAATAAATTTTATAATATTTATACAAATTTCGAAACAAATCTAAAGAGGGAATTTTTTTTAATTTCTTCCAAACTTCTAAAAGTCTTAAATATCTTTGGAACTTGGTTTTTGTTTTCGATTTTAAACGATCCTGTGAAGTAGAAAATAAAAAATACTTTTTTAACAGATCTAAAATCTTCAAAAATCTGCTTCAATTTTCTCAAGTCTCTTAGGAAATGTATAGTTATATAATGTAAAACGCAAATAAACAAAAATATTTAAAAAGTGAATAATTATTCAAAATTTTTATTTCGTATTCAAAGTTATTTTTCCCTTGAAAATATAATTTTTATGGAGTTATTTTCTTTCTTTACTGAAAAAACTTGTCAGATTGAAATTTCAAGTAATTTTTTGAAAATTTTTCTTTTTTTTTATAAATATTTTGAACTCGAGGATACAACTATTTTGTGAATAATTTATTTTTTCTATAAAAAAATTATAACTTTAAGGCTTTGCATTTTTGTTGACAACTTTAAAATTTAAATTACTTATAACTTTGCCAAAATGATATTTTGGTTTCAAAACGGTAAACTACGTATCGTCTTCTTTTCATTTATGTGAAATAGTCCTTCAAATTGAAAATAATTTCTGCTGTTATTAAAATAACTTAAAAAGGGATCAATTGTACATTTCCTATGCAAATACAAAAAGTTGACAAACTGCTAATACACGTTTCTATATAATCCCTATTGTTTTTTATAATCTCAAGAGCTTTCTTCAATACGTAAAACTATCATTCACAAAATTAATAACATGTCAAGTTCGCGTGTTGCGAAATCAAATTTCATCAATTCCATTTACACAGTGTCAGCATATGTAGACTGACTGTATGAATTCTTTTGTAAACGCAAGTGCCGCCTACATTTTAATAGCCTCTGAAATGACAAAATAAAGAAGAAATAAATATATATATATATGTATTTATGTTTGAGGTCTCAAAAAAAATGATATTAACTTTGTTGCAGCTCAAATGTCCATGGTCTAAAAATAAGATTTTTTATTTTTATATTTGCCCCTTTTAAAAATGTGCGCATACAGGCAAAGTTTATCATTTTCAGACCTTTAGTTCATATCGAAATTCGTGCGGTTCCGAACTGAACCTGATTGACAAGCCGGCGTTTTATTACGAAAAAACAGCGCTCGAAGATATATGCAATAACTACTATGCCAACCAGCGCTATTAATTCAAATTAATAGGAATATCAAATGCACGCATTTAACGAGATATTTAGAAAATTATAACCTAAAACTTAGGAACGTAGAAAGAAACTCAAAACTCTTGAGAAAGTCACTAGGTCCATTTCTCGCGCTTTGAAATTCCAGAAATAAAGATTGAAGTAAACAAGAAGATCTGTAGAAAATCACGATATCCGAGGAAGTCAAGTCTAGCGTATAAATAAACATCTGAATGTTGTAGACTTGAGAAATTCGAAACAGATCACCCTCAATTTTAAAACCTTTCAACTTCCGCATGTAACAAAAAAGATAGGAAAACTATTATTTAACTCGAAATTGGATGCTTATTCTTTTCAGAATTGCGTCCTTTATTTTACAGCATTTTCAAAAACCTCAGTTAAACTTGACGACAACCATTTAACTTACCGCTACACGTGTTTGGAATTAACCCACCCAGGGGCCTTGGCGATGCAGCTTTAAACTGTCCGGCTATGTAAAAACACTGGCTCTTGTTCCGAGATTTTGAAGTGCTTCTGGAAACTGTCAACAGACCACCTTCCCACTCCAGCGACTCATAAAGAGTGACTCGTTACTCGTGGACCCTTGGCGATAGAAAGAGTAAATCCTGTAGGGCAGCGATTCCCAAACTAGTGCCGACGGTCAGCAGCCCGACCGCGGTCGGGGGAAGCCACCCCGGGCCGGGCAGCCCCCTAGGGGGGAAGCCAGCCAGGGCCCACCTCCTCGGCAGCCCCCCCGCTATGAGAACCCTTTCATTGTCATGCGATTTAAGGCTGTTTCAATAACTAAAATCCTAAAGACGTGGCCCAATTCAATTCTAATTATCTGAATCACTTGCCTGATGTAATTTTAAGACAATGAAAAAAAAGTTGATGAAAATCGGTTAACATTTCGAGTAATTAAGCACATATTAAAGTACATGCAAAATTACAAGAACTGTCAACTGGCATTGAAGATATTAACCGATTTTCATCAACTTTCTTTTCATTTGCTTAAAATCAGATTAGGAAATTGATTCAACTAATTAAAATTTAATTTATTAACATTTTAACAAATTAATTTTTCTCAACCGGCTATAATTCTCTCGCCTGAAGCATAAAACCTCCCGCATGACCCACAGTCAAGTATCCCCCTTGGGTTCTAGTACACGGAAAAAAATGGTAGGGTGGCGGCCCTGCCCCTCCCTGAAAACTGCAAAAAAAGTTTGGGAATCGCTGCTGTAGAGTGCAGGGCAGCGATTCCCAAACTTTTTATGCACTTTCTGAGAAGCGGCAGGGGCCCCACCCTCAAATTTTTTCACAATACTGGAACCCAAGTGAGACACTGGACGCTAGTCGTTCATGCTCGGTTGCTTGCTTCGCTGACCTTCTCGTTGTTAGAGAATTAGAGCCGGTTGAGAAAAATGAAAAGTTGTTTAAATATTAATCAATAGAATTTTATTAAGTTCCGTTAGATTTGTTAGATTATCAAATAAACTTTTAAAAAGGTAGAAGAAGATCGGATAATAACTTCAAGAGTTATCGCACTTTTGTTACATTCACAAGATTTGTAAATATTTCATTTATTAGTTCGGATATTAACCGATTTTCAAAAACTTTGTTTTCATTTTCTTTAAATTATATCACGAAATTTATTCAGCCAATTAAAATTTAATTGCGCTAAGTCTTTATAATTTCATTTATTGCAAGTTCATAACAATGAAAGGGTCATTCGTGGTAGGTACACGAAAGTCGAGGAAAGTAGCCTTCTGCTCGCAGCGGGGAGCCTGCCTCGGAGCCTGCCTAGCTGCCCGCCCCGGAGTGGCATCCCCCTGCCGGCGACAGCCTCATCGGCTGGTGGCACTAGTTTGGGAATCGCTGCTGTAGGGGATAGTTTTAGCGACTATAATTTGTTAAGCGGGGCTGAATCACCGCCATCAACTCGCACTTGCCTAGCGAGACCGCGCAACAGCAGTAGCCGAGATTCCAACCAAAATCAGATCTTCGCTGTCTTCTGAATTGCTCACTTCTTTTCTCTGGGAAACTTTAAAACTATAAGAACTTGGAATCTTAAAGTTAAAATCTCGCGGGTCGAACGCGTTTGCAATTTTACTATGCGTGCAAAAAGATAACTGTTATTAGTGCGCCGGTTAAAATTTAAATTCATATTCAACGTTCTTAAATGAACGACATAAATTCATAATTATAATTATCTTGTGTAGTAAAGGGTTTGTTTCGCAATCATCAAATATTTCAGAAGGTCGTTCTAACGACCGTGATGCAGCAGTGATGCCGGATGAAAAAATACATTTTGAAATTGAACAATCTCAACGTTGCGCAGTGGTCAAAGAACCCAAAAAGCTGGCAATAATTCATTGATGGCATAATTTTGCGATGAATTTTCTTACTTGGGGGTTTTTTGTGTCGCTGATTATAAATCTAATATTATTTTGGAAAATAAAAAAAAGACGGGAGATTCTTACGAATTTTGATTTTTTTAATGAAAAAAAGAATCCCTTGGAGATTTTGGGTGTCACTGATTACGAATCTGATATTGGTTTCATAAAAACAAAATGGAGGATACAAAATGGCAGTGGATTTTCACAATTTATGGGGTCATAGATTACAAATCTGATATTGTTAAGCAAACAAAAATGGCGGGGGATTTCTATAAATCTTGATTTCTTTTCAAAAAAATTGATTCCTGAAAGGTTTTTAGGGTCGCATATTTAGATAACAGGAAATCAATGGACAGAGAGTTTCAGCATATAGATCAGCCTTTTTTACTAATGATTAAATGAGAGAGTAATTTACGATTGTAGACAGATTTCGATAACTGGATTATTCTTGCAATCTTTTGACGAAATCGACATTTTCTTTAAATATTAAGTCGATATTTTGTTATGCTTTAAACAAAACGTACCTTTAATAAAACAGACGTCTGTTTATTTGGCTAGTTCAAGCTAATAGAAGAGTAAAGTGACCCAATTAAACGATGTCACGGTATGAATAACGGGCACTGCACAATGAGCGTTGCCGAGCGCATCTGTACATTCTATCTGAAATAATTTCTCAAGGCCAAACCGGCATTTTTTGGGAGTCAATTTTTGATTAATTTTTAACTTTTATCTTTGTCATATCTATTTATGTTTTACAATTTTTTCTAGTAATTACATTCATGAGAACAATCCAGGCTGTTTTATTGAAATTTATTACTCCATTAAAAACCAATACACTTTTGAAAAACTGTTCTTTTTAGTCGTGACATGTACATGTTTTAGTGCGTTCGACGTGTGTAAACGAGAAAAAAGAAACAGTTATGGACGAGCGCATTTCCTTAGATATTGATCTCGAAAGATGCTAGGAATACTACTATGCTTATCTGAATCTTTGAATGTGCCTAAATTTTATTTTTTTGCATTATGGACAGCGTTTTAGGATTTTTGACAACTGTTCGTTGGTTTGAATATTCCCGCTTTCATCGGCCATCTTAGTTCATGGGCTGACGTCACACTACATAATTCAGTAATTTTGGATGCTGCCCTAGATCTTGCAAAAAATATTCCTAATTTTCAAAAGAAGCCGCCTATCATCACAGTAAGAATCGTACTTCGCGACATCGCAGCATCCTATCGAAGTTAAGAGTCACCAAAGTAGCCGGGATAATTTAATTTCCGTGGTATCACGACCGTCTCCTTGGCGCGGCCGTAATCGTTAAAGGAAAGAATACAGCCCTCCATTTAAACTTATTGAGCGTACGCCTGACAGCTGACGCCGCAAGAGTCAGCCAGCGATTGAACAGAACGTCGATATCCGCCAGGTTAAAAGTAGGCAATTTCCTGAAAGAAAGAACTTTTCGTGTGATTAAATATCAAATCTCTATATTTTAAAACCGGTTCTACACATTTTTTAGTATACTGGACCAGATATTTTGATTAGAGGCCTAGAAGAACTGGACCTTTTATACCATCAGGAAGTTTTGGACTCTGGCAGTAGAAGTACATGTAGTCAATTACGATCTGCTGGTCCTGATTGCGGTCGGAGTTCTAGGAATTGATTACTTTTTGACGAAGAAGAGGTTACAATTTTATTCACACTCAAAACAATATTCACTAACATTAACCCTATAAAAACCCATTCTATTCATATATATTTTAATTACAGTACTCCTGTTGAGTAGCTCTTTTTCGAATATTTCCATTCCCCTACATAGTTCCGTTCTGTTTGAGACTTGAAACCACTCTTTTTTAGTAATTCCATGTGAAGTACAGCCATATCTGCTGTGACACAGGAATGCAAATCACATGAAATAGTATTTTCAAATCTAAATAAATTTAAATTCACGTCCTAATGTATTTTTTAAATAAAACTTACTTTGATTGATTACAAGGGAAACCGACATTCGATTGTAACACTTATTCACACAAGAAGCAATTCCAATTTCTTCTCGAACTACTCAGAATGAGTGAAACAAAGCATAATCTCTAAGCTCGAAAAAAAACGACGGTCCTTACAATGAAGCCAGACCTCGCCAGGTCATACACATTGAAGCATCGATTTCTGATATTTGAGAAGGGTATCTGTCTCTACTCGACATTAGCAAAGACGTTGTACTTGGCAACGAAGGAGTATCAATCAAAGACGGTAAGATTCTTGCAGTAACAAATAACAATAGTCACAAACATGTAGAAATAGAAGTATGTAGAGCATCTAGAACTGTTACCTCTCGTCATTTACGATTATACCAATTCTAGTGAAAATTTTATTCTCGATGAAGCTTCAAAGTTCTCACTGTTCCATCCATCGAAAGCAGAGCGAATTCGACTTATCGTAGACAGAATTAACGTCAAAAGTTTATATAAACCAAGCCGAAGGAGGTTGATTACAATAGTTAGAAAATGTCAGTGTTTATTTGACCTTCCAGAGACGAGGTCGCGAGAATGCATATGACAGAATTTTTTTTCCTGCCGTTGAAGAATTTCCGGTGATGAAGAAATGATATCATCATCCGCCGGTACAAAAGGAGTTTATTTTGAATAGAAATACCGAAATTTTCTTAACTATAAGTAATCATCCCCTTTCCTTCCCCTTAAAGCTCACTACTGATTCTTCTAAGAAAAAAGCTGACGTTTTAGGAAATCGTCGGTGAAGATTAGTTAACGACTATCGTGAACTTAAATCCATAACCGTGATAGATGGTTTCCGCCTTCGCAATATCACTGAGTGCCCGAATTCCGACGGATCCGACTAACAGATCTAAAAATGCGTTGACGGCCAATTGTGGTCACTATGTGTTTCTCGATGTGTTTTTGGGTAAAAGGGAGTTCCAGTAACGATACAGCGTTTGATGAATCGTATACTTATAGGTTTGCAAGAGCAGGAATTATTCGTCTACCTTGACATTGTAATTTATTCTGATACACAGAAAGAGCATGACAGGAAGGTATACAGGCTCATCAAGCGTCTCTCCGTCGCTGTTACCAGACTTCAACTTAAGAAATTCACTTTTTTTTCTTCACTCAGGTGACCTACCTAGATTATGTAATTTTAGAAGAAAGAGTTTAACCAAGCTACAGTGAGATTAAGGCAGTAAGAACATTTCCTGTACCAACTTGAACACCAACGTAAACCGTCGGGGGCGTATGAACAACTTTTGGCGGATACTCCTGTGTTTTGTAAAAAATTTTTTAATAGTTTTTCTATAGCGGAGATAAGGGTAAATTAAGTATGCAACGGAAGTGAGGAAGAAAGGTAGCTCTTACATGTTGAAATAAATATTTTTCCTGCTTAAGTACTTAACAAGTTTGCGGTCCGTTGAGCATCTCGTTTAAAACCTACTTGACCATTCGAAGATAGCAGTATTTAAAAGCGGACCACTATTTTTCAACTATGTCTGTACAAGTGAAACGCCTCACAAAATACTGAAAGTGGGAAGCACACACTTTTACGTAGAACACAATGTATGACGCATTATGCTATTTTATAAACAGACATTCGAAGAAGTCATTAAACATAAAATCACTCACTTTTATAGATTTCATATCAATTGTCTACGAAAAACACCGGTTTTACAATTCGAACGTCAACGGTCGACTGTTTGAGGTTATAAAACACTGCAGTGAGACTCTGATGCTTGAAGTCGATTGGACTTCTCTTTCTACCATGTAAGATAGACAGCGAGGTGCGATCAAATTCGAAACGATGGTTTCGAGGTATCACCTTCTATCGCATGAGGCAGACAGAGAAGATCAGATTGTCGTTCAATGACAAGTCAATATTTTCGTTTAGAAATTACAATGCCCTCTCTTTCTATCCAATAGATTAAAAAACAAGTTTCCTAGCCATCGTTTCAAATACGACTTTTTGGTAGCTACGACAGCTTCACCAAAATAAGGGTAATAAGGACAAATTTTAGTTTCAATTAAATATTAACCAGAAACGTTTCAGTAAATAATTATTTTTAAACCGTCATGTAAAATGTTTCATCAAAATTAATTAAAATGCACTACTCTTTCTCACCAACGCTTATGGCATGGTAGCCACACTGCTAGTCAGCGCGAGCTCGTTATCGTGCTTATTCAGCATTGCAAACGTGTGTGTTTTCTACTTGAGAGTGAATTGACGCAACATCAGGACACGGTAAACCTATTAGGACGTAATGGTCGTCAATTCGACAATTCTCAGAAGGCTCTAATAAGCGTGGCTCTAATTCGATTTTATCTATTCTTTAGTTTCCGAACTGTGTGCTTTCTCAGAAGTAACTTTTTGGTTGGTAGATGTAAAATATGTAAGTTTTTCTCTTATATTGGGTCAATTTTTTTTCAATGTTATACATTAAATAAATATTTGCAAATTAAATTAAAGACGGATTTGATGAATTCCTCATATCACTTTTGCACTCCCCCCCCCCTCCTCCCACCACCGCTCTCTCTCTCTGCCCATCATCATTCACATCTTCAGAGGTCCTCGAACGATCAACTCCCAAAGATTTTGTACGCTTAAAGTGTCTCGAGGTTTGATTAAAATGAAAGGGAGTTAAATAATTGTCTTAAAGCCTGCAGGTCAACTTCATTAATCGGTCATGCTAAATAATGTCAGCGATAGGTTATTTGTCCGCGTATTAAATAATAATTACTTTGATACTTTTCTGCTGACCAATTTTTATTTTTACAATTACTTCTCACAATAAAGTTTTTCAATCAAAACCCTGAGGTTTTTTTACTACAATGGTAGATTTTGACTAAAATGGGTTTCCACAATACTCAGTAATTTTCATTTTACAATAAAAATAAATAAAAGCAATTCCATGAAGAAACACAAAAATTAAATTAAATTATGAAAACTTCTAGAATTAGTGTAATTGATTGCTGCGAAGGTCCATTAGTGCCTTCCGGGCAATTTTTTGTGGACTGAATTGTTTTTCAAGCCACGAGAATTAAAAAAAAACTTATTTTTATTCAAAAACAATGAAAGATGTTACAAAATGCTGAGAACAAATTTTGCTCATTTGCAAAAATTCTCATGGCAAAAAAATTTGTTTGGCTCTTGACGGCTGTGGTAAACAGCACCAGTTGAGCAAGCTTCTGTAAAAAAAAGAGGTTAATGAGTAAACGTTTTTAACACTGAGGAAAATTTTTAAGTTTGTACAGAACTAGTTTCAACTATTATCAAATGTTTCCATATTTTGAGTTCTAAGTTCGATGGCACTGTAAAGTTCTAAAGCACTTCTCTTATACGTTCCAATACCTAAAATATGCCCAGAAATTCTATAAAAACAAGACTAATACTTTTTTAGCTTGAAATCTCTCAAAACATTTCTCTGAATCTCCATGAATAGAATTTTTCAGATTTAAGAAGATCGAGAGAGATTTCATAAAAATTTCAGAGCTATTTGAAAGACTTCAAGGGATGTCTAAAGATTTTGAAATCATTCAATTAATTAAAACAATCTTAGCCGATTTTTAGAGATTTTGATGGTTTTACATGGATTTTAAAGGGTTATAAGGAATTGTTATAGAATTCTGAAAATTAAAAGCGATTTTAATAATTGAATGAGATTACAAAGATATAAAGAATTGCAATGGGTTTCACAGGACTATAAAGGATTTTAATATTTTTAGAAATTTCTATAATTTCACGAAACTTTCAAGGATTTTAAGAGATTTGAAAACATTTGAAAGTATTTTTAAAGGTTTTGATTATTTTTGAGGGAATTCCAAATTTCGTTAGGAATATCATATGATTTTAAAGTTTTTTTTAGGGAATTTCAATTATTGGAACCGACTTTCAGAGACTTATATTGGGATTTTAATTAAATTTATAAGATTTTCAAAGATATCAAAAGGATTTCAACGGATTTTGACCAATTTAAAGAGGTATCTAGGTGTTTGGATGATTTTGTACAATTTCAAAGAATTTTAAGAGATTTGAAAACATTTCCAAGTATATCTACGGAATATTTTAATAAATTTTGAAGGATATCGGTGAATTTAAAATAGATTTCGTTGGATATAGTTGTTAACAAGAAAAAGAGCTATACATTTGTTATTAATTACTTTCTGATAGGACAAGTAGTTTTGGTTTTAATTGTAAAAATGACAAATTTGTGGAAAAACGACAAAACGTACAAAAACAAAATGATAGAAAAGTTATTCACCAAAAAAAGAGATACAAATTAGTAATGATTTCTTACATTCTCATCATTTATTATTGAGAAAGTATTAAAATTGAACGAAACTTGACACCACGACATTAAAATTTTGAAATAAACGAAGCAAAATATGAAATAAGTCTTAAAAACTTTTGAAAAATCCTACAAAATGTCTTAACTATTTTTCAAAAGGACTCGTAATTTTGTTCATATCTATCGTAAATAATATGCAGAAAATCGAAAATTCCAATATGATGTCAAAAGACGTGAGATGCGTTAAAATCTAAAAGAAGACTTTTATGATATTTTGCTGTTTTTATAAAAATAATTTGAAAACCAAAATCCTATTCTTAGCATAACAACGCGAGTTAGATAAAAATGTCTAAAAAAGTATTGTAGTTTTTTTTTATTTATTTTAACATTCAAAAATTTTTGTTTTGTTTGAATTATAATTTTTTATAGTGGCCAAAAAACGTGTTTTTTTTAAATTGATTCCTATGCACATGTTTTGAAAAAAGTTGAGTATATCGAGCTTACAAATTCTTTAGCTTAAATCAACGAAACATGCTGTTATTTGGTTTTTGTAACAATAAAATTTTATAGTGATGTTTTAAGCGTTAAACTATTGTCAATTTAACCTTTTTTTGAGCGATTTTGACGACTTGCTAAAACTAAACTTTTAGAGGCAATAAATGATGGTGATTGAATGATTTTATGAGCAATAGGGAAATTTTATGGAATTTTCAAATCCAAAACGGTAACAGAAGATATGAACCGATTTCAAACATTATTTTTTCTACTTTTTCGGCTGTCAATCCACAAATTATTTTGCTAAGCCAAAATGATTCAACTTATTTGATTATTATCGCTTTTCTATTGTATAAGTGCATTTATACACTATTAATAATTTACTTTGTACATTAATAAAACACACATTAGGTACAGAACAATCAAGACTTGTTGGCAAAAACTGCGACCAATATCAGAATTTTTTTCTTTTGAAAACTCAAATACTGCACCAGAACTAAAGTAACACAGAAATAGTATCGTATAGATGATAAAAGTTAAGAACTAGAGAAAATAAAATTTTAAATATGAGATTCGTGTATGGCGCACCGCAGCGATTTGGCTGCGCTTGGACAGTTGTTTCGACCTTGCCAACTTTGAAGCTGATCTACGAGGGTAGTTCAATAAGTCCTTAAAATGACCAACATATGGCGCGCGAATCGCTCCAAATCATCTGTTTTCAGTCAGCACCACTCCCGACTAGATATATG
>NC_046660.1:16600837-16603633 GCF_010883055.1 Belonocnema kinseyi
ATATATTATATTATATAGTATATAATTATTTATAATTATTTTAAAATTTTGCATTACGCTATTTCGGAGAATCCAGGTATAAGGGGATAATTAAACATTAATTTTTAATCTACAAGAGCAAACTGTTAATAAAGCAGTTACATTTTTTACCATATAGCTGAATTTTTATCCTACAAAGATGAATTTTCTATTGAGAAGATTAACTTTAAACTTATATAGGAAAATTTTGTTACCAGAAGTGGAATAGCTGATAAAATAATTTTTACCCCACAAAACAAAAATTTTAAGCAAAATGATCAAATTTGTTAATACATATTTTAATTTATTATAAAAGTAATTGAATTTTCAAGAAAAAAGGTTATTTTCAACTAAATACTTAAATTTTCTCTCAAAATTGTAGAATTTTCAAACCAAGAAGCTGAATAATGTTCACAAATCCTAATGTTTAATTTATAAATATGAATTTTCAACATAAAATTCAATTTATAGACTAAATATTAGAATGTTTAACTAAAAATTATGGATTGAAAAGAAAATTAAAATAAAAGTTAATTTTTTCAAAGTTGTTCAACCTGAAATTAAGTATTCCATTGTTAAACCGAAAAAAATTAATCCTAACCGAAACATGTAACATTTAAACAAAAGTATATTTCAATTTCAATTTAAAAAAAAAGTCAAGTAGAGCAAGAGACGCGAATTTTGAACATAGAAAATTAATTTTTTAAAGCAAAGATCAATTTCCAACTTTATTCATAAATTTTTAATTAAGAATAGGTCGTCGATACAGGTAGCGAACGTTCGGTACAAAGTACTAGATTTTTTAATACGTGTGAATACTTCTTTCAAAATCTCAATTTTGTTTCAAAAACGAAAAAGTTCCGTTTTTATGAACGTTCTCAAATTGAAAAAAAATCTGAACAATTTAATTGAAAATACAAGTAACAAATAGTCTTAACTTAATTCATTTGTTATATTTCATTGTTACGTTCACATTTCATATTTAAAAGACTCTACCTATCTTCGGAATACACAAAAATGTCACAAACCTCTATTTCTTACAGAATCAAGACCAAGTGGCCCAAGTAGTCCAAGTAGTTCAAGTAATCTTGAAAAAGTTAATAATCACATTATAAAACCAAATGGGCTGCATGCTCAAATTATAGCTATAGTAAGTGGATATTTTGTCTTGTACTCTGACTTTAATAAAAACGAGCAATTTTTTATCGGCTGTAAATCATTCATTAAAATTCTGGATCTTCTTGAGTGTGGCGCTAGTGTGACAATTGTAGAAATGGACGCCCTTCATGTTTACGTGTTGCCATGACAACATGTCGATACAGGCGGTGGCCATTTTCACATATGATACTTCAGCGCCGCGATCTTGGGAACTTTTTAAACTGCACTTGCGTCGTACCGACAATCCGACTAGTCACTATCAGAGCGCTAGTTTTGATTTATGTAAATATTATGATTTAAAATTTATGATAAATAATAATTGGAAAATGCATGCAAAGTAATTTTTTAATCCTAACTCAATATCTTGGAGTAAAAGATGAAAAAACAATGCTAGTAAAAAGGTGATAGAAATTTCTATTTTTGTGCAAAAAATATCCGTTTTAATAGTATAAATATAATTTGATGATTTGTATACGATATTACATATTTTATTATATTTATGCAATAATAAATTAGTAATTGTAGTTCAGGTCTTCTTCATGTTATTAAAAAAATGTGTGTGATAACATCTATCAGTGCAGTAATTCATGATTTTTAATTCATTTTTGGTAATTTAGTGATTTAATTTTAAGTCACCTTGTCGAAAATAAACAAAAATTTTATTTTAAAATACGACAGAGACGAGATTAATCAATGTGACAAACAAAAATGATTTATTTCTCTGAAATCAGAATTCACAACTTCTTTCTCATTACAATCGATTTGTTTTTGTTTGTCACTCCAAAATGTTATTTTATGATTAGGAAAATTCTATTGAGGCATTTCTCAATCATTATTTATTATAAATATTAAATCTGAATATTTATATAATTTAAAATCAGCGCGCTAACAGTGACCAATTGGGTTGTCAGCGCGACGCAAGCGCAGTTTAAAAACTTCCCAAGATTGGGGACACTGCCCCTTACGTATGTACTCCTTGATTTTGCATCTGTCCAGGCGTCTCCGAGTCAAAAAGCCATTGCGACAAAAATGCTTGATAGCATACCAATAGATAATATGGTATCAGAAGAATGGGAAAGACAGCAAGCTATTGAAGAAGCACAACAGCCAAAACTCGTTCCGCGAAAACCCAGCCCACCACCAAAGAGGTGCGTAAAGCTAGAATTATAAGATTTTCATATTGAAAAAATCGTGAATAGCCTATTTTACATCCGATCCTCTTAACCTTCGAGCGGGCGCTAGGGTGGCAATTTGGCCGTCATTTTAATAAAAACCATCTTGTAATAGCCAAAGAAATCACAGCGAATGAAGTATAAAAACAATTTTTTTTGGGTAAATTTTTTTTTATTTTTCAACATAATCTCCTTGGAGCTCTATACACTTGGTCAATCGCTTTTCAAGTTTTTTTAATCCTTCAGAAAAATGCGTGTTCTGAAGTTCCTCAAAATAAGCAGTTACAGTCTGTCAAGTTAAAGCGTGGGTGGCTTTACTCGCAGTCGGTAAGGTGTATCGACATGGTTTTGGTGTGAAAATATTAAGAAGAGCTCCCTCTTTCATGCTTTTTGATTTAACATTCAGTTTGCTTTCAATTCTCATCTTGTTATGTAGGTGAATAGGTGC
>NC_046660.1:16603733-16606265 GCF_010883055.1 Belonocnema kinseyi
TATACTTGATACTTGACATGAAATTTGCTAATTTATGGTTTTTTTTTCAATTTTAAGTTTCACAATTACCAGTCTGAATTAACGGTGTTTTTCTGTTTTTGTTTTGCTCATAGAATACATTGAAGAAAAATGGATTTTACCTTTTATGATCTTGGATTTTAAACCTTGTGACAACAATCTACTTATATTAAGCCATAAAAAGTGAATAATAAGTTTTATGATCCAATGTTTAAAAAATTAGCATTCAAATTTTACCGCCTAATACCTACAGATTGCCGTCCCAATTTTTAAAAGCCGAGATCATAAACGGTATAATCCATTTTTCTCATTGTTTATTTTATCAGCTCTAATATTAAATTACAACTTTGTATGTAATAAAAAGGCGAAAATCTAGAATTTTAGAAGATTTGATGCTTTAAAACATGCAATAAATTCATAAATAAATTTTACATTATCAAATTTTAATAATGGCAGCAGTGGGGCCTCGTGGTAGAAGTGAAACTTTGATGGATTAACTTTGACCATTTTTCTGAGGAATTATAATGAGTTTTAAAAAGATCGCATGGTGAGAGAGTCCAGAGAGAAAAAGAGAAAGAGCTTACATGTGCTTGCTTATTCTGGCAGTAGTGGGGATATCACAGAGACGTCACTCCCGCTTCAAGAGACATTTTTTAAAATTTATTTCAACTTAAAAGTTTATAATTTTTATTTATTCTTATTTTGAAGATTTCAGTTAGGAACAATACAATTTTAACTCCTTTTTAATCAGAAAATATTTTTCAATTTAAAAGCCTTTAGATATATTCAAAGTTTTTCTTTCCATTTAAAACAAAATTCGTAATTTCCAATTCGTTTTAATTAATGTTTTATAATTTTAATTTTTAAACCATGTTTTACTGTTTTTAACGCTTTTATTGAAATTATTTTATTTCGGAAGCAGTACAGTTTTATTTTAATTATTCACTTTGCTAATTACAATTAAATACACATATATTTTTAATGAAATTAAAATCAGCTGAATTAAAATTACCTGAATAACATACAAGGAAAATGTGATGAATACAAATTCTTCTTATGTAAATATGTTATTCAGTTTTATCATTTTAAAACTAAGTCGCTTGTAAATACGTAGTACTGTTTGAGCTGGCGTAGCCTATTCACATATATGATAATTACTACATTCTTCTTCTTTTGAAAAGTAGAAAATTTTCCAGCAATATTTTTCTACAAAATATTTGAATCCTAAATTAAATAGATAATTTTTTAACAAATAATGTGGTTTTTTTACCCAAGTAGACAAATTATTATAAAAATGTCGACAAATTTAAGCGAGAAAGTCCAATTTTGTTAGAAAACAGTAAATAAAAAAATTTTCAACAACAAAAATTTGTTAGAAAAAGAATGGAATTTTTGTGCAGAAAAATTAATTTTTTACACACGTAGAGGAATTTTCAATAAAATACATTGATAATGTTGAATTTTTAGGAAAAAGTGAATTTATCACCAAATGGTTTAATTTTTAACTAAAATTATCTAGCTTGAGCCAATAAAAAGTTTTTGTTTTTTTTAAGTTTTTCGACTTTAAACCAAGAAGTTGACTTTGAAACAACAAAAATTAGTTGTCAACGGCCGCGTATAGGTTTAAACACAAAATAAAATTGGAGAGTTTAGAATGCTAACCCCAGATTAGAGAGCGTAGAATTCTAACACTATATTTAAGAGTTTAAAATGCTAACCCCAGATTAGAGAGTTTCGAAGGCTAATCCCATATTGGAGAGTTTAGAATGCTAGCCCCCTTATTGGGGAGTTTAGAATTCTACCCCCTTATTTGAGAGTTTAAAATGCTAACCCCAGATTGGAGAGTTTAGACTTCTAACATCAGATTGGACAGTTTAGAATGCTAACCCCAGATTAGAAAGTTCAAACTACTAACTCCAGATCAGAAAGTACATTATAAAGGTACCCAAATATACTTTCCACATTTTTAGAATTTTTATATAATATATTTTACATTATTGAACTTACCAACAAAATCAAGCAGGAAAATTGCGATTATCAGAAAGAAAGTTCCGGTAACAATCTTCATTTTTACTGTCGTTGAGTTTAATTCGTAAGAAAATCTGTGAAATTGTTAACAAAATCAATGCTATTTATGCTAACGACCCTGATGATTCACGAAATCAGAATAATTTGAAACCAAATCAAGGTCTCATTGCGTACAGAGCAGGCGTGAGGATTACTTGATATTTACTGTTTACATACCTATCACGCTCATTCCGTATCAACTTGCAAAATTAAGTATGAGGCAAAAATTATTAAAATATAAATTTTTTATTTAAAACAATTTTAATTCTACGTATCGCTTTGTTTTAAAGAACCAACATCTTTTTGCATCCTGCATCAAAGATATAATACCTCTTTTGAATTTAAGAAAGGGGGAGGGTCGGTAAGGCCGGTTTTTGGCCTAATTTATTTTTGGACCAAAAAATCTGAAAAAATCATGGTAGTATCTTATAAGTATCTCGAGTCGAT
>NC_046660.1:16606365-16608072 GCF_010883055.1 Belonocnema kinseyi
AAATCGAGAGAAAACGGTAAAAAATCCAAAAAAATACGTTATAGGTTTTTGGAGTCGCTAATTACGAATCTGGCATCCGTTGAACTCTATCGCTTCAGGTTTGTAATCAGCGACCCCAAAAACCTATAACATATTTTTTTTTAATTTTTTTACCATTTTTTCTCGATTTGACCTTCAAATAACCTTCAAATGACCTTGAACCTGAAGCGATAGAGTTCAACGGATGTCAGACTCGTAATTAGCGACTCCAAAAACCTATAACCTTTTTTTTTTACCGTTTTCTCTCGATTTGACCTTCCAGTGACCTTGAATCTGACGCGATAAAAGTCAAAGGACGCCAGATTTGTATTCGGCGACCCCGAAAACCATAGTAAACCCGAGCTAACCTCAGAATACATGTTTAAGAGTGTCAAATCTCTCGAAAATACAGTTGGTGGGTAGTGGTGTTTCCTATATTTGTAGGGGTGGCTGGGGGGTGGAGGGTAGTCCGTTTAGCGTGCAATCGACTCGAGATACTTATAAGATACTACCATGATTTTTTCAGATTTTTTGGTCCAAAAATAAATTAGACCAAAAACCGGCCTTACCGACCCTCCCCCTTTCTTGGGAGAAGAAAAAAATTAAAAACCTACAATTGATATATTCTTATTAATTTTTATCAATCTCTGTCATCTTTCTTTATACACATAATAACTGATGGACAATTGAAACATCACCCATGATTTTTTAAACAATTTTTAATTACTTAAATAAATGTAACTTATTGAAACAAATATTTATTTACAAAAAAGAAAATTAATTATCGTACTTTCCGAATAAAATAGTTCATTATTGTTTGGAGTAGTGCATTATATGAATAACAATGTGTAATTATTTAAACAAATAATTATTTTTAATTTTTAAAATTGCTGAAAATTTACCCAGAGACGTCCACTAGTTCCTCAGATCAGCATCATATGCTACTTTTTGTTGAATAATTACGAATTTCGATACATTTCTTCCATGTTGAACAAATTTTTTGTTTAAATAATTTTTATTTGCACTAGAAGTTTTCTCATATAACTTTAATAAATAAAATTTAATCAAATACATACAATTTTTTTTTGACTCTATAGTTTATAGAAAGAATTCATAAGCCATTTTTTAATTGCTTAGACATATATAATTTGTTTTATTTTCATTTTAGTAGGATAAATAAAAAGTTTTTTTGTTGTTTAGATTTTATGGAAAATTTTAATAACCTTATTTTGAAAACTTATCTGGAAGAGAATAATCAGCAATATTTTTTAATCTTTCAAAAGATTTCTGAAGTTCTTAAAAGTTTAAAAAAATTAAACATTTTGTAAAAGAATCCATCTCTTTTTGAATGAATTCAACTGTTTTCTTTTCTAAATTAAAATCTTTCCTGGATAAAATATCAATGATGTATTACATTTAGAACCTAAAATTTTAAAAAATCAGTCAAAGTTGTACACGTTTCATATAAGCGTTGCACAATACGTGGAACTCTTTTTTTTTTCTTGAAAATAATTTGGCAAGTTTGTGTGTTCTAAAATTAAATTTTAATTGTGTCATGTATGCACTCTAAATTAAACAGAGGAAAATCTTGCATCAGTTTATATCAGTCTACGTAGATTTTCTGTATTAATTCTTTTGTAAAGAAAATTACCACACGCATCTCGATAGTTTCCAAAGTAATAAATCTAA
>NC_046660.1:16608172-16614367 GCF_010883055.1 Belonocnema kinseyi
TAATTAATTTAATTTAAATTAAATTAATTTAATTAATTAAATTTTTATTAAATTAATTTAATTAATTAAATTTCAATTAAATTAATTTAATTAAATTTTGAAGCTAACTGTATTATTATCAGAGAATAAGAGAAATTCTTAACGTCTTTTCAGACTAGATCAAGCTATAAATTAAAGAATTTTTTTCTGAAAAAAGATGAATTTCGCTTCGCTAGGAAGCGAACCAAAGAACTTTCGATTTCCGGACGAGTTCGTTTCCCTTAAGCTACTAAAGAGATAGAAAGGAGAATCCTTTTACAGAAATACACGCATTATTTTTACAGGTGTGACGTATTCAAAATTTTCAAGAAGTCTGTATTATCATCAGTGAATAACATAAATTCTTGACGTCTTTTCAGACTAGATGGAGCTATGAATGAACAATTTTTTTTAATAATTTTTTTCTGAAAAAATATCTTCTCCTTCGCTCCACTGAGAGTTTAACCATAGAACTGCCGGTTTACGGTTAAGTACTTTTTCCCTTAAGCTACTAGAGAGATCGAAAGAAGAATCCTTTTGCAGAAATACACGCATTATTTTTCGAGGTGTTGAGAATTCAAAATTTTCAAGGAATCTGTATTATCATCAGATAATATCAAAAATTCTTGACTTATCTTCAGGCTAGATAGAGCCATGAATTACAAAGAGTTTAATTACTTTTTTTCTGAAAAAAGCTCTTCTTCGCTTCGCTGGGAATCGAACGATAGCACTTCCGATTTCCGGTGTGGTGCTTTTCCCTCAAGCTACTACTACTTTCATATTCGTTACACCCTTAAGACAAAATATCATTTGAAATTCAGTATAAATTTATAATGATTTTTGTTATTTTAAAACATTACAGAGAATTTACGAAGGATTTTAAGATTTTTTAATATTTTAACAAATTCCAAATAATTTCCAGATATTTTGAAAACTGTAAGGTATTGGAAAGCATGTTTTAGGCATTTTAAGTGTTTTTAATTCGTAATATATTAGGGAATTTCAGAGTATTTCAAGAAAGAATCAATACATTTCAATTATTTGAAAGAATTTCAGAGCCTCAGCAGATATCCTCAGATTTCATAGAAATTTCACGGGATTTTATAATATTTTAATGGATTTTAAGCGCTTAAAGGATTTGAATTGTTTTGAAATTGGTTTTCGGAATTCGCCCTCAATTCTTTTAAATTTATCCTGAATTCTTTTGAATTCCTTTGAATTAATTTAATTTTTTTAATTCAATTAATAAAATTATCAGAGGCTTCAAAATATTTCAAAGCATTTTTTTCAGTTCTTTGGCATTTTCCAAAGTTTGTACAAAATTTTGAAAGAATTCCAAAAGTATTAAAAGGATTTAAAGTATTTCCGGATATTTAAAAATATTCTTAGAAATTGCTTTTGTATTTAATATTTTGAAGGTATTTCAAAGACTTTAAAATAATTTAAGATATTTTACAAGATTCAAATGCATTTTCAAGAAACTTAAACAATTAACAGGATTTCCAAATAGGTTTAATATTTTTAAGGGATTTTAAAGATCATTTTTAATTCATTTGAATTCTTTTAAATTGTTTTTCAGTCATTAATCACTTTTTTTCTTTAAAAATTAGTGTTGTTTCAAAGATTTATAGAGATTTTCAAATATAAGTTAACAAATATATGAACAATATATATCAATAAATATATAAATTAACTCAATTCAACAAATTTTGAAGAAGTTTGTGTTAAATTAATCTAGATGTCTTTAAAACTTACTTTTAATTCTTTATCATTCTTCATTCTTCATCATTCTAATTTTATGGAAATCAATGTAATTTTTCTGTTTTTTAAAGAAATTTCCAACTCATTTAAATTCTTCTGAGCGTAAATTGAATTTTTTAAATTTTGCGAATTTACCCGTAATTAAATTTTATCCCATTAGGACTTTTAGGCCTGTCTATAGAACTTTAGAAAATAAATTAATAGTAATTAAATTTCAAGGGATTCTTAGCGATTTAAAAGAAATTCAAGAAATTTGGAAAAAAAATAAGGGACTAGAAAGAATTTTTTAGGATTTTTAAAGATAAAGAGCATCATTTGAAAGGGTTATATTTTTAGAGAAATTTTTTTAATAAATAGCATTTCAAGGGATTGTGAGGTAGTGAAAACAAATTCAAAAGATTTAAAGGATTTCGTTTAATCTTCAAGGATTTTAAATATTTCAGGAAATCTGAAAGATTTCGAGGAATATGAAAGTTTATTTAATTTTAGATAAAAAAAAAGATAATATTTAATCTGTAAGGATGGAAAAGTTTTTATTGGCTTTTAAAGATTTGCAAAAATATAAAACATTTATATTTAACATTTCCTATGAATATTTAAAAGATTTCAATTGATTTCTACTACGTTGATTTTTACCAATATGTATGTTTATATATTTTATAATTTTTTAAGAAATTCAAGAAACTTTAGAAATTTGAAGAAGGGTTAAATAATTTTGAAGAATTTCCAAACATTTCAAGAGAATTCAAAAAATTTTACAAGATTTGAGGGGTTTTATAGGATCTCGAATTATTTCAAAGAAATTATCGGATTACATTTTTTTCAATATCATAAGCTAGGGAATTTTAAAGAATTTTGTAGTATTTTCGAAGAATTTAACAGATTTCATAGAATTCGACAAGATCTAAGGGATTCTATAGAAATACAAATTATTTTAAAGGTATCACATGATTTAAAACATTTTTGTAAATTATAAGCAATTTCCACAATTTTTAATAAATTTAAATGTAAAAAATTTCAAAAATATTTTAATATAAATTTTGAGGAATTTATAGAGAACATTGAGTAATAAATGAAATGCAATGAAATTTAGTTGTGACTTTGAGATTTATGACTAGGTAACTATCTTTTATGTAAAAGTTTAAATTGAATCCCATAACCTCATCGCGAACAGTGAAACTAATAGCTATTTCCTTTAATAAATGATAGTGCAGAGAGTAATTGTAAGTAAATAAAGAAAGTCAGTTGAAAATTCATAATTTTCTATAAAATTAATTTAAAATTGCAAGGCTAACGATTTAAGAACCTTTTCTTGTAAAGCCGAGTTGATTGTCCCTTGTTTTTAAGACTCGAATCAACGCCTTTGAAAGAAACATAGAAATAATAAGTATGAGGAAAAAGCAAACGAAAAATGCCTACGAATTAAAAGCTTGAAATTACCCTTGTACTATTGTAAACACCATTTCGATATGAATTCTGGTTCACGATTTTGGGTTCGAAAATGTATACAATGAATCACGTGAGTCAATCGGTCGTTTGTTGTTGACATTTTTAGGTTGAAACACTTGCATAAATCTAACAATTTTGGATGATTCAAAGTTTGTTGCAAATAACCAATCGAATTTTAGCTGAACGATTTTTATTCATTAAAAAGACAATAGCCATTACATTTTTTTATTTGTTGGGACTTTTATCATCATCGCGTTCAAAGCCTAGAATAGAATTCATGAAATTCTCAAGCTTCTAAGCAGAATGGTCAAATTTTGTTGACCTCATTATGTCCATGCTTTATTTAAATGCAGGGTTGATATCTGTAGAAATGTTTAATTATTTGAAGAAACATATTTCAGGCTAAGCTGCGCAACTCATTTCATATTTTGATAGCAAATGCAAATTAAAATCGCTGTGTGAAATTGCTAGAGGAAACATATATAAATAAAAGCGCCCTAGTGCATTTTCATTTATCTGGTCCATTTCCACTTTAGTTAATGAAATCGGAATTAGCAATCGCATTGCGAGAACTTTATAATTTGACCGTTGATAATCTGGAGGCATTCGACTCCTTAAATGAGCCAAAAAAGTCAATTGTTATAAATTCTGGTATTTCTTACCGTTGAACAGCTCGATAAGTAGTCTTTCCGAGATTGGAAAACATCAATCAGTAATTCAAGAAAACCTGCAACATTTGTGGAACTCAAAACGTTTCTTAAAAATCACGTTTTTGTATTCAAGGCTGTTGAATCAACAACAAGATCTAGTGAACAGGCGTCTTCGCAACCATCAATAAAATCTCAAGATCAAAAGCAAAAGTTTTAAATACAACCAAATCTGTCGCCATCAACGATTGCTAACGTCAATAGAGTCACGAAACAACTACTAAAGCAATCGCTTCAGGATGGGAGATATTTCATGTGTAGGGAAGAAGTTTTTTTGATGTCGTGTCTCGAGTTTAGAGCTCAAACCATGGCACCAAGAAATGATTTTGCCTAGTTCTCTATGTTCAAGCATTTCTTGATCAGGGTTCTTAAGTGTCAATTTTTTCGAATTCGCTTGAGCAATGATTGTAGCTGCTTTAGATTAAAGTTCCCTCACGTATTTTAGGTATCAATGAAAGGAAATTCGGAAATTCACGAGGATCAATGCCGGTCGAAGTTAAACCTCTTTTTTCGTCAGATTTTAGGCTCAAATTTAAAGCGCGTTTTCTTCTAAAATTAGTGGAAAGACGGCGAAAAAGTAATTTTTAAATCGATAATTGGCCCACGTTGCAGAACTTTAACTGGAAGAATTGAAGTTCTTTGAAAATAATTTAGTCGACTTGATTTTAGGTGTTGACGTGCATTCAATTCAACGCATGCTTCCAGTCAGTGAGTCTTCTGATCCAAAAATTGATGCAAGGTCACTTTTTCTTCCATATCATGGGGTGTGGCAAAGCTCAAGATGCCCTGCATTCATGGCGTCGAAACCTTATTGTATTTTTAGCAGATGATATGAAGATGTATCGTCCAGTTATGATAATTGCCGGGATCTTCAGAAAATTCTATGGGACACGGATCTTGCCAAACCTCAGATATCGGTTCAAAATTATTACTTATGGTTTGACATGTGCTACGTAATTGATTTCCGTACCGTATGCTGATAATTTAGAGAACGCCAAAAAACTTTACGAGCAATTGCTTAGGCTCTTGAGGGCGGGCGACTTTTCAATCAGGAAATGGAGTAAGATTTGTACTAAAATTCTGGAACAAGTCCCCAAGAGCCCCCATAATCGCCCTTTTAATTGAAAGTTTAGATAGATCATAAAAGTTCATATTTTTCTTTGTTTCATAAAGAAGTTTTTTATTTGAAGGGCGCAGCATCATCGATGTCACCATTGGGCGTTCATAACACACTTAGTTTTTTGGCCTCCACGGGCTTAAACACATATTCTTCTTATATAAGAAGTGATTGATCACGAAAAAAGTGTATCTTTGAAATTTCGAATCATCGATTCCTATTCGTTTTGTGAATAAAACGAATCGCTCTCAGATGTTAAAATGTATATTAAGGTAAACGTAAAAAAGAATGCTTGGCAGACGGAATCCTGAACCTTAAAGATTATGTTAGCCCTTGGAGAATCGCCCGTTCGATCGAGAGCACATTATTATCTAAATTTAGAGATCTTGTGAATTTCCGGTAAATTTCCCCTTTGTAAAACTTGTAATCGAATAGTTAACCTTGTAAAATAAATTTTAGCAAAATGTGATTATTCTGGCTTTCTAGTTTTTTTGCGAGTAAGAGGTAAACTAAGATTAACTTCAAAATTATACGAATTTAATTTTACTTTCCGACTGATCCACCCCCTCTACCATCACTCGTCAGAGGGATGACTCTAGCCTAGGCCCATAAACTCCACTCATGTCACTTAGGGTAATTTTTGCATAATCTGGTTGGCGCATGCGCGCCTGGCGCAACACACTTTTTTTTAGCTTACGCTTCCGTTGTGATTTTTCGCGATTTCAGATGTAGGACGTGAGGAGGGCAAAGTAAGTAAACGGTAAGTTTATCGTTACAGTATATATGTATGTATAGTATGCATTTTGGACTGTGCGTGCAAAGTTCTTCTTTAAAATTATTCGAAGAATATAAATGATTAATTTCCTTTTTATTTCAATCACCATGCATAATTACTAGTTACTTTTAACATTTAAAACCTTCTTTAAACCACAAACGATATTGTATTTGTTGTGTACATTTCTTTTGGTTAATGATGTGGAGGAAGATCGTCCGCAGCTACTACGAGGGTGGATTGATAAGTTTCCGGCCTGACCAAGAAATACAACGTTTTTAAGAATTTTTTTTTTTTATTTCTCAACATATTCTCCTCCAAGGCTGATACATTTCTCATAGCGGTGTTCTAGTCTAGTAATGCCATCTCTA
>NC_046660.1:16614467-16619488 GCF_010883055.1 Belonocnema kinseyi
ATAAAAGTATTTGATGAGAGCACGATTTTCCAGCTTTTCCATTTTTAAGAAAAACACAGAGGCGTCTTGTTCAGTGTGCTCTGAAACCTAAACTAACATGGCAATCGGGCTAAAACTATAGCTACAAGCTACCTAAGGATGGTACTATAGAACGCCACCTCAAGGTAGGCCTAGTGGCGCCATCTCTTGGTCAGGCCGGAAACTTATCAATCCACCCTCGTATTTTAAAATACTTTGATATTAGACGCTTGTGGCCTAAGGGACATTCCTTAACTTCTTTTGTGGTCATATCTTTGTATTCACCACTGTGCATGTTTACTTTCACTCGTTTATCAAACTGATATCCTGAGCGATTTCTTTTTGCATATATTCCACGAAGATATTTATTAAATTCCAATATTGCAAATACATCACCATTGGACGTTGACAATACACTTTGTTCGTCGGTTGGCACGGCAAAAAGAACATGATTTTCTCCTCTCAAATGAATTTCTTTATCGTCAGGAAATCTGTATCTTCGAACTTCGAATCGACGGTTCGGATTCGCATTGGAAATAAGCCGAAGAGATTGAAGACTTTTAAGTGTATATCCAAGTACGCGTAAAGGAGGTTGCCTGTTAGAAGGAGACCTAGACATTTCACGAATAAGTGGCACAGCCGGAGTAGATATGGCCTTGTCGCGAATTAGAAGTTTTAAAAGAGGCTCGGCTGGCGAAGGAGAGCTTCGAGTAGAACCCGAAGAATCAGTTCTGGCAGGATGAAGAGCTCTTTCAGGAGAATAAGACGTTCCGGATCGAGAAAAATGCGGGATAGGTTCACCATTAGGTAAACAGTCGAACAACGAACCCAACTCTGAAACAAGAAACAGAGGATTACATTTTTTTTAATCTAAAAGTATTTCTTGTAACAAAAAACATGGTTTTGTATATTTTGGACGGAAGGAACCGTATGATGTGCATCGATTTTTTTTCACAATTTCACCTAAAATTAGATACATGATATAATTTAGACATTATTTTATGAATTTCACACCCTTAAATCTCATTACTAGTACAGTGAAACTTTCCAATCGCCCTCCCTTCTATAGCCCTTCCGAGAATTGACGCCGCGCCGCATTTAGGTGTAACAGATGCTGCGCGTGGTGCACAGGATCTGCGGCTGTCACTCAGACGGGCAGTCAGGTCTAAACAAACTAAGAAGGAGCAGGTTATAATGAGTTAGTTGCCACCCACTCTCAGCCCCAAAATTGGCACTATATAAAAGTTTCACTGTATATGGATGTTTAAATAAATTGTAAATTATTTGAGGGATTACGGGGCATAAGGGCTTAGGTGCAACAACGCGAATTTCACACAATTTTTTTTACGTAAGACTTATAAGTCTCACGTAATTTGGACAAACTAATATAACATTTAAAAAGCAATAGTAGTTAGAATAGAATATAGCTCGATTCGCACAAATTCATATTCACGTATAGCTGTAGTTGATATTATAGGTATATTATATTATTATATTCACCAATCAAATTTAGGATTAGAGCCAAGGATAAGACGGTAGAGAAAATTTTCATCTTTTCTAATCAGAGGTAAAATTAATTAATTTTGTTGTGAAGAATTTGTTTCACAATCTAACTACTGAATATTCTAATGATTTAGTGAACTATATGATAAGCATATCCTATATATACGTTATCTCGTGGACTATAAACGTCACACTACTCCTTTTAAGCTAATTTACATTTCATAAAAAATAATTTTTAGAAAAAAATGTAGTTCATAAATTCATTCAAATTAACATAACTTTTGCGGATCACACATAATATATTCTTATTTTAGTTTTCACTTTTTTTGTAATAAATTAAAGTTTTTCTATACTTAAATAAAAGGGCACATTTGATTTTATATATTCCGCAAAGTTTTTTTATCACTATTAACTATTGCAAATATTTTATCTCTGCAGGTAAACAATAATAGGTTGTTAGTCAGTTTGCATGCGTCCGTAAACATTACATTGGTCTCCCAATTAAATTTATTTATCACGAGTAACAGTTTATCTTCAAATTTCCAATCATCAGTACGCTTTTGTATTAGGAAGCAATCAAATATAAATTCTTTAAATTTATATTTAGATCCTGGCACAAAGCGCAGACTTAGCAAGATCAGAACAGATGACCGGAATATATGATCTGGCAGGAGCAGACCTAGACCTGGCACGAAAAGAAAAATCAGCAGGAAGTGGCAGGAGGAGAAGAACTTCAGTAGAGCGAAATATGTGCAACCTTGCAAAAAAAATAAAGGACTTAATGTTTTTTTAGGGAAACAAACGTATATTCGTCTGAAAACATATTCTGTCGTCTAGAAGATTAACATTATTTTTTAAGAAACATTTACAGTTTTCTGACCTAATACTTCTCACGTCTTAAAAAAGAACTATAAATTTTTATTAAAATATTATTCTGTAGTATATAAATTATCGAAATTCCTATTTATTCATCCCAAAATTTACATTTTTCCCCTATTCTTCTCTTTCCCCCTTTTCTCATGTTTCCACTAAATTTAAACAGAATCGGTAGAACCTAATAATTGTAAGAAAATTCCACTATTTTTTTCATAATACTTTTTGGTGGACGCTTTTGATATTCAAATTCTGGTTGAGAATTATTCTTTTCGGTTACAAATTCTTATATTTTTTGTAATAATTTAATTAATTTGTTTAAAATAGAATAATTTTGTTAAAAAGTCCTCAAATCTGATTAAAGGTTTTTCTATTTTTTTGTAGAAAAACAACACCACACATAAAAAACACTTTAAAAATATCAAGTTTGCCATGTGAATTATACTAACCTTTTATGAACTTTGGTCGAAAATTTATGTGTTTTGTTGAAAAAAACGTTTTTTTGTAATAAATTAATGTAGTAAACATTTTAGATACTTAATTTCCTAAACATATGTTGCGCATTCAACTCCATATAAAAATGTATCTATTAAACACAAAGTGTAAAAACTTTTCTTATGTAAGATATTCAAATTCATTCAACTGCCTAATTATGAACAGTTGGAAATTGGAAAAGGTTAAACTTTCGAAAATTCAATTTTTCCAAAATTTTTAACAGTTAAGAATACAAACATTAAAAATTTAACTATTATGACTCCATTGGATATATATTTATTCGCCAAAACTTTATTTGTCATTGAGGAACCTTTCTTGAAAAAATCGTATTGAATAAATTAGGTTTAAATGTTTATTTATTGAATTCGTATATAAAATTATTTTAATACATTAGACAGAAAAAATTTGATTTTAAAATCAATTCAAAAATTGTATATTTACATAATTTGATATGAAATTTTAAATAATAACAAGTTATATCCATAAAAGAAAATATGGACAAAGTCGATATTCTCGAAAAACGTTCACTATTCGTGAATAATATTGTCTAAAATTATTAGTCATCCAGTGGATTCTTAATAGCGAATTTATGAGGTGTAGAAGTATCCCAACACTAACCATCTAGTT
Source organism: Belonocnema kinseyi (assembly GCF_010883055.1). NCBI lineage: Eukaryota > Metazoa > Arthropoda > Insecta > Hymenoptera > Cynipidae > Belonocnema > Belonocnema kinseyi. The sequence continues at coordinate 16,617,984 of NC_046660.1, forward strand.
GTGAGGGACAATATTTGTTTAAAATTTTTAATAAGTTTAGCATCGGAAGGACATATTATTGTTTGCACGGCAAATCGTGTGACTTGAGTGGAAAATTACGCAAAATGGGTAATTACACAATGAAAATCTGGTGAGGTCAAATATTATGAGAATTGATTGTAATCTTTCTTCAGGCATAAAATTATCTGAGTTTGTCACAGTAAAATAATATTAATAATACACATATTTCAAGTAATAAAATGTGTTGAATTACATGAAATGGGAAAGGGTTTAATAGTTTGAAATACGTGACCACAGGGCCCGAAAATATCACCACGACAAGTTAGTGAGATCCCCATGTGTTATTAGAACACGAAGCGACACAAGGATGAATTCAATATTATCGCGGCATATGGCTCGGCATGTTTTTAGCACGTGGCTAGGATTTTTATGTAGCTAGGGTTAGAGCCGAGAATTCGATAACGAATATAGTTGATTGCTTAAGGTTCTGAAGAGTGACAGCAGGACCAGAGTATGCAATGAAGATCCTAACAATTTAGCACTTCTGATTGTGTACAATTGACTCTATCTATTTATCTATACATCTCACTATGTAAAAATGAATTTTCAAACTTTCTAATAGACAGGTGATGTGATTTGGAAGCTTTCCTGTATTTAATCCAGGTCACTGGTAGCCAGTTCTGGTGGACTTCTGCGTCTTTCCATACAAACCCGATTCTTAAAACCATCCTGTTAAATAGCATAGCTGTACATTTCTATCATAATAAGTTCAATTAATGGACATTTTACCTCAGATGTTACGAGGTTGTCGCAAAGCTCTTTGAAGCGGATTATATTCTTAGTGTTTTCCTTAAACTCTAGTATTGAATTCTTTTAAATGTTTTTTTAAAAGTTCGCTACCTCTACGGGCTCGGATGAATTTTTGACACAACTAGCGATATCGCTAAAGAGGCGCAATTGTTTAGCGAAAAACTGTTAATAATTTTTGACCCAAATCTTCCTCTTCTATGTTCTTCTTCTTAAGTCAAATCACACCCACATTTTGTCAATAATGTGCTGCTTGCTCATTCAATACGGGATTATTATTCTTAGCCCATCCAATCTTCTTGCTTAGTTATTGCAAGCTTCTTTTTACCTTTTGATCTATCGTCAGTTTTAGCCATTTTGTCATCCTTAACTTGATTTGTCCACTTTTTCAAAAAGCCACAATATATTCAGCGTGTCCCACGACCTACACAACCCCTTGTTCTAACATGATAGTGAGCAAAAAAAAATTTTAAAAGTCATGTAACCAAAATTTGTGCGAAACTTAGATTTGTCACCAAAAAGCTTTAAAGTTAGGCCTAATCAAACAATGACGAGCGAGCTTTAAGCTTAAGCGAGCACTTGTACGTATCCATAGTACATACAGTCTGTCAAGTTAAAGCGTGGGTGGCTTTACTCGCAATCGGTAAGGTGTATCGACATGATTTTGGTGTCAAAATATTAAGAAGAGCTCCCTCTTT
>NC_046660.1:16619588-16632622 GCF_010883055.1 Belonocnema kinseyi
GGGAGCTCTTCTTAATATTTTGACACCAAAATCATGTCGATACACCTTACCGACTGCGAGTAAAGCCACCCACGCTTTAACTTGACAGACTGTACATTTTTGCTAGATGATTTTTTTGTTTATTTTTGTGTTCACTATCACATATTACAAAGGTTTGTGTAGGTAGTGGGACCACCTGTATATAATTCTTACTTTTACCACTTACCTCTCGCAAATAGGATTTGTACATGGGATCGCCTCCTTAACCGCTACAAAAATAATCCGCAGACAAAAATAAGAAATCACTATTCAGACTAATTGCCAAAATCAGGCACTTCTAAAAGATAATAACGATTCAGGATTTAGCAGGAACATTGCAATCTAGGATTCTCCTGAGACCCAAAATCTTGATGAAATGAATTTCATCTTCCGCAAAGATCTCTCGGAGAATCCCGAAACCTGGATCATCAGTTGTTTAGTTTATGATGTAGCGAGAGCTTTTGCTGATTCTCATTGAAAACTACAACTAGCGATGGATCGAGAAACTGGAAAACGCTTTCGTCAACTGATGATGGAATCTAAAGCTTCGGATGGAAACCGTTTATTTTTACACATCATCAACTGGCTCGCATTTCCACCTGCGCTATCTGTTGATGGCCTGGATTCACAACTTAATAGCGCTCTATTTAGCGTCTATTTAACCTGACATAGTTTTCTTATAAATCTGGAAGCGAACTGTATTCGTCATCGAATTATTGGCTCCAGACGACTAAAGGATCACTGCTTAAGAAAATAAAAATGATATCCAGGCCTTAACACATCGTTCAATAAGTCCCGAGAATAACAACGAAAACAACTTTTTTTTTCAAAAATCATTTTCATTCATCAACATAATCTCCTTTCAGAGTGATACAATCTTTACAAAGCCTTTCCAACATTTCTATACCATTTTTATAGAAAAATTTATTCTTTGCTTCAAAATAGGCTTCAGTTTCGGCAATGACCTCCTCATTCGAGCCAAATTTTTTTCCCTGGAGAATTTTTTTGAGATCAACAAAGAGCCGGTAGTCGCTAGGGGCTAAATCTGGCGAATACCGGGGGTGGGGAAGCAATTACGATTTTTAAAACTTCACTCACATTTTCCGGTGTAACGGCTTCCAAGGGCCTACCCGAACGTCCCGCATCGTTTGTGTCCGTACGACCACGTTTAAACTCAGCATACCAACGACAAATCGCTGATTTGGATGAAGAGGAGTCCAGGTAACGTTTTTCAAGCCACTGCTGGGCTTTTACGGTGTTTTTGCCCATTAAAAAACAATGTTTAATCAACACGCGAAACTCGCTTTGTTCCATTTTTCAAACAAATTACAAAGTGACTTTACTCTAACCTCGATAACTCTGCTGTTTGTGATCCAATCGACGTGAAATTTTCACACGTTTCATGTGAAGGTTCGCACTCTAGGAAAACGTGGCTAGTTTAGTACTACTAGCACCATCTTTGGGTTAGTCTCGGGACGTATTGAACGATGTGTTATAAGGCAACTGCGGCGACTATACCAGCGCTGAAAAATTCTACTTTTTAGTTTTACTGTTATTTTTTACGAAAAAAAAACCTTTGTGTCTTTTCATAAAATATTTTGGAAACAATCTTTACATCATAGAATATACGTTTTTGTAAATTAACGATTTAAGAAACAATACTAGGTAGATTGGATTGTGCGTGCAATTGCTTCTTTAAAATTAATCAAAGGATAGGAATGATTAATTAGCTTTTTATTTCAATCACAATACATAATTACCTGTTACTTTCATCATTTGCCTCCTTTCTTTCGACTACAAACGATATTGTATTTGTTGTGTACATTTCTTTTGGTTAATGATGTGGAGGAAGGTCGTCCGCAGCTACTATTTTAAAATACTTTGATATTAGACGCTTGTGGCCTAAGGGACATTCCTTAACTTCTTTTGTGGTCATATCTTTCTTTTCACCACTGTGCATGTTTACTTTCACTCGTTTATCAAACTGATATCCTGAGCGATTTCTTTTTGCATATATTCCACGAAGATATTTATTAAATTCCAATATTGCAAATACGTCACCATTGGACGTTGACAATACACTTTGTTCGTCGGTTGGCACGGCAAAAAGGACATGATTTTCTCCTCTCAAATGTATTTCTTTATCGTCAGGAAATCTGTATCTTCGAACTTCGAATTGACGGTTCGGATTCGCATTGGAAATAAGCCGAAGAGATTGAAGACTTTTGAGTGTATATCCAAGTACGCGTAAAGGAGGTTTCCTGATAGATGCAGAACTGGACTTGCCATGAATAATAGGCACGGAAGCAGGAAACTTGTACCTGCCATTAATGAGAGGCACGGTAGGAGGAGACCTGGAGCTCTCACGAATAACAGGTATGGCCGGAGGAGACCTGGAACTTTCACGCATATCAGACACGACACGGGGAGACCTGGACCTTTCACGAATAAGGGGCTCAGCAGGAGGAGGAGACCTTTTAGGAGAACTCGGAGAATGAGTTCTGGAAGGATGGGGAGATCTTTCAGAAGAAAAAGACGTGTTGGATCTAGGAAAATATGGGATAGGTTGACCATTAGGTAAGCAGTCGAACAATGAACTCAATTCTGAAACAAAAAACAGAGAATTACATTTTCATAAGGTAGACAATCTTCTGTTAATGTATCATAAAACGCTTGTTCATAACCTTAATTTTTTCTAGGTCTGTCAAACTTGGTAGTCAGGATGTAAAAGTATTTTCCACAAAAAGAACAAAGTTTTGTATATTTTGGAACGAAGCATCAATGTTAAGCCTACCGTGATTCCTTTTAAGATTTCACATCACAATTAGTTATACAGGGTGTTCCACAAACTATAAAACCCCTTATACTATGTGATATTGAACAACAAATAAACAAAAAAGCCCGCTGGTTAAAAGTGACGCGAAGCTTAGTTTGAATACAAAATCCTTCAAAGTTTGGCCTTACCAACCATTGATGAGCGACCTTTAGGGAATACTTTTACGAATACACTTTCTTAACGTTTGAGACACGTACAAGTATTTTTTTGAGCTCGAAGCTCACTCCTTATTAGTTAAATAGGCCCAAATTAAGATTCGCACAAAATTTGCTTGGAGACATTTTGGTTCATTTTTGTACTAAAAAGCATTTACTTTTTTTTAAGGACAATGTTCCTTCAAGCTATTACTTATTTTTATTGAACCATGGTAGGGACAACCTGAAAGAAACATCCATCTCCGAGTTAATTTTGACTTCGAAAATTTGTATATCTTTTTTATATTAAAAATTTTTTGAAATCAATGATATTTGTAAAAAAAAAGAAGAAACTCGTCTTTCTTCATTCATGACTTCTACTTGGCTACCACTGAAGAGTTTGAATGCTTTGCATGATTGAACAATATATTTCATATAGTAAGTTACTTTATTTTGTAACCATAATTCACAGTGTTCTAGTATAATATTTCAATAGTGTTAAGAATAAATTGTACTTTATATTTAGGTACTGTTTTCTAATTTTAAACCTAAATCCGAAACAAATGGTTGCAAATTGCTTTAGAAAATTTAACTATTTTTAACTAAAAAGTGTAGTATTATATTTTTGGTCAGGACTTAATTTTTTTGGTCAATTAGAATCTTTTTGTTTTGACTGGTTAAAAGCTCAAACGTTTTATGGACAATATGTTACATCTTGGTTTAAATTAAATTTTAAGTTCAAAATTACACCATTTTATTTTGTCTTGGAAATTTATTTATTTTTTTTTAAATTGAAAAAATCAGTTGAAATTCATGTATTTTGTTTGAATTGGTCGTTTTTTGTAGAAAAATAGTCTATTTCCCACAGGCACCAATTCTTATTTGCATGTAGCTTAAAAATTTGTATTTTAAATTACATATAAATATATATATATATATGTATGTTTATTTATTCATTAAGATTATTATATTCACCAATAAAATTCAGGATTCCAGCCAAGGATAAGACAAGAGTAGAAATGATTCTCATCTTTTTTAAAGAAAGGAAAAACGAATTAATGTATAATTGAAGAATATGAATTACAATATGTAACTGATGAGTATTGAAGTGACTCGTATAGTTGTTATCTCATAGATTATATGCGTCAACCTTGTGCTTCTCAGATATTTACATACCTTTTTATTCAGATACTGAGGAAAAATTTCATTTTTAAATTCGTGGAAACTGATAGCACAATTTGTCATATCTTTTTCGTTTAAATGAAATACATTGATTACATTTTAAAAGTTTCCAAAGGTTTTACATGTTTTACCTCATGTACAAAAATAAAGCGGTAATTAGGGTGTATCCAGTAGGAAGTAACTGAATTTAATTTAATAAGATATAAATCAAAATATTTGAAAAGTTTATGTAATATAGCCGAAGGTGGCAATCCATAACATTTCACAACATTTTGTTGCATAATTTTCGGATAGCTCCTTGCTCGCATTCTGATCGACTAATTTTTACTTTAGCGCCATAATTTAACATTTGCGCCGCTAATTATGCTTTTGTCAAACTAATCTTCCTTTCGCTTCGGTAAATTTACCTTCGCACCGAAAATTTTACTTTCGCCCCGCTAATTTCTAGTATAAATATATGCTACTTTCACCCCTTTTTTCAGGGGGAAAACGTGTCCAATTTGTTGGAGTGTGGAATTTAAGAATCCACGCATTCGTTTGTAAATTGAAGGGTGGTGGGCTTCCATTTCGGCATTGATAGAAAGTAGAAGTAGTTGAGATCTCAGAGCGAGTTTTTGACGGTATTTGAGATGAAAAGTGCAAGAAAAGGTAAAAAAAATGTATAAAATGGTGAAGAAATGTGCTTGGGTCCAGTAAAGGTAAACGCGAGGAAAAAGGGGAAGCATGGAAGATAAAAAGTTATTTTTAAAAAATGTAGCAAGAGCAAAACTGGTCGTGAAATACTAAAAGTAAAGGAAGGAGGTTAAATAGGGTAGTAGTGCGAGGGTCAGCTGGGCTGAAAAAGCAGAGAGTGAGAGCAGTGAGAAAGGAGCAGTGCTGGATAGATACGAGGTCTGTTCAAAAAATACGCAGATTGAGGTAATAAAAAAATGTACTTTATTTGGAAGTTACACCTCTGAGTCCCCTTCAAAATACTTTCCTCCCAACATACACACTGATCCCAACGGTGTTTCCACTTGTTGAAACAGTCCTGTTACGCTTCTCTTGTGATGGCTTTCAGCTCCTTCGTCACATTTGGCTTATTCTCCGAAATTGTCTCAAATCTTCTTCCTTTGAGGGGTTTTTTTTTAGTTTTGGGAACAAGAAAAAGTCACAAGGAGCAAGGTCAGGTGAGTATGGAGAGTAGGGAAGAACAGTAATCGAGTATTTAGCCAAAAACTTACGAGTTCTGAGTTCTGAGTGAGCTTGAGCGTTGTCGTGATGGAAAAACCTGTTGTCACTTCTCCACAGTTCTGGCCTTTTGCGTCGCACGGCGTCTCTCAAACGTTTCAGTACTTCAATGTAAGTAATCTGGTTGACTGTGGAGCCTTGAGGGAGGTACTTGTGGTGAGTAACACCCTTAGCATAAACAAACTGTCAGCATAACCTTGACATTCGACCGAACTTGGCGAGCATTTTTGGGTCTTGGGGTCGTTTGACCCACCCATTGAGATGACTGGACCTTCGTTTCAGTGTCATAACCATAAACCCATGATTCATCACCGGTTATAATACGTGACAAAAAGTTCTCATCTTCATCTGAACGATCAAGCAGTTCCTGACAAACCCGGACGCGATTGGCTTTTTGGTCGTCGGTCATCAGGCGTGGCACAAATTTCGCAGTGACGCGGTGCATCTTCAATTTTTCGGTCAAAATCTCGTAACCAGATCGAACTGATATCCCACTCTCTTCGGCCCAGGATGCTCATTATCGTCAATCAACTGTCGGCCACCCTTGAAACGTTCATGCCACTTGAAACATGCAGTACGCTTCATGGCAACATCACCGCAGGCCATGTTGAGCATAGCAAATGTTTTAGTTGCAGATTTCTCGAGTTTCACACAAAATTTCACATCAATTCGTTGCTCTTTCAGGCTATCCATTTTACAATACGACAAACAAAAAAAGATAATCTTTACTTAAAACCGTGTAGCTTATCAACAAATGAAGATATCTTCGACTGGAATACGGATTTTTAAGCAGCTGATCTGCACGAACTTAGTGACACCGAGCGGATTCACCTGGAAACTACTCGGGCCGCGAAATTCAAACAATCCGCGTATTTTGTAACAGACCTCGTAGATAGTAGGAGTTTTGCGGAAATTCTACAGAGATCGGTGCCGAACTTTGAGCAACTCACCGCGTGGATTGCGGCAGAGAAAAACAAAAAGCAGTGAGAGAAGGAGGGTGCCAAGAAGGAGAAGAGTCCAGAACGCTGATGGACCAGCCGAAGAAGCTGATAGAAGAAGATTGCCTGAAGGAAAAGGAAAAAACCGAAAGAAGGAATTTTAAAGTACTGGGAGTGGAGGAGGAAGATACGAAACTGACGAACGTGGTAGGACTTTTTACCGGACATACAAAAATCTTGGCTAAAGTGGAAACGTCAAAGAAAATAGCCTTTATGATGCAGGTCGAGTTAGGGAAATGGTAGAACCAAGGGACTTAATCAAAGATAAAGTAAAACTAGAAGACTCGGATCTTTGGATGGAGAAGGACTTAACAGAAGGGATGAGGAAATCCAGAAGTGGTATAGAAAAGATGAAAGTTTGGAACCATATGGAAAAAAGGTTCGTATTAAAAAAACTGATATATTAGAGCCGATTAAACCCGAAGACATACGAAAAAAGTAAATAAAATTAATTATAAAAAAACGGGCTATTGAGCCGCTTGGAAATCTTGTTTTGTGGTTAGGATGAATCCTTGACTCGAAAAGCACAAACTTACCTCAAATTCGGGTTTGGCGACGTCATAAAATTACTAGTGTAGTATGCGTCCATACATCGAGGCCGTTTCTTCTTTCCAGTCTAACGGATCAGCTAGGCTCGCCAACTTAGATGACTCTTAAAGTTATGATCAACTGTTTTTTAGGTTAACCATGATTTGTGACACAAGAGGATACGAGAAAAAATTAGATCAATCAAAGTGACCTACAAAAATTCAAATCTGGCCATTGGTAATATTAGAATAACAGAACGGACTGCTTTGGCAATTTAGGGAGGGTAAATTTTGAGGTTAGGGATGGACTTTGGCCTTTCCGAATAAAAAAGGCCCCGAATCCACACTCAGCAAACCTAAAAACATAAGATAACTTTGTTTGTGCTTATTTTGCCCCTTCAACCAGAAGATCGTTTATTCTGGCTAATTGGAGGCAGTTATAAGGTTAGTTTTGACAGTTTTGAGGTTAAGAGCATAAAGCCTCTGAACATGGATAAATAGACATTATACTTAAATCCAGTGACAGTCAGTTTCTGGTCTCATACACTGTGGATCGTCAACTTGAGTCTTAATGCATGCAATTTTTATTATTATTATTTTTTTAAATGACCTTGACAACGAATTAAAGTGCAGTTAAAATCAGCTCAGCGAGATAGTACTGCACTGTTACCATTATTTTTTCAATCATTACTTCTCTGAGCTTCACACGTACATTTCAATGCAATATTCATAAGCTTTAGCACAATAAGCAGTAAAATTAATATTTTTATATAACGCAGGTCTGATTTACGCGTTTTTTTAGCGTCTTTTCAGTCCTGAATGTAGTTGTTTATACTAACCTCAAATTTCAGAAATGATAAACTTGCAAATCATAACTTTTTTACACAAATTACCTTAACTTAAACTCACTCTGATATAAACGTGAAAAATACAAGTTTAGTAAAACGAGATGATAGTGTAACATTTTCAATTCTATTGGAACAATATTGAGGCCATCTTAAGAAACTATTAACGTGACTTAGTCTTTTAGCATTTTTAAAACATAGCCTTCTGATTGTTGAAACAAAGTTCAAACAAAGATTATTAAGGGTCTGCATGCGCTAATTTTCAGCAGATTTGTATATTATATTTTTTTAATTGCAATTATTTACCACACTTAGTACAAATTATTTGGCTTGAATGAGCGTAAGCTTTCATACGTACGCAACTAAGTGCCTTAAAAATTTTATTTGCATGTCCTTTTTCCTCTTGAGAAAAATACTTTGAGTCTACTGTTATTTTTAAAATATTGCCTTCCAATCGTTTACACAGAGCTAGGAAAAATTAAAAAATTAAAATTACAATTTTCGAATAGGCTATAAATTATTTATTTAAATTCAGGATCGTCACAACCTATTTTGCAAAAAAATTCTGTTTTCGATTTTCAATTTTTTTAACGGTTTTTAATTTTTGTAGGTTTCCATAGAAAATTTGAATTATTCAAGCAAGCTTGGATTTATAAAAAATATACTGCTTAAAAGGCTCTGAATAACTGATAGCTCATCATACGAGAAAACATCAGGTGTGTAAATTTCTTACCTTTGGTCAAGGATTAATTAGAAAATTGTAAACAAATATAATGTGCTCATTAAAGGTTTTTACCTATAACACTTTTTAAGAAAATGAAGCAAGAGGTTTTATGAAGAATATAGAATATTATCAATGGATGATTTTTTATTAACAAATGAAAAGTTTATTTTTTTACCTTTTCAACAAAAGGCGTCACGGGGGATTCTAAATGCATACAGAAGTATCAAAGGCGACATTAATGAAATCAGAAACACTGATATTGAAATGAGCAAAATTAGTTTAATTTAAACAAGTATTTAATTCAAAAAAAGTCACGCCGATTATAAGAAAAATGAATTTTTTCTCATAAAAGATGAAATTTTATGCTGGAAGGAAGACTTTTCATTTAAACAATAGAATTAGTCAAAAAAACGATGACTTTGAAAACACATTAAATGCTTTAACAAAAGGGTTCAAATGTCCAAACAAAAAGACGACTTTTCAACAAAAGTCGTGAATTTTCTACTAAGTAATTTAGCTTTTTACTTAAGGAGCAAAAAAAATTGAACTAAATAAGGAATAAAAAAATTTAAGATGAAAAACTTGATTTTTAGCCAGAAAAAAAACAATTTTCAACAAATTAAAATCTCAGCGAAGACAGTGAATCTTAGCAAAAAAATAAACTTTCGATAAAGTACTTTGAATTTGCACCGAATAGTTGGTTTTTCATCAAAAAATGATTATTTTTTAATCAAATAGTTCATTTTCGAAAAATAAAAAAGCAATTTTTCACAAAGAATAATTTTTTTTTCCAAAAAACTAAAATAATTAACAACAAAGTTAATTTAATAAGAAATAATTATCGTTTTAACTAATATTATTAATCTTTAGACAAAAAGTTTCAACTTTTATCCAAGCAGTTGAATTTTGTTCAACCAAAAGACTGATGATTTTGAATTATATAGAAAATAGTTCAATCCAAAAATTTAAATCAAAAAATGTTTAGTTTTAGTTATTCAAGACTCTGTTTATTTCTGAACTCGGAGCTTCTAAAATAAAAACTGAACATGAAAAATTTTTTAATTTTAATTGCTATAAATTAGAATTCGGCTTGCCCCGTCCTTGTATGGATGCGCGCGCTTTAAGCATGTGTGCATCCTTGCATTCGCGCATTATCCAATCCAGAGCTTTTCAAGTGATTTTGTTAACATACAACGTGAGAAATATAATATTTCCTTGAAATACTACAATTTGCAAACTAAAAATTAATATAATAGAATAAAAACAACTACAATATTTCGCCGAATATTGAATATTGTAGCATGACGTCATGGTCATCATAGGATAGGTAGGAATATCACGAATGTTAGCATAGTTAGTACATTTTGACATGGGACTGCACATGCCTTTTTGGATAAAATATTCTAAACGTAAAATTAGGATATAAATGTCAGAATGGTAATATTTTTTAATAGTAAAATGCATTTGCGCAATACTGTTTCATCCTCTTATCGGTTGAAGACTTTTCAGTTTCACGAAATACAATAAACTACTTGAAATTTAAGGCTCAAGTTCCCGATTCTGATCAAATTGGTCTGATACGTTAACCTTACATTTTATACATTTAATTTGATTTCTTGACACGGAAAGATCTTTTATCGAAGTTCGCTATAATTGAATTTTTTTAAATAAGCACTTCAGCTCAGCGTCTCTGAAATAAGTTTGTATAGATTGGAATCATAATAATCTTGTTTTATATAATATAATCCAAAAGTTTTGCAAAGATTCCAAAACATCGAAACGAAATGAAAACTTCTAAAGATTTCTGAAAAAATTTCGAAGCTTTTAAGGAATTTCGAAAGGTATAAGGAAAATAGTTAACTTTTCTTAAGATTCCTGGAAGAATGTTTAATATGTTATTATTTAAAAAAAATGAAATTCCTAATGATTAATAAAAATGTCAAAACAAAATCTGTAAAGTTTTAAAGCTATTTTGTAAAAAACTGTTTTCAAATATTTAAGGAAAGTTTCCGAGAATTTTCAAAAAGTTAGGAAATTTTGATGAAATTGTTTGAAATTTCTACAAATTAAAAACAAAATATAGATTTACGACGATTTCAAAACTAAATTTTGAAACTATTTAAGGATTTTCGAACGTATCGAGATGATAAAAAAAAATTCCTAAAATTTGTGAAAAAGTTTTTAATAATTTTTTGTTTAAAAAAATTTATTTTAAGAAAATGTTTCCACAAATATTAACACATTTCGAAATATTTACAGTTTTCAAAATAGCATCTTGAAGATTTTAGAAAATTTTCTTACTTGTCAGAATTTTAAAGCAATTTTAGGAAAAACTCTAATTGTTTAAAAATATATTCAGAAATTTAATAAGTTTTGCAAACATTCAAGAAAATTTAAACAAAATGTAGGTTTCTGCAGATTTCAGAGAAAAATTTCTTAGCCAAGGTCCAATGTGATTAAGATTTTTTTAAATTTATTAAACCAGTTTATAAATCAATAAAACGATCAATTAAAAATAACTCGATGAGTGCTCTCTTAAATTGAACCAGTGACATTACACTTTCTGAATCAGTATTTTTTATTATCACTAGTGAATCAGTGATTTTACGATTTTGACGGAGTGAACCAGTTAGTGAATAAATGATTAAACTTTAATAATTCAACCAGTGACGAAATTCTACTGAGTTGAAAAGTGAAATATCACGGATTGTCAATGACACAGTTCTATTTCAACGAGTGCAATTTCACTGGTTCATTCTACAATTCTATTTAATTCCAGCTTAAAATAAAAAGTGTACTTATTAGAAACTAAATTCCAGAATATTGTTGAACTATTAACCGAGTAATTGGAATTTCAATACATCAATTTAATTGGTAATAAGCAAGTCAAAATTGTGAACCAAAAATATCATAGTATAATTTGCTAATGAAGATCATTTTTATTCCGCCAAAAATAGTTTGATTTTTTCAATGGGTCTTATTAATTCAGTCCGCGTTTGAGCGAAAAAAAACGATACAAATGTTCCAATAGCTCCACAAATAATATTAAATAAATGGAGAAACAGGCGAAATTAATACTTAGTATTATGAAACCGAACTGAATAAAGCCAGGTCTTGAAAAAACCGTTGCTCTTCCAAATTCTTAAACTAAAATTCAGTCTTCAAATTTAAAATCCATCCAATTTATTAAACCATTAAATATCTTAAGATGAGTAGCTTATTACTTGCAATAAAAATGCAACATCACATATTAAACATATCAATATCTGCTCGGGCTTCTGGCGCCGCTTGTAGATGCGTCTTGTCTTTGGGATTCTCTCACAAGTGGATGTAAGGGACCAGTATAAATTTTACCGATACTCATTAGCTCGCGTGATTCAGTCTTCATTCGTACCGGGCGGTTTCGTTCTAGATCAAATCCAGACGGAACGCTTTGTCCTTCGAACAATAAACCAATGCGACCTTCATTGTACCATCCAATGATTAGAGAACCCTTTGTTATTAGAAAAGTAGCTTCGTTTAAAAACTTTCGTTCCCCTCCATATACCCCCTTACTGAAGTTTCGTAATCGATGTGCGACGTCATGTGAACATTTTATCATCCCTAAAGGTTTAAGAGCGTATGATACAATAACTTCCTCGTCGGTTAGCTGTCGTGGGGGCTGTGCTTGATCAGGAACTGCCTGCGAACTTAATCCTGTAAGAGAAATTACAAATTAAAACAACAAATAAAATAGAAAGACAAAACAGAAATACAGTCAAACCTGGATTTCGTGCTACTCCATTTCAAGTTTCTGAGAATTTACACGCGATTGCCACGCTCTGTCCCAAAATTGACATTAAATCCAGGTTGGACTATATTAATTAGAATGCAGAAATAGGGAAACGTTTATTAAAAAAAGATGTCACTGCGCGCCGCAGTGTCAAGAATTCTGAACTTAGAGCAAGCTAAAGATATTAGAGTTCCTATTCATAGTCCGGGCTTAAGATAATGCTTAAGCCTTTCTTCATGACGACCGCCTTATAGGTTTTAAGTCATGATGTATTCAGGGATATACAACAAGATGATCTGTGATAAGATTACAATTTCAACCATGATCTTATTTTGTGTAAGATTAGCTTTAGTCAGACAAAACTTAAGATTATCTTAATGTGTGTTCAGCAATTTCCGTAATAATTCTCATGTATCCAATAATCCGATTCGTTAAAACATATTGAAATTTTGACAGTTAAAAGTCATTTAAAGGTGTATTTACATGCATGTCTACCGGTCGCCAGCCAGCAGGAAGTACGAGGGTAGTTCAATAAGTCCTTAGAATGACCAACAGATGGCGCGCGAATCGCTCCAAATCATCTGTTTTTAGTCAGCACCACTCCCCTGCATCTGCATCTGCCCCTGCATTAGCAACGGTTTATAACTGGGTAAATGAATTTAAGCATGGTCGTACATCCATAAGTGACGAACCACGTTCAGGAAGGCCCGTAGAAGCAAGTACTCCCGAAATCATCAATAAAATCCACGATATGGTGTTGAAGGATAG
>NC_046660.1:16632722-16691936 GCF_010883055.1 Belonocnema kinseyi
TATAGAGCTCCAAGGAGATTATGTTGAAAAATAAAAAAAAATTTACCCAAAAAAAATTGTTTTTATACTTCATTCTAAGGACTTATTGAACTACCCTGGTATCATTAGAGTAAAAGAAACAGAGAGCAGAAAATTGGAAGAAAAGTACTCTATCTCTTTTACTCTAATGACTGTTCTGGTGATTGGCGACTAGTAGACATGCGTGTAAATACACCTTTAATTGACTTTTAAAAACGGCGTTAAGAAATTATCTCAAGTAAAAACCAAAAGAAAATATGTCGAGAAAAGTGGAAAGTAATCTCTTGAAAGAAGAAAGAACGGCTTTTTAAATAAAATTTTATTTAAGGCGATCTTAAATCAACAAAAGTTTTGACTTAGAATAAACTCTCGTTTTTCGAACAAAAGTAGTTAAGGTCTCTTTATAAGATTATATTATTCCACTATGAATACATCTGTTGGTTTTAAATTTTAATCCTATCTTAAGGAATTGTTATGAATATCTATCCCAACAGATGTCTTAGGTAAGGTCGAATTTTTAAGTTTTTTTTTAAGATAGCAATCTGCGAATATAAACGCTGCCTTAAAAGCAAGCTCTTTGGTAACCATGTGACAAAACTAGTCCCCGGTTTGGACATTTTTTTTGGTGTTCACTGTGTCCACATGGATTAAGATATCATGTTTAAAATTTGACATATTAAATAAGAACCACTAAAGAACGTTTGTATACATCAATATGTTTATAATTTTCAAGAAAGCTCCAAAAAAAATAAATTTCAAATTGGAAACATACCAACAGCAGCAATATGGTAGAATTTACTCTTTATAGTTCTCCAACAAACTTTCATAATTCTTCAGGTCTAATTTTTGACTTTGAATCAACCAGCTGATAACTAATGTTGAAAGAGAACCGAACGGCGGGAATCAGCGTCTAACTCGCCTTGTTTTTTGCCAACGGGCGAAATTTTATTTTTATTGCTTTTGTTATTAACTTTGAATTTCTTCACACCAGTACAAAAAAAAAGAATATTTTACTATTAGAAAATTTTAATTATTTTCTGAAGATGCACATTTCTCAAGATGGGACGTAGAAGGTTTTTCGAGTATCACATTCTAAGATGTTCCTCGATTTTTTTAATCGGGGCATCTACTTTACCGACGTTAAAAGTTTATTTCCTAGTCCTATAATATTTCGCTAGAAAACTTTCTATGTTATTATAAACATTTTGAAATATACAAACGTTCCTTAATGCTTTCTCTATAAATTTATTAATTCTGAACACGATATCTCAATCCGTGTGGAAGTACTGAGGACTAAAAAAATGAAAATCGTTCAACACAAAAATTTTATAAACGAATTTTGTCACGTGATCTCTAATTTATCAATTTCAAAGTTTCTCTTTTCCTCCGCTAGAAATCGCTAAAAATGCCTTACAAATAATGATAGCAAGTGAAAAAATCTAAAATGAAACAAACCAAATAATATCTGCAAAGTGCTAGAACTCGAATGGTAGTATCCTATATTATCAATTTATATATAAACTTTCTTCATAATTATAAACATATTGATATACACAAACGTCCTTTAGTGTTTTTTATTTAATCTGTCAAATTTTAAACACGATATCTCAATCCGTGTGGACACAGTGAACACCAAAAAAATGTTTATAACCCCGGACTAGTTTGCTCACGTGGTCACCGAAGAGCAGGCCCTTAAGCTTATGGTTAAAGAGAATTTACACTTAAGTTTCGACTATGGATTTTGATGGGAGCAGTTGCTAATCTGAAAAACTGCAACCCTTCCCAGTGAAATCGCGGTAAAATTTCAGCTGTAACCACGTCTCACGACCGCGAGATAGGTGGTTACAGTCTGTAACTGAATCAATACGAAGATCAGGCAAAAGTCTCGTGCACCCTGAGGACACGGAACGACGCTAGAACGGCCGCCTTCTGCATTTTTCCCTCAATTTTTATAGCATGTTGTTAACACGCAGGGATTGCTTTTCAGGCTATCAACCAGTGAAAGCTTGGCACCTACAAGAGTTCCGATGATAAGGACGATTAGTTTAACAGAATATTCCGGATACAATCGTCGTAACTCCCTTATATGGTCTCGATACCTCTTTTTCTTTTCTTTCTCCTTGGCTCTATGATGTTTTTGTCAGGTGGAGCCGAAAATTCGATAACGAACATGGTTCGCTTCTCGAAGTGAAGAAGAACCATGTCAAGCCTCGAGTGTGCAACAGAAACAATTGTCGAGAATATAAAGTTCCTGTATATATGGCACTTCTCATTCTCGAGAATTAACTCTATTTCCCTAGGAGAATTTAGAGAAGCGATATTAAGGTTAATTCGGTAAGAGTAACAGAGAAGGTAATAAAGCACTCTTAGTGCCGCATTGTGCCTTCGGATGTAGGTTATTTCCGCATCCTCTTATTGAGGAGCTGTTCACGGAAATTTTTCTCTTGCGCTTTCCTAATCCGGGCTTTCAGAAGTGAGAACTCGAAATAGATCAATTTTATGCATTTTGCGCACCCCTAATACTGATGTTAAGTTCGAGTGTCTCAGCAGCCTTCTCCGCTGCTTTGTACAAAAACGCTGCTTTGCCCACTTCTTTGTGCTTCCTCACCATTTTAAGAAGAGAGTCTCTTCTATTTGGGCCTCTGTGTGCTGTAACCTGTATAACCCAGCTGAGATGACATTCAGCATTCAATATTCCGTGACCACCTTGACGGCGTGAGATGTAAAGTCGAGGAATAGAAAACTTAAGATTCGTGTCCCGATATCAAGGGATCTGAGCTCGTTCTTCGTCCATGGAATCACTCTAAGTCATGGGTACGGAACTCATGTATATTTTTACGAAACTTATAGGGGAATGCGAACCCGGGCGGTAGAGCTTCAGAGGAGATCCAACAGAGGCGCGCGAGAGTCGAGTGAATCACTACGCATGTGCAACAGTTGCCTTTGTTTGCCACTCCAGCAACAAACAACGAGATTAATGTGAAAAAAAACTATTTGCAAGTTTTCCTAACTTAAACTTTGCACAATCATTGATTTCGCATTTCATACCATTTCTCTAACATTCAAAAATTAACTTTATAATAAATAAAGTATATTTTAAATACGCTCAGCGTTATGATACTTTTCGTAGCAGGAGTCGGTAGGTTCGTCAATTTAATTCAACCTTTAGTTAAGAGGAGATCCTCGAGGGCGCGCTTATCCTAGCCTGAGTTACTCACGTCATTTACCCTGAGTCATTTTCTTGTAGAGTCACCTTATGTAGCGATTAATTCCTTCTCACACTTGTACACTGTTAAAAATGTTTGCAATTTTAATATACATTTACTATACATTTATATAGTAAATCTGAAAACTCGATCTATGAAATAGTTTTTAAGAGGCTGCGTAGTAAATTTAATATACATGTATATTGATCAATTTTTAGAAGAGCTAGGTAATTTCACTTTACACAAATTAAAGATAATTTTGTCAGTAATGTTTAATTCTAAATAACGAAGCATTATATTTATTTCTAGTTGAACATAAATTATACTGGTTTTCAAGTGGATAAGTTCAATTAAGTACATAATTAAGACACCTAACCTAAAAGCAGCAGTACTCACCTAAAAATTCTAACATTGGCAGTGAATTTGGATGTAAATTCCACCCGTGCGTTGCACTTTGATTATAATTAAGAATTTCGTCGATGAATTGTAGATTATTATTTTAGTTTTAAATATTTGACAATATTTGGATAAATCAAAAAACTTTTAACTTTTATGCACTCTATTTTACTATACATGTATATTATTTTACAAGATAATGGTATATTAAATTTACTACAAGTATATGCATATTGCTTGTAATACATTTATAGTAAAATCGCTATAGAAATTTCCAACAGTGTAGAAACGCGACAGGCAACTATATATTCGGTCGCGCCAAATCTTAGTTTATTTGAACTCGAAATTGGAAGTAATATAATTTTACTTCATGAGTGAAATAAGAAATACTTTTAATTAAGTAGTAAAAGTTCTTCAATGAATTAGTAAATTAAACTACTTACTACCTAGAGTGGGACGATGGTCGTGGGGGCTAAAGCGTAGGCTTGGGACCCACTCCGTCATCTTGCGGGTTCGATTTCCGCCTCGCTCTCTGGAAGAGCCTCGGCGGCCCATGCGGTAGGCACTAGCCTAGCAAGGTAGCTGTTCATCTCCGAAGAGTCGTGGGACCGGTACCTCTAGAGAAAAGGTTTTCTCCAAGTACTCAAAGATGTTGCTCTTGGTGGTTCGGAACCCACCTTAAACTGTAGGTCCCCCGTTCACCACCAAATAAGTGTGTGGGGGGTGTGTAAAGGAATGAAAAAGAACGTGCAAGAAAAAATTAAACCCTTAGGGGGCACATTAGAAGCTTCCATTCCAAGTCCATTCCAAGTCCAACTACTTAAAACCTTTACAACGATATGTATATTTACGTACTGTGATCCCAAATATTGATGTGCCGAAGATACAAAATACTGCCTTATAGTCCAACAAAAATTTCTTCCAAGATGTTAGGTTTCTTAAATATTTGTGAATTTAGAATGAAGTTTTTTAACAGCTTTAGTGTCTGAGAAGCATTTTTAAAGTCCAAAGAAATTACGACTTGCTTCTACAATTTATATCTAAGCCCATGTTGTAAATAACTTCATATTTTTAAATTGAAATAAGAAGTGACTTCATATTTAAAAATTTAAATTTTATTGATAAACTTCCCAAGAATTTAAAAAGTTCTACAGATCAAAAACAGTTAAATTCAACTAAAACCGAAGAATTTTCAAACAAATAGTTTATTTCGCAACAAACAAACAAAAATGTTGACAGAAGCGATTGCATTCTTAATAAAAAACAATGAATTCGCAACCAAGAATATTAATTTTATACTAAAATAGGGTAATTTTCAACTAAATACAGGGATTTGTAACCAGAAAAAATCAACTTATAGTCTAAAATATAAGTTTTTAACAAAAAATATAATAATCATATTTTTAGTAAATAAAATTAAATCTCAATCACAAAAAATTAAGATTTAGCAAAAAACTTAAATTGTCTACCAAAGAGGTCAATTTGAAAATTAAAAAAGGATAAGTTTTTAATCAGGTAGTTCAACTTTCAACTGATTTGTTAAATTTTTGACAAAAAAGATTACTTTTGAACAACATAAAGAAATAACTCTGATAAAAAAAAACGAATTTTCAACAAAATGGTTTAGTTTTGAACCAACTGGATGAATTTTTACCCCGAAAAAATACTTTTCAACTGAATAGTTGCATTCGCTACAAGAGAATTAAGTCTTTGAATTAGTAGTATAATTTTTTACAAAATGAAATGAATTTTTATGCAAAATACAGCTATAATAGTAGATTTTTCAACCACAACAAAATTGAAAAAATTCAATATAAATATAAAATAAATTTAAATTTCGTATTCAAAAATAAGAGGGGGGTTATCTTCAGAGTCACAAGACCTTTGTGGGCGTGAGGGCAAATGTCAAAAATTAAATTTAAAAAATTAAAGTTTCATCTAATATAATTTCTTTAAACAAACTGTGTATACAGTGCACTTTTTGAATGGCATGCACAAGTATTTAAATTTTATTTTTAAACGAAAATACTTTTTTCTTTTAATTTCTTAGATTGTTGCTATTAAATAATAACATAATTAAATTATTAAAAAATATTTCTTAAAATTTTAAATGACAAATTTTTTAACATTTTTTTTACTTTACTATGTTTTCAAATTTAAAATTATACATGCACGTTTGAAAATTATCTGGCCTCGGCACAGATAACTTGAATCAACAAAAATGTTCTTAATTGAAACTCTGTTCATATTTATTCTTCATGGACCGAATTTCGTTGAACGTAAACAAGGCCTTGATTAACAGCTACTATCACGCTACATTTTTCATCTTAATCATATAATATTTTAACAATTAATTAATATACTTAATATATTTGCACACCTCACAGTGATTTACCCGTCCAGGAATAGGGCGTATTTGTTTCTTTTTTATTTAAAAAAATGTTTGAAATCATTTTACCCCAAAATATCAAACTGTAATTTTTATTATATTCAGCCATGTGAAATCTACATGAATCCTACTTTCATACTAGATTTTTTTTAATTAATCGTATCCACACAGAATGACATATTATGTTAAAAAATTTTGATAATTGACATAAAAAAAATCAAAATAATTGTATTATTTTGATTAAATTTTTTTAAATCCGCTTACTAACTAAAACTAATTTGATTCGGTTAAGGGCCTTTACTAGGCTAATGGTCACAAAGTTTTCAATTTAAAAAATGAAACAGACAGTTCGGTAGAAAAATTTCGAATAGAAATAATTCAAATATGTACAGTAATAAAAATTGATAAAAAATTGAACTTATATTTACCAATATAATTAAGTCCAAATCCTAAAGTGAAAACCAGAGTACGAGTAATGATCCACATTCTGTTTCTTATAAGCATAAAAAGAAAAAAGAAACAAGCCAAAATCAACTTTTCCGGTTGATTTTTTTGCAATTTACTAAAATGGCTCTCCGTAGAATGTTGGAAGGTCTGTTTCGTTATCAATTATATTTGATTTATCTATCACGCGCCAGACATTAAAGCTTTTGAGTTTTAGTTATCAAAAAGAACAGAATAAGCAGTCATTATTTTTCAATTACTTAAAAGTAACAAAATTGCAAAGTTTGAGTCTTCCAAAAGTGGGAGTCAGAACTTATTATGAATATAAAAAAATACTTCATGTTTTCTGGTTAAAATTGTATTATTTGATTGAAAATTTTATTATTTTGTTAAAATTCAAAAAATTTTCCGAAAATAATTTAATTCGTTTCAAATTCAAATAGGCATATAGAAAACTCAAATGTTTCTTAAAATCTGGGCTTTTTGGTTGAAAATTAACATCTGCGGGTTGAAAATTAAACGTTTTTTGTTTTGTTTGAAAAAAGTATCCCTTTTAAAGAAGTTTCCTATTTCTGGAATGAAAATGGAACTTTTCAAATAAAAATTATTCTATTCACAGTTCGCTAAAAAATGTTTAATAACCAGTTCTTAATCAAAATAATAAAATTTGTACATCATTTTGCAATTTCTGAATAAGTAGTATAAGACCGAGGTACAAAATAAATACAATATACATTTAACATTAAACATAATTTAGAAAAGTTAACATGTTTGACGAAATTGAGTGAAAAGCACGAGAGACGTGATGAGAATGTGTTTGCTAAAGCCGATGGAGCTTTAACTAAAGAGAATTCACAATCACTAAATTACGGTTGTCTATACTTTGACCTTTAAGTTTAGAAGGTCTAAACACAATTGTGGGGAAAATACAAAGACCCAGTCTCAAGCACGAGATCAATGCATAACTGAGCGTTAAGCGCGAAATAAATACATTGTCGAACGCAAAAACCAACAGTCGCGTGCTATAGGCGCAATCAAACTTACGAGCCGTGCGCTGTCTTTTTTAAATTCAATTTTTTGTTTTACGATTTATTGTTTTAATTAGAAGTTCATCTTTTTGTTTAAAAATCTAATTATTTTATTTAAATTTTTATATATTTTTAAATATAGTTTAGGCTGCAATATCAATTATCACTTTCTTTGTTGAAAATTTCTTTTTAGTGAAATTCCTTATTTTAGTTGACAGTTCATCTGAAATAGGGAGACCTGCAAATTATATCTGATTAAAAATTTGTTTATTATAAATCTATTGATTAAAAGGAACAGATATCCCAAGTACACACGAAATGAGATATTGTGTATGAAGTTTCCAAAAATAAGGAACAGGAACGAATGAACATTTATGTACAAATAAATTGTTACAAAAAAAAATGCTGACAAATTTTTATTATGATTCGAAAAATTTATTTTTATATCGTATTGGACAAATTTATTAGTACTTAAACTTCGTTAGACGTTTTTTTAACCAAATAGGTGCATTTCAACTAAAGAAGATAAGTTTTCTGTAAAAATAAAATAGTTACATTTTCTAACATAAAAAAATTACTTTAACTAAAATGATTGATATTTAAAAACAAATTAAATTTTTAATCAGGTAAATACATTTTGAACTAATTAATAGATTTTTCAAAAAAATAATAAAGTCCTAACCAAATAGTTAAATTTTCAACAAAAAGTTTTAGATTTTATCATTGGGTTATACTTTTCAAGTGTATGATGTGAGTCAAAAAAAGATAAATATGAGATTAACATTTTGTTTAAGTGGGATGAAACGTGAGAGCAAATCTCACGGTATTTTACATAGAGGTTTAAAAAATATCCCTTGTAGGCAGATATACACTTATAGGCCTCGTAACATTTTTCTCAAATTATATTTTCATTAGAGAGAGACTTAGGATTTAAAATAGATGGAAGCCTTGAGAACAATAACGCCTGAACTTTTTATTGTAATTATCAGTTAATTGCAAAATTTTTATCCTACTTGGATCACAAACAATATTATATCTTAGTTAATTTTTTTAAATAAGTTAATGGTGTGACTCAATTTCGTTTAAAATTACTATGCCAAAACTCTTTGAAATTGGATAATGGCTACCTAATTGAGACTCATTCATTTCTTCTTTAGTCATTTCCGTTACCTTCCCACTGTACATGTTTATTTTTGCCCGTTTCAGATTAGTACCTCCTGCATTAAATATTCCACGAAGTTTTGTATAATTTCTCTCTAATATTGCAAAGACATCACCATTGGACGCTGCTAGTACCATTTCTTCTTCGGTTGGCATGGGTGCGAAAGAATTATGTTTTGTTCTTAATTGAATTGGTTTATCCCGAGGAAAAGTGTAGCTTATAATTTCGAAACGCCGGTTCGGATTCGTGAGAGGAGTAAGCCGCACAAACTTAAGTTCTTCGAGGTCAAATCCAAGTATGCGTAAAGTACTTTGCCTGACATGGGAAGTTCTGGACCTGGCTCGCAGAAGAATTTCTGGAGGAAAAAGGGACCTTTCAGGAATACTCGTTGAATGAGGCCGGACAGGTGGATCAGACTTTTCAGGTGAAACATAAAAATGAGGTCTGTCAGTACGAAGAGAGCTTTCACGAGATTGAGAAGTTTTGTAACGAGGAACATACGGAATAGGAGAACCGTTAGGTAAGCAGTCGAACTGGGAACTCACATCTGCAACAAGAAAGGGAGGATTTAATGCTGACCTATTTTTATCTTCAGACGTATTTTTCTTCTCTTGAGAGAAAGACCTTATCTCATTCTGCCAACAAAAATCGCAAGATTTTATGACTGAGGCTATAAAGGGATTACCACATTCCGGCCTGGGCCAAATAACAAATCCTTCTCCATAAAAAAAGTACAAGGCCATCAAAATAACGTAGGAAATAAGGTTAGGCATTCAATAGGTGCGTACTCTAATTTTTTACTCGGGCATGTTTTGCCAAAAATAAATTTTTCGATTTGTTGGAAGTTGGGTTTTGCCAGTTTTAGGCGCTAATTAATCTTGAATCTGATGTTAAAAATCAATCATTCGAAATAGCAGAGCCAACAAGGCGACCAACATTTTTTTTAGATTTGCACAATTCTTACTACAAGTAGATTTTTAGTCCACTGCTTCCGAACCAGATGAAAAAAAATCAATGATTCAAATCAGAGGATGTTCCCTGAACTTTGTAAGATAACTCTTATCTTGCTTTTTTCTCTTATTTTTTCCGTTTATCTGTTATCGAGCTTGATGCTAAGTAGAATATAAAGTATTTTCTAGATTCGTCTATTGACAAAAAGTACATTCCCAAGTTTACGAAACAGAAAATAATTGATTTGCTGCTTAGTGCGCATGAGTCCGACAGTGGGCTTGATGTTATTGTTGTAGCTCTTGCTTACACTTTGGGTCACCTACAAGTACAAATGAGTTCTCAAAAAACCACAAAACTTGAAGAAACAAAAATTTCTTTAAGAGGTTTTAGACCCAAGCACAATCCTAAATGAAAGGACGTGAGAAGATGAAATGTTTTTGCGTTGAAATATGCAAATTGGTTAGAATCAGACTTCCAGATTACGGATTTGTATAGCAGAACAATAAAACCTTCATGGAAGTTTAGTCTTCCGTCTTTTCTATTTCACAAGTTGTATAATAGGTAAAAGAGATGAGAGGGAGCAGCAATTTCTAATGAAAATACGAGAAGCAAAAAACTTTTGTTGAATACCTGAAGAAGGCGCAGGACAGGGTAAAATTTACCTGTCACTTGCTTATAGTTTTTGAAGCCGGAATCCACAGGCTAATTCCATTCGCAAGGCAGAAAGAGACGCTTCGCGTGTAGGTACCTCGTAGCGATAGTTTTTTCTTAATGGCGTCTGCTTGTCGACTAAATTCAAATTATATACATTTTCTTTTGGATTTAAAATTAATTAGGGATTTTTTTAATACCTTTTGTGTAATGAAATTTGAGAAGAAATATAATGTGTAAAAAATAAACGTGGCCAGTAATTTATGAGTTGGGTCAGGATTTTATTGCTGATGATTTATGATATTTTTTGCGAATTGTGTAGAATGAATAAAAACTGAATGGATGTAAATTTTTCGATAATTATGGACACAACCATTTTGTTAATCTGTCTCAAAAAAGGGTGGGGTGAGATAAACCTACTTTTGACCGCCTGGTAAATCACGTAGTGTGATTGAAACTCATTAGTTTGTGAGGAAAAACCTTTCCCTGTGAACTTTCCTTTTCAGGTTAATAGATTTTTTCATTAGGAATTAAAAGTCTAATAAAATTAAATTTCAGCTTTTGTAAACTTCCTCAAGCTGCGTCGGGCTTATGCCTAGGCAGCTATTTGGGTCTTATTTGGTATGTAACTTTAAAGTTATTCAATGATCTTTCGAATTGAAGCAACAGTGTATTCATTACAAACCCTCAGTCACTCTAACTCGGAATAAGTGCACTACATCCATCAATAAGATTATTAAGTGCTGCTTACACATCGCATATAGATTGAATATCATAGCATAGTAAATGAGAAACAAGGAACAAAGGGCTAAATTCAAGATAATAGAACTACAAATCGGGAACCCTTCCTGGGAAAAAGTATCTTTGCATATGGACCAACCAAAGCCAGGAGGTAGATGTAGCACAAGTAACGACAGTCAAAAATGTAGAAAATAAGTAAGAAATAAACGATATTCGCTTTTTAGATTTCCCGCGACCCCTACAACGCTAGTACAATGATGGCGAATACAATTGACACGCTCAGAACAAAAGCGAACTAAAAAAAGAAGTTGCGGAAAAGAGGAGTAAAAACACGCGAGAGCAAAAACGACCTAAGAATTAGCCGAGAGGTAAAACGACACAAGAATGAAGGGAGAAGATACCCCCACTTTGCTGCTGCGAAGACCAGCCCCGTGTAAAGCCGGAAATGCGCGAACATGAACCGAGCTCACCCGACTTCACGAATTACGATCTAATCAGCTGCTCCCAGAGCTGCCAGATCGAGCCTAACATTTACCCCCACCATAGGTCTGCTATTTATATATCGATCCCCATTTGAAAGAAATTAAAGAAATTGGCGATTCTTAAGTTTCGCGTGATTCTTAATTTAATGCATGAGTCGATTTTGAGGTTATGTTTTTCAAGTGCATATAATATGGATATTATTACTATTATGTAGAATATTATTTAAAAAACTGTTTTATAACTCTGTTAATAGAAAAAGTTCAACTTTCAACTAAAACAATTAGTTTTCTTTAAAAAAAGTAAATTCGTGATAAAATACATATAAATTTTTTGAAAAATTTATTTTTTTCAACAAAATAGTTAAATTTTCATCCAAAAAGCTGAATTATAAAATAAAAAAGCCATTTTAAATAAAATACATGAATTTTGCAGAAAAGGAATTTATTTTCCACCAAGACTAATTTTCTATACAAAAAACTAATGTTTAATCATTGTTAAATTTTCTAAAAAAAAAGATTAATTTTCTTGTAGTTGAAAAAATTTTTTTTACGAAAAACAAAAAGAATTTTTTACAAAATAGTTTAAAATCATCAAATATTTTAAAATCATTTAAAATCTCTTGAAATTTTTTAAAGCTCTTAAAAATTCCTTGAAATTTTAAAAATACCCTAAAATATTTTCAAGTCCTTTAAAATGTTATACTAAATTATTAAAAACAATGAAAAATTTCTTGGAATCTATTAAAATATCCTAAGGTATAACTACTCTTTCAAAATCTTATATTAAAATACCATAATCAGTTGGAAATCACTTGGAACATTTTTAAATACTCTCAAATATTGCAATTTCTTCCAAATATTTTGACATACCTTGCACTTTTTTTTAAAGATTTTTAAAGTACTTCTATATATATTTTTAAATAACCCTTCTAAAATTTTTTTAATTCTTTGAAATTCCTGTAAATGAAATTGAAATTTTGAAAGTTTGTAAAGCTTCATATTGAAATTTAAAAAAGAGAAAAGTTTAAAAACATTAAATGTTGAAATGTTTGTAGATCAGAGTTTTGAAAATGGGATCAATAAAAATTCAAAGCATTCGAAATTTAATTTTCAAAAATATTGAACTATTCAATAACAATAATTTGGTATGGTACTTGAAGATGGGATTCAATTGTTCAGATTTTAAATTGAAAATTTTATTTATAAAAAATCAATAATCATGAATAAAATGAAAGCGTTCATAATTGAAACGTACGTTTTTCAATTGGGGAAATTACTCGAGTTAAAGTATAACTGTTTCTAACACGATTTTTGTATATAATTATAAAATTATATATATATGTGTATTTTAAACATACTTTTAAATTTTGAATGCTTTCAATTTATTTATGATTACTAATTTTTGGTCAATAATCTTCTCAGTATACAATTCAAATTTTGAAGACTTGAATTCTATCAAGTTGAAAATTAGTCATATGTCATAGTTGAAAATAAAATTTTGAAAGTTTTGAATTTTTATTGATTCCATTTCAAAAACTCTAATCTATAAACATTCCAATATTTAACGTTTTGAAATTTTTCTGTTTTCTAAATTTCAATCTGAAGCTTTTAAAAATGTTAAGACATTTCAAAAGATTTTTAAGGATTTTAAATATTTGAGGATATTTTCAAAGATTTCGAGGAATTTTCATCTTATATTTATAATTTTAAGAAATTTCGAAGAATTTTAAAGAAGTACTTTAAAATTAAAAAAAAAAAAGCTCAAGGTATGTCAAAATATTCGGAAGGTATTGCAATACTTGAGAGTATTTTAAAATGTTCCAAGGAATTTTCAATTGATTTCAATAATGTAGTATTAGACTCTAAAAGATTTGAATTATTTTAGGATATTTTTGAATTTTCAAGGAATTTTCAAGTGATTGCAAAAGTGTTTAAAGGATTTAAAAATTTTAGGTTATTCAAGAAAAAAACTCAGAAAATTGTACAAGATTCAAATTTTAAAAAATTTCAACTGAAGATGATACATTTCAGGGTTCATTATACAAAATTAATTTTCAGCAAGCACTTGAATTTTTAACAAAATAGTTCAATTCTTAACAACAAAAGAAAAATAATAATTAAACAAAAAAGATACATTTTCAAATAAGAAGAATAATTCAATTTCAAAACAAATGAATTTTTAATTGAAAACGGTCCATTTTCAAACAAAAAAAAGAAGATAAAAACAAGAATAATATTCTAATAACAAGATGAATTTTCTACGAAAGCAATTTTCAACTTTAGAAATTAATTTTAATCTAAAAAAGAAGTATTCAACTAATAATAGAATAGTTAAGATTGATTTTTCATCAAAATAGTTTAATTTCCAATGAAAGAAGTTAATTTTCAACTAAAAAAGATACCTTTTTAACCAAAACAGAAACAGTTACATTATCAGTAAAAAAATTAATTTAAAAAAAAATCGAATTAACAACATAATAGTTACATTTTCACCAAAGAAATAAATGTACAAATATAAAGAATAATATTCTTATGAAAAAGACGAATATTCAAAAACATACATGAATTTTGCACCACACAGTTGAATTTTCAACCAAAAAAGAAAGTGTTTAAAAAAAAGTTTAATTTCCAGCCAAAAATGGAATAGTTATATTTTCAATAAAAATATGATTATTAACCGAAAAAAAGAAGTTATAACATAATATTAAGATTTTCAACAGGAACAAAATTAATTTTCAACGAAAGAGTGGAATGTACAACCCAAAAACCGATTTTTAAATAAAAATAGATAAATTTACAAACAAGAAGAATAATTTCCTATCAATCAAAACGATTTTTCAACTACGTAGTTGAATTTCTAACTAAAAATGATACAGTTTTAACAAAAAATGGAACAGTTAAATTTTCAGTTCAAAACTCAATTTTCAACCAAAAAGGCTTTTTAAGTCCAAAGAGAAAAAAATCAACTTTTTTAAAAATTTGAATGTCAAAATGAAGTACTTTAACAGAACAGATGATTTTTTTGCAAAACCGTTTAATTTTAAAACCAAATATATGAATTTCTAACAGGAAAGTTCATTTTAAACCAAATAAAAAAATTTCAACAAAAAAAGGTAAAACCTCAATCAAAAAAATGTAATACTAGAAGTTTGAAAGTAAAAAGCAATGTATTTAATAAAAAAGAGTTAGACTTTCTTATTTGTTTCTATTAATAATTCAGTTCACGTTTGAGGCAAATAACGGGAACAATTGTTTTAAATAAACATTGAAATTCATTGTTATGTTATTGACTAATGTAGTGAAATCGTTTTTTGTATTTATATGGCTAAAAATCCAGCTCAATGGTAGAATATTATCCTTCGTGTTTGTATATTCACTTCCTTGTTCAAACTTCTAAACTGTAGAAAATTCGATTGTTTTCTTTTTGTTCAAAATTAAATTCTCAAATTTAAAATTCAACTTTTTAATTTTTTGTTAAAAATTATATTTTTCAGTTGAAAATTCATTATTTCCGTCGAAAATAAAATTTCTTAAATTGAAAATGAACTATTACATATTTGGTTATATACTTGTTTTTTTAGTTTTAATATTAATTTTTCAGTTAAACATTTGACAATTTTACTGATTTTCTTACCATTTATTTTTTTTCAGTTCAAAATTCTTATTTTATAGTAGAAAATTATCATCCTTGTTTAAAAATTCATCTATTTTAGTAAAAAGTTCATTCTTTTGGTCGATTATTTAATATCTTTATTAAAAATTCGATTCTTTTTGGTAAAAACATTTTATAATACTTCAATTTTAACTGTATCATTTTTTATTAAAAATTGATTTTTTCTAGTTTAAAATTTATATATTTTTTCGTTAAAGATTGAACTATTGTGTTAAATTTTTTTACATAAAAACGGACTGCTTTCAGTTACTAAAAGTTCATGTTTTTTTTTAATTAAATTATTCTTCGTGTTTCAAAAAACATCAGTTTTGATTAAAAATAATTTATTTTGTCTTTTTGAAAATTCTAATATTTTGTTGAAAATTAATTTTTGGAATTAAAAAATTCAACTGTATCATTATCGGTTAAAAGTGTATTTTCTTAATTAAATTTTTTTTGTAAGAAAATTGACCTTTCTCAGTCAAAAATGTATCTTTTTTTGGTAAAAATTTATTTTTCTTATTCAAAGTTCATCTATTTTAATTAAGAATTCATTTTGTTCGTTAAAAATCCACCTTTGTAGTTAAAATTCCTTTCTATTGATATAATATGATTTGTTTAGATAAATATCAAACATTCCATTTTCCTTTAAAAATGTATCATTCTAGTAAAAAATTCAATTATATGGTAAAAATATTTTTTACTTCGCAACTAATGTAATGATTCTATGGTAACTCAGGATTTTAAATCCAGAATAAATCTGAGGAGCAGCTGACTAGATCGTCTTTTATGAAGTCGGGCGAGCTCGCATTCGTGTTCGTGCATTTTTGGCTTTACACGAGGTTGGTCTTCGCAGCAGCAAAGTGGGGGTATCTTCTCCCTTCATTCTTGTGTCGTTTTACCTCTCGGCTAATTCTTAAGTCGTTTTTGCTCTTGCGTGTTTTTACTTCTCTTTTCCGCAACTTTTGTTTTTTAGTTCGCTTTTGCTCTGAGCGTGTCAATTGTGACTGTCCGCGAAGCAAGAACCTAATGCATCAAAGCTAAATTTTACGCGACGGTCAAATGTAGCAAGGAGTCTGCAAGCAAGAATTTGAGTAGTGGGGATGCGTCTGCGAAAAGCACCTCCTCCACTTACCACTACACCTTCAGGCGTCGTATCCATGAGCTCCGCTCGTATCGGCCCGATTCGGCTATACACAGTAGTGGTGAGTCGCGTGGCTGGTTTTCGCAGGTCTCTCGTTTCGTTTCGGCGTTCGCTTATTATGACTATGTTTGTAGCTTAATAGCAAGAAAAGTAACTAACTATACAAAATTCTGATTATTTTAAATTGAAGAATAACTCAGAAACTATCGATTGGTGTAAGAAAATAAAAATCGATTTTTCCATATCAGGTCCGTTTTTCGTAGACGGTCACAATTTTTCTTGTAAAAGCATTATGAAGGGTGTATATGTAAGCTTATCAACCTCATATAAAAATTCCCCCAAAAACAAGAAAAAATCTTCACAATAAGTTGCAACAGCAGGTGCAGATTTGTATAAATATTTTTATGTCTTAGTCTTCAAGAATGGATACAATTCACTGAAGTAGACAAGAACTTTTGGCCCGATTTTCGTATTTGTGATAAACATTTTTAAGTCCGTAGTGGCTATCCTGTCAATGCCAGCATCATTGTTAGTTGCCGGAACCGGCAAAATTGCATGTTGCCGGTTTTTTTTTTCTTTCCCTTTTATTTACATTTTTTTAAATCGTATGAAAACTCCTGCAATTATAATTTACAGTGTTTTGGCTTTTGATGCTGTTAACAAAACGTTATATGTATAAATCACAATTTATCGTCGATTTACGGCACAAGAATTAGTACTGACCCCTACCCCTTCTAACATCTCGTCGGTAGCGGGGAGGCACACCTGTGATTAGTCACAGAAATAATTTAAGGTCACACCCCGACCACTTTTCCAACGCTACTTGTCGGCGTGAAGGCACCCCTGTGACTGGTCACAGAAATAATCCAAGGTTGCACCCCTACCCCTTTTAAAACGCCAAGTGGGTGCGGGAAGGCACCTTTGTGACTGTTCACAGAAATATTCTAGTATCGCACCCATAACCCTTTTCAAAATCCACGTGGGGACGGAAAGGCATCCTTGTGACTGGTCAAAGAAATAATTTAAGGCCGCACACCTACCCCTTTCACAACACTACCTGGGGAGTGTTTTTCATACCACTTTATGGCAAGAGCTTGCATTCGGTTACACCCACCCCCATTTAAAACCTCACACCTATCCAGCAGTCCCATTCGTTTTTCATATTACTTCTAGAATATGAACAGAACCCTAACTCACCCCGAGTATCCTATTTTCGAGTATCGAGTGTTTCGATTTTTTTTCTGCCTAAAAATGTAATTTTAGATTTTTTTTCGCAAACTATGAAAAATATCACGTGAGAAAAGATAAATTTTTCATTCAACTTTGTTAGATTTGCAAAGTTTTGCCTTAACTTTTTTTCGCTATGTTGCGCGAATGTTGGTTCTCAAGTGATTGTGAATTCTCTTTTGTTAAAGTTCCTTTGGCTGTAACGAACACATTCTCTTCACCTATCTCGTACTTCGCACTGTAGTTTGTCCCTGAAATTGTATATCATTTTCATGCACGTATATTATTAGAATTCATAACATGCCTTGGCATCAAAATAGACGTAGTTGTGTTGACTCGTTAAAAATGCGTATTACTCAAAAAATATTTGTTATCAAACATTTTATTGCAACTTCTGTCGTTTTTTCATGCGCACATGCAGCGAATGCGCACAGAGTGCGCAGTAGCATTCCGCGCAGTCTGTCTTCTTTTGTTTTATCAATGTGCGAAGTTTGGTTCCAAACGACTGCACGCTTTTTTGTTGGTATTTTGTGCAGGAACCTTTGTTCTTTTTTAAAGCCCCGAATTGTGGCCGCCATACTGGATTTTCTAGGGGTTATAACAAAATACTGACACCGATAATAGAAAAGGCACTGTCGAAACCCCCTGAGATAATATTTTAAAGAAAAAATGTCGTACCGTCAGCAATAGAGAATGCGTTGTATAAATCTGAACACATAAGCGTTAATGGGGTACAGGAGCAATTTTGAGCTCGGATTCGGATTCAGCGCATCAAAATCCTTTAAAAATTTTAGCTCTGGTCTCTGGCTTTAAATTTTTTCGGCCTGTTTTATTGAAAACTATTCTGTCACACATTCAGGAAAAATTGGATAAAGTTCTATGTTATAATCTCCTGAATATTTTATGATAGCATGTCCACTGTGAGAGAGCTTTTTATTTTTGCTACGTTAGGCTTTATTTGATAGTTTGGCAAACCGATAGTCACGCAGTATTTGACTATCCTTCATCGCCTCCCGAATCTTTTACGACGTTGAAGTTTGCAACTATCTCGATGTGCATTTTGTGTTTTTTTGTTTAAACAATTTTTTAAACAATTACGTTATTTATTATCTTTCTGCAATTGTTAGAAACAAAGTATGTATCGAATCGAAAAACCAAGTGCACTATTACGTTCCCCTCGAAAATATATAGATGTGCACTTTTTTGTTTTTTTATACCCATTTCTTAAACAATTAGCGCATTTGTTGTTCAGCGCACTGTTGATCCATGCCCGTAGATATAGATTTGAATTGTTGTATTTAATTTTTTTTAAAATAAGTTTTAATGCAATATAATTAACAAATCCTGTAAAGCGTATTAGCTTGCATATTCGATTTAATTCCTAAAATTCTAACCCAATTTTATTTAGGAAATTTTATATAAACTTTATTTTTAGGTTTTTGATGCTCAATTTTAATAGATTGAATATTTTACATCAAAAAGATTTTGAAAAAGTAGACGATGCAAACATTTAAAATATTAAAAATAAAATAATTTAGGGTTTCAAGGTCAGAAAATTTTAAATAAAAAATTATCAAATATTTTTATTTACTTCTCATAAATTTAAAACCCCGTTCATCAATTAAATGTTACAATAAAAATTTTTGCTGAAACGGTCCCCAGACATTTTTTGCACAGCTCTGAAGCACTAGTACTTTAACTTTATAGTCGAGGTTTTTTTTTCCAGTATCCCAACCGTTAGGTTAGCCGTGAGGTTTACAACGTAGGCGATAGAACGCGTTAAACGACGATTTGGTGGTTCGAAACCCATCGAAGCATTTTCGATTTTTAATCGCGTTAATATTGCTAAAAGCGTGCGAGTGTATTGTGTATATGTAATGTAATGTAATTTTATGTAATTGTTCAAGCTAAATTTTGTATGTGTATGCGTACGAAATTGTATTCTGATTGGCTGCGACTGACTAATGTGTATATATAGGTTGTCTGCTGTTGAGTGCATATAAGTTTTTTTCATTCGCAAAAGCTTACAATTTTCCAAACTGGTAATTCAAGTTTCTCGAGCGTTAGTGATTCCCTCGTGACTTTCCTGTAAACCCTCTTATGTTTTCTACCGAGTCCTCGACCGCGTTTTACCAAACTTTTCATTAATCTTTATCTAATGTTTTATATATTTTATAATTATGTCTATTAAAATGTCAACTACCAAGTACGGTATTAATTAAAGTGCAGTTTGATATGTAATGACACTATAACTCCCCACTCTAAATATTGTAGTAAGGACCATAGTGACCGCGCTCAGGCCTAAAAAGCTAGTTCTATCCCATCCTTTGCGACCCACTGTACACGTTCGAATAAAGAATAGTCGCACTGACAGAACGTCAGAGCGTCTTCAACCAAAGTACAGGTTAAGTTCATTTTTACCCCTTCACATTTTGGCGATCCTGTCAGAATAGTGCTTCCAGCTAGTTAAGAAAAGAAAAGTAAGAAACTTAAATTAAAAATAGTTGGTGAATTTAGTAGCCACTATACAACGTAAGATTCTTGATTTCCAAAATTTGTAAAACTGAATGAGGCCCACAAACAGGTGGAAGAGGTAGCTGGCTATGTTTTGAAGCTGATAATGCAGCATCCAACACAGAAAGCAACTCTGGGAAGCAAGGATTCTACGGTCTTCAAAGTAAGGAAATAGTGAGTGAAGAAGAATAAGTATAAGAATTTAGATATATTGTACGGATTAATTGTTTTGTCGAACAAATTTATAACATTCTTGGATGTTATAAATTTTGTATACAAACTATAGTTATCCTTAGGCTTGCAACGGCACACACGCTCATGGTGCTTCCTGGCATCTGTGTTACTCAAAAGGGAACAAAAACCTACCTTGAATTAATCTTCCGTGTACTCGCTGTAGCACGATTGCGCAAGTGAAAGGTTTAACCGCGAAT
Organism: Belonocnema kinseyi; assembly: GCF_010883055.1. Lineage (NCBI taxonomy): Eukaryota > Metazoa > Arthropoda > Insecta > Hymenoptera > Cynipidae > Belonocnema > Belonocnema kinseyi. Next base: position 16,653,159 of record NC_046660.1, read on the forward strand.
AATCTGTTACGAAATATTAGGGAACTTGTCATTCCACATTTTTCGGCAAAAATATCATTGAAAATTATGCAACTGATACTGACTTAGACTTAAATAACATACTTATAGATACTTTCCTGATAACCCCCAAAACGGCCCAAGAAGGCTCTACCTCACAGTCCCTTGAACAAGTCCTATCCAGTATTTTATCCGAGCTCTCCTATATCAAGGTAGAAATGTCAACGCCGAATAAAGAAAACGAGAACCGACTACAGGAAATCTCAGTGATAGGCGAGAAGATATGCCTTAGAATGAAAGTTGAAACTGACGAAGAGCAGTCCCAGTATGCGTCAGACAATGACAAGCAGCGCGAAGATACTACAGATTCGCTAGAGGCAGGTAAACTTTCGCTCGAAGAAAACGAGTCTCCAAAAGTTACGAGTTGGAACACGTCCGGCCAGGCAGGCGAACCCTCGGTAGTTACGGCAACAGCGTTATCACCAGTACGGGTAGAAGCGTATCATCAAGCGTACGGGTAGATTCCCCACCAACTCCGCGTAGACTCTCGTCTATCTATAGAGTTGCCAGTGGAGATAGGACCAGCCGGGACGTTGAACCATCGCTAGCCATAGCAAAACACATGGCGACACGTAGGCCCACTTTTAGCATGAACGCGCTCGACACAGACTCGGATACAACTGGTTCAGCTATCAGACACCCGATAGTCACAGCTGTAGCCAAAACTATTCCGGCTAAAGCTATGATCCGTGCCATCAAAAGCCTCAGCGGATACGATGATATGGGAATAGAAGGTTTTATTAGAACCGTCAAGCGCGGGAACCGCAGGTGCAGGGAACCCGATCCGTTATAAGATTTTATATTATCGACAAAAATAATGGGAAATGCACAACGCGCTCTTAGATAGACAGAAATAAACACCTATGATGATTTATACGACGCGCTACGTCAAAATTTATCTTAATTAGGTTCGGTCTTAGTGCTACGACCCAAATTAAAAAGCTGAAAACAGAGTCCCACAGAAACGATACAAAATTTTAATTTAGGATTACGTCAAAATGTCAACGAACTTAAATATGCTGTACAGAACGAGAATACTAGTCCGATGGAACGGAAGATAGCAATCAGTATCGAACAAAAGAAGTGCAATAAGAGGTATTTGCTGCACATAAGACGCGAAATAGGGTTACAGATTAAGGCTCAAAAGCCATCCCACCTCAACGAAGCACAAAATTATGCTATTGAGACGGAAATATGGTTGAAGGAAGCGCAACCGGCGCGGATAACACCTACCACCTTTCAACTCCTCATAAGGACACAACCCAGTCTACCACTCCGGCAATTTGTACCAAACCCAGCCAATTCTACATAATTTAAACCACCCCAGTTGAACAATAATCAGGTTACTCGAACAGTTTTTGCCATTAGTGCGGAAAGGCCGGGCATTTCATGAGCCAATGTCCGAAACTATATCTGACAAGTATCCAAAGATGGCAAACCTCCTATCCAAAACTCAACTAGGCCACGTGGAACCGGTCATGGTTGACCCAATTTGGAGAATAATCTCTAAATATACAGATCTATATACACTGGATAATGACCCCATACCATGGACTAGCCTTACAGAACAAGAAATCGTTCTCAAATCAGGGAAAACCGTAAATATTAAATATTATAGGCCCCCAAAATGCCATAGACAGTTCGTGAAAGACCACGTAGCCAACCTATTAGAACAGGGAGTAGTGCGACACTCCAGCTCCCCTTTCAACTCTTTCATATGGGTGGTACTCAAGAAGGGTGGCAAACTAAGAATGGTGGTTGATTAGCGAAAAATAAACGAGGACTCTGATCAAGATGCCAACCCGCTTCCGGTAATAGATGACATTTTGGACTATTTAGGCAAAGCAAAGTTCTTTTAAGCGTTCGACCTAAGCTCAGGATTCCATCAAATATCAATTAATCCTACCTCCATCAAGTATACGGCTTTCTCTACCAATGAGGGCCATTTTGAATACAACCGAATGCCTTTCGGCCTAAAGGATGCACCAGCTTTATTCCAGCGAATGATAAACCATGCTCTGAGAGGACTAGTAGGGCAACGTTGTTTTGTTTATTTGGACGATATAGTAGTTTTTGGATCAACTATACAAGAGCATAAAGAGAATTTAAGGGCGCGACTAGATCGCTGAGTGAAACAGGCTTTGAAACTCCAGCCGAATAAATGTGAGTATTTAAGACCTGATTTAGAATGTCTCGGACGCCTTATCACAGCTGATGGTGTTTAGCTCAATCCAGCAAAAATCTCAGCTGTCAAAGATTTCAAGGAACCCAAGTGTCTGAGGTACGTGCAATCCTTCTTAGGAATTGCAGGTTATTACAGGAAATTTATTAAAAACTTCTCACATATTGCCAAACTACTTACAGAACTCAGTAAAAAAAGTAATCCTTTTAAAAGGACCAGTAGGCACGAACAATCTTTTGACCGGTTAGAAAAAACCCCATGCACGGCTCCCGTGCTGAGATATCCCGATTATCAGAAGGAATTTCTGTTGACCACCGATGCTTCCAACGTACGACTAGGAATAGTACTAAGCCAGGACGGCCACCCTTGTTGTTTCATATCCAGAACACTTAATGAAGCCAAGCATAACTACCCAACCTCAGAAAAAGAACTCCTTGCAGTCGTTTGAGCAACCCTACCTCTACGCCAATACCTCCTTGGTAGGACCTTTCGGATTCAGACCGAACACCAGGCACTAAAATGGCTCGATAGTGTTAAAAATCCCTTCTTAAGGTTACTAAGATGGCGATTAAGTTTGCAGTGTATTCTCACAAACCGATGGAATACATTAAAGGTAAATAAAATAAGGTTACCGATTGTTTATCGAGAATGTTCCCGATATCTGACCCGCTTCAAGAAGCGGAAGACCCAGCTGAACTGTCATCTAAGGATTTAGAAGAGGCATCCCTTAACGAAAAAACGCCAGACACTTCAGATGATGACCTCAGAACTAGCACACGCTAACCTCAACCAGCTTCCATTAGAAAACTGCAAGAATGGACGCAACTTACGTTGAGGAGTTGCCGTCGAATAACAAAAAACTCTGGCTAACCAAGCTAGACGAAATCATCAAAGATTTTCAAACCCGGAAGTTAACACTATTATTGCTCAACTACCAGCGAATTAACTCAAGACGAAAAGCGAGATATCCTGAAAGAAGCTCACGGTTCAATAGACAACCATCATTTCGGTGAAAATAAAAGTATAATGAAAGCAAGGCAACTAGGTGAGTGGAAGAACATTGAAACTGATGTAATTAACTTCGTCAAAAGATGCCTAGTCTGCGATTATACTAGACACCGCGAAACACCCGAATGAGAAGATTGTAATGGACAGAACTGACACGAAACTATGGAAATCTTTTCAGAATAAAGCACATTAAAACCACAACTTATCACCCTCAAAGCAATAGAAGTTTAGAGAGACCTCTTAAGAACTTATATCGAGGACACTCAAGCCGAATGGGAAGTAGTATTCAGAATCATAACACTAGCTTATAATACTACTAAACACGATATTTTAGGAATAAGCTCATTTCAGGCAATGTTCGGAAGAGATAATGCAAACCTACCCTCAATTCTAGCGACTACTCCCAATCGAAAATATTAAGACTTGCTCGCCCTATGGAAACAAAGGCATGAAATATACCTGAGGAAAGCCAAGGAAAGATTGCAGTTGTAAAAGAAAAGGCATAAGCGCTACCAAGACTACAGGATAGTGCAGCCCTAACCAATATACGAAGTAGGGCGAAAGGTTAAATTCATTAAACAAATTTCTTCCCACAAACTGTCCTAAGCTGGAAAGGTCCTGCAATAATCCTGAAAAATTTAGATAATAACAATTATATGATAGCCTATGGTAATAAGCAAATTAGGATACACACTAACCAGCTTATGCCCTATTTTTAGATGCTATTAACACTGTTGATTGCTGTTCTTGCACTCGCCTGCGTCGACGTCGACTACACTATACAGATCCTGAACGGAAACATTTTTAAGAAAGAGATCGGAAAAGCGCACTTGCACCATGACTCCTGGAAACTGCTTATTGAAATAAACATGACCAATACTTTGAAGAGAGCAAATTCAATTCAGATGACCTCGGACTTGGCCAATCAAGTATGCAGCGACAAGTGTGCGGAAGTGCATGACATTCACGCAGTCACAGGAAGATTTAATAGGCTGAAAAATAAACAAGATATCCTACACAACCTGCTAGGTATACGAAAAGCGACAAGAGGCCTTGCCAATTTTGTAGGTGATATTTCCAAAACCCTCATTGGTACCCTATCCGACAACGATCTGACTACCATAAATCGTGAATGAAATTGCTTTATGGCGATAACAAAGGATTAGCAGCAGCCGTATCAAATCATAACAAAATATTTAAAATGCTTCTTGATTATGCAGCCTACGGCTACAAAAGTATTGAAGGAAGGGTTACACAGGGAAGTCAAATTGGGAACGTACTCAGAGATACTACAAATAAAAACAACAGGAGATTGTTTATTTAGGGGAAACTTACGATTGCAGGTATCCTCATACAGGAGCTGAATGAAGACGTGGATACGGCACTTAAGACGATCCCCCAAAGAGTGCAGGACACCTATGTCTCCTTTATACCCGACCATGTGTTTCTTTTCGTAACCAAAAGCTCCTACTTTCCTACTGACTATCAACAATTAAAAAAATGTAAAAGCATAGCTGAATATAAAATCTACAAAAGAAAGCAGCCAAGTTAATCGTTAGTTAACACCGGAAATTGTGATAGCAGTTTACTGAAGAAAGGCCAGATCTTATGCAGTCATTCACCGTTCCCACTACGTAAGGAAACTTTCTTGCCCTCTACTAATGGGTATATTATTATAAATAACAAAGAAGTTTCTCTCGGCGTATTTTTTAATGACGGAAGTCACGCCGAAGTGATTAAGCAACCTGGTCTTATTACCGGCGACGATTGTAAAATCTACTCCGATCAAATAGACTTACTACTTAAGTGTAGAAAAACAGCTGTCAAATTTTTTTCATTTATCTGATATAAAAAAAGGTTACGGTATAACTATTACTTTCAGTGACTTACCGATCAATCGGCGATTCCGGGTCTATATAATAAACGCAGTAATCGTAGTAACGTAGTAACGTAGTAATCAGCCTTCCCAGAATTTATGAGACCAAAAAATAAACAAACCTATTGTGAAATAAACATTTTGACAATATCTACATATATATTTAGTATTTTCCAATTTCCTTATTTACAGTATATTTTTAACATATTATACATTCAAAATATCAAAAAAAATAGCTTTTTTGGAAATTCTAAAGGTATCTCCCACTTTAAGAGTAGTAAAAATATAACTCGCATAATTATTGATAAGGTAGATTACCAAACCTCCTATAATGATAGTGAAGCGGACTTAGTCCGAGATAAATTAATCAAATTACCAAAAATAATAAATGTAGACGCACTAAGGCAGACTCGCCTTAGCTTAGACGACGCAAAAAAATTTGCTCAGTAAAATTCGTTCTCAGAGACGGGCGTCCACTTGGAAAAAAAAAGCCAATAACCAAGTCTTCCGTCGGTTGCCAACACTGCTGCTCCTCGAGCAGAATCACCATTATTTAACCCATAAAATAGAAGAGTTAAATTCCATTAAGGATTTAGGGACCAAATCCAGTCTACTAAAGGGGGTTTGATGCACCATAACTCCTCACTCTAAAATAGTGTAGTAAGGACCATATGTGACCGCACACAGGCCTAAAAAGTTAGTTCTATCCCATGCTTTGCGACTCATTGTACACGTTCAAATAAAGAATAGTCGCACTTTCAGAAAGTCAGAACGTCTTTAACTAAAGTAAAGGTTAAGTTCATTTTTAGCCCTTCACAGATAGCCATTAATATTAATTTGTCACATTTTCATGTTTGTGAATGAGGTATTACCGAATTTCGTTTTACCAAACTAGAAATGAAACTTTATCAGAGTGTCCATATGTCCCGAGTTTACACAACTGAGTTTGGTGAAGTTTCTCAATCTATTCTTCTCCGTGAAGGTATAGATTTTAGTGAAAATGTGGGTTCAGTGCCCTTGGTTACTATAGTATTAGTATTTTTAGTTAGAACTCATTATTTTCTATGAGGATAAACATTGACAGTAATTAATATTCCTGACCGACAGTAGATAAACCCTTCAAACCATGAAGGCAGAAAATCTATACAATATCGATAGTTCTAAGATCTACACAATATCAGACGTTTTGTGGTTCGATTCCCAATGGAGTGAAGATGGAGTAGGATCTTTTCTTCAAGAAATAATTTTTCTTAAAATATCACTTATTTACAATTAAGTGAGAAAGAAGAATGCAATCTTACAACTTCTTAATAATTTTATATGCTTTTACTTGTTTTTCGGTGTACAACCTGTGAGATTGAATAAAATATGACACGATGTCCACTATTAATACGAATTACAGTTTTCCATTTTTTCGATACATCAGATCTTCACATCACCCGAAATTTTGCCAAAAATTGAATCTGCCTTTCGAAAATACATTCATTATCTTTAAAATGTCCATAATTTGAATTTAAAATGATAGTTTTTAATGTAATTATAAAACAGTTCAATCTCTAAGACTTTGAAACTGAAATTTAGTCTAAAATTAATCTTTAGATTAATTTTGGGAAATTTTAAATTTCTCAATATTGTATATTAAGATTCAAAATTTTTGGGACATTTCGCTGTTAAATATTTTAAACTTTTATATTAAAAGTCTCTATAGTCAGTTTTCAATTTGATAATTTGAGACCTAAATATACAGCAAATTTGAATTGAAAAGCTCAAAATTGTACCATTTAAAAAAATAAATTAACATTATAGCTATATTTTTTTGTATTGTTTATTTTAATTTTTAATTTTCTATGTAAGATCTTAAAATTGTCTTTTTTTTAGTTATTGATTTAAATTTTTATTGATTTTTATATAAAAAAGTTTTAATATCACAATTTTTGGTAATTAGATTTTTTACAGGTTTAAAGGAAATTCGCATTTTTAAAATTTTTAACGTTCCAAGGTAGACATTTTTTCATTTTCAATGTTTTGCATTTACAATTACTGTTTATTTTGAAAGTTTTTTCTGGAATAATTTAATTTATTTTTTCATTTTTGAAAAATTTTGTCTCATTACCTTTAGCATTAAATTATAATTTTAGTATGTAATAACAAATTTCAAATTCTAGAATTTAAGCAGATTTTTTGATTGAAATATCAACTATATTTTTCGTCAAAAATTATTCTTTTTGAACAATCATTAATTTTGCATTAATTAACTGAGATGTATTTTGTTAAAAATCCGTCTTTTTGGTTAAAAATTTAACTGTTTGTTATTTAAAGTAAAAGTGTTTTTTAGTTAAAATATTAACTATTATATTTTTCGTTGAGATTTCATTGTTAGGTTAAAAAATGAACTAACTTGATAAAAATTATTTGATTTTTTTGGCTTAAAATCAATTTTATAACTGATAATTTAACAATTTGGTTCAAAAATCGACTTTTTGTTTGCAAATTTATGAAATTCTTTTAACATTTGTCTTTTTTAATGGAAAAATAATCTTTATGTTTGGAAAATCAACTATATGGTAACAAATGATGCATTTAGATAAAAATTTAACTGCTTTCTTGAAAATTTGTTCTCTCTTCGTTAAAAATGTATGTTTTTTCCTTAAAAAATTTATCTGTTTTGCTTGAGAATTGTACAATGTGGTAGATGATTTAACTGATTGGTCATTTTCAGTTTTTCAATTCAACTATTTAGTTAAAATTTTAGACAATTTGTGCAAAACTCTTCTTTGTTAAAAAATTCAGCTTTTTGGTTAAAAATAAATATGTTTTAGTTAAGGATTGGACTCTGTTTTTAAATTCGTCTTTTCCATTCAGTTCACCTGTTTTATATTTTAAATGAAAGTCTTTCTTTGTTACTTCGTTCCTTTTCTTTAATACTTCATTCATTGATGACAAACAGTACGATTTTACCAAACCCTCCCCTACCTTAAATCGTATTACGGCAATGTTGGCGGTAGCATTGCTACTGACAGAGTTTTCCATGTCAAATAGGCTGATAACGAAGAGGAGACTGACTAAGTAGAACACCAAAACCCATCAATGAAAAATGGAGAATATATTAAACATTTTGAAACGCTTGTCGCTTCCCGAGGATCGTCGGGGCGCCCCTGGAGTCACGGCTGGGGGCCACAGCATGCGAGACGGTGGCGATAGTGAACTGCGAGATTGTCAGGCAGATCTCACTAATCAAACACCTGGTCACCAAAAACATCTGCGACAAATGGTAAGCAGTGGAACATCAACTGTGTCTACTGGGGATGCTTTGGCTAGCGCTAGCTATTTCCAGCCAACCATCTCGACAGAAATACCGTGGGAGGGTATTAATTGGGATACCACAATGAAAGAGGAATTGGTGCGTTTTTATTACGAAAGTACGAAGTTTGAAACAAAAATGGAAAAAGGATACAATTTAAGAACAAAATTTGCTGCAAAGGATCCTAATATACAAAAAGTCGCACTCAGAGATCTTATCGCTAAGGTGAAGGATATCAGGATTAATCTACATGTTACAGAAAACCGAGCAATGAAGATTAAACAACAGGTTGATTTGGCGTGGATAAACGATGGCAATGGAGGTCAGTTAGAGAAACTCGCGTTAAACGGTCAAGAAGGAGCAATTGATGTTCTTCCTCAACCTATTGATGATCCAACACCACCACATCCTCCAGAGGTGGATGACCTTATACAATCAGAGGCAAAAGCAGAGGTTCAGCGACCAAAAAAAGCGACGAAAATGGACATACCATATGAACAGAAATGTTATGCGCCTTTATTTTTTGGCAGGGAAATGTGTACTTCTTACTTAAATACCCAGAGCTAGCCACAAAAATAAATGAGCAGAATCTGAAAGATCAAAAACGCTCAATAGCTGTAAATAGACTGCTTTCGGCTGTTGAAATAGCTGCTATCAAAGTGGAAGAGGAACGGCAGTTTCCTATTGATGAGCTTGCCTTGGAAGATGTCGATAACAAAGACTTGATTGATGCTGAAGGCGTAGGTGCTAGGAATAATTAAAATCATGCAGCAAATCCATGAGAACCACATCCAAATATTACTAACGATGATGTGGATAGGGAAATCTCAGAAAAACTACAGCACCTGAAAAGGAATTTTGATCATGCTTTACTAGAGTTCAGATATGTAGAACGAACGCTAAGGCATTCTCTGCTCAAAATGAACATCACAAATGCACATCTCAACAGCAAGGTTTTACTTACGTATTTGAACGTAGCACAAACTGCGTTTGAGGTGCAACCTCTTGTATACTGGGCAGCTGTGACAACCGTTAGAACGTTGGGCCGAAAAATTAGGCCTGCAAATGCAGTTTTTGTCCCAGCAAGGGATCGAGATCCACCATGGAAGATCAGGTTGGATATGGATGTCAGCAAAGTAAGGTGCAAATTATGTCGATTAACTCAATATAAAAAAGGAAATGTAACCAGAAAGGCGATGAACCATGTTACTAAAATCATCCACCAACGGCACATCGAGACATTAATACCAGCAATATTAGGGGAAATTTTAGACTCTCAAAGACAGAGACTTGATGTTCTTACTGCCAGACTGTCTCGGTACAAGAAAAGTAATGCACGAAGGCAACAAAATCAAAACTTTTAGACAGACGAAAGAAGGTTCTATCGTGAACTGAGAGTACATCCAAATAACCACGAAGGCACCGAAGTCCCTCAATTGTAAGATATGACTAACTACTGGACGGGTGTTTGGGGAAAAATGAACAGATGCAATTTGGACACTGCGTGGTTCAAACTGGAGGAAGCAAGGGCAAGCGATAGCCCTGAAATGCATCTGACAAACATCACAGCTTCGGATGTTTCAGCTGTCTTAAAAAAGCAAGTAATTGGAAACCTCCAGGTCATCATGCAGATAAGGTATTTTCTAATTGCGCCGAGAATTACATTCTTACAGAAGAACAAAAAGGATGTTATAAAAACTCACGAGGCTTTAAAGATCTAGTCACTATAGACGCTCTTGGACAACCACGGATAACTATATCAATACGCTTTACGAGGGGTATATTTCAAGGAGGCTCCTTCAGCGCACTATGGTTCGGTTAAGCATTGAATCCATTGCGCAAAAACCTAAACAGCATGTCTCATGGGTTTAAAATTCATGATCATGAGGAAGATCATCAAGTGACCCATCTTCTTTACATGGTTGACCTGAACCTGTACGCTAGTTCCGGCCAGAAACTGCAGCAAGTGATCGATATCACGAAGCAGTTTTCCAATGATATCCACATTGAGTTCGGACTAGATAAATGTAGAACAGTGCATTTAATCAGAGGGCAATTAGGGACCGCAGAGTTAGAGAACGAGTTCGAAAATGACATCGAGGCAATGGCTGCAGGCGAATCATATAAATATCTGGGTATTCTTGAATGTAAGGGTATTTACCATACGATAGTTAAGACAAGCCTAACTATTACCTTCACTACGAGACTCAGATTAATTATGAACTGTTTTCTCAACTCGGCAAACAAAATCAGGGCGATCAACACATATGCCATCCCTGTCCTCACGTACTCCTTCGGGCTCATTAAATGCTCTAACACCGACCTTAAAAACTTAAAAAGAATAGTTCGCGTAGAAATGACAAAGCACCAAATGCACCACAGAAATTCAGCGATTAAAAGGGTACTCAGATGGGGCCTTGAATATCAGTGCACAAACCATAGAGTAACTAGAAATACAATGGAGGCAGAAAGTCATCCATGGCGAACACCCCAATACGTTAGATCAAAATGATGTGAATAGTGAGGCACCTAATATTTGGTTAAGAAAGGGTGTTTTGTATCCATAGACGGAAGGATTTGTCATTGCAATACAGGACAACGTTGTCAGCACCAGGAATTATCGCAAAAACGTGTTACATCAAGACGTGGTTGACCGGTGCCGATTATGTGGAGATACCAACGAATCCATTAAGCACATTACTGATGGCTGTCGCGTAATGGCTCAGAGAAAATATACGCACAGAGATAATGATGTAGATCGCATTATACAACAACGACTTGCCCTAAACCTAGGACTCTTAAAAGAAAGGATGCCCTTCTATAGATACATTCTAATGTATCTAACCAGAATTTTGGGCTTATTTTGGGCTCTAAAATGCATGAAAAAAAATTTAAAAACTACCCCATTTTCAAAAAACCACCCCCTTGCAAAAAATAAAATTTGCAAAATCCAAAATGCTAGATTTTCGGCTCATTTTAGAGTCTCAAATGCACTTACAATTATTTTAGAAAAACCACCCCTGTGTAAAAAATCGTCAACCTAATAATAAGGACTTAAACCTTGATGTTGGCATTTTTGAACAGCCCAAAAATCAGAGACTCCATTTGAACCGTAAAATTCGAAAATTATCAGAGACTATAGTAACACTGTAATATTCCGAAAAAGATTGGTTTGCACAAAATTATGTTAAATTGTTAAAAAGGCACTGTTTTTAACGTCAAGTCTTGGGGACCAAAAGTCGGAGTAGGTATTTTTAAGAAGCCCAATAATCATAAACTCTACTGACAGTGGAAAATTCTCAAAAATATTAATTTTTGTCAGTCATATATACATGGTAGAGAAGGGTTGATTTTATAAGTTAAGGGTTAAAGCCCGAAAATCGAAGCGGATATTTTCGAGGAGCCCAAAAATCAGAGACTACTTTAATACTAGAAAATTCTCAAAAATATTATTCTTTGACAAAGACATATACACGTGGTAGAGAAGGGTTGATTTTATACGTTAAGGGTTGAAGCCCAAAAATCGGAGTGGATATTTTGGAGGAGCCCAAAAATCAAAGACTACATCGACTTTAGAAAATTCTCAAAAATATTATTTTTTGACAAAGTCATATATGCGTGGTAGATAAGGGTTGATTTTGTACGTTAGGGGTTGAAGCCCAAAAATCAGAGTGGGTATTTTCGAGGAGCCCAAAAATCAAAGAATACATTGACACTAGAAAATTCTCAAAAATATTATTTCTTGACAAAGTCATACATACGTGGTAGAGAAGGGTTGCTTTTATACGTTAACGGTTGAAGTCCAAAAATCAGAGTAGGTATTTTCGAGGAGCCCAAAAATCAAAGAATACATTGACACTAGAAAATTCTCAAAAATATTATTTTTTGACAAAGTCATATACCATACGTGGTAGAGAAGGGTTGATTTTATACGTTAAGGGTTGAAGCACAAAAATCAGAGACTACATTAACACTAGAAAATTCTTAAAAATATTATTTCTTGTTAAAGTCATATATACATGGTAGAGAAGGGTTTATTTTATTAGTAAAGGGTTGAAGCCTAAAAATCGGAGTGGATATTTTCGAGAAGCCCAAAGATCAGAGACTACATTAACACTAGAAAATTCTCAAAAATATTATTTTTTGACAAAGTCATATACCATACATGGTAGAGAAGGGTTGATTTTATACGTTAAGGGTTGAAGCACAAAAATCAGAGACTACATTAATACTAGAAAATTCTTAAAAATATTAATTTTTGACAATGTCGTATATACATGGTAGAGAAGGGTTGATTTTATAAGTTAAGGGTAGAAGCCGCATAATCAGAGTGGATATTTGTTGAGGAGCCCAAAAATTAGAGGCTACATTAACACTAGAAAATTCTCAAAAATATTATTTTTTGACGAAGTCATATATACGTGGTAGAGAAGGGTTGATTTTATACATTTTGCCTAATTTGAACACAATTGATCCCCCTTAAAACGCGATTACACTGTTTTATGAAAAGCAAATCAAAACACACCAAAACCCGACATTCTCTCTTCAAGCCAGATACGTCGGACCCGGCTCGTCTCATCTGTTTTATCAGTTTCACTACTTGAATTAGATATTTATCACTAATTGAGTACTAGTGAAAATTACACTATGAAAATAATGAATTTCACTACTTGAAATGTTGTATTTCAGCCGCTTTGTCCTCTTTTGGCCCACTGTGCATCCTACTGCTTGTGCACATCAATAAAATTTAAAAGAAAAGAAAAATTGAGATAGAATGGAGATTACATCGCGAAAATTATAATCTGTGTATTGCTTAAAATACAGAGAAACCCTTCAATAGCCCTCCCTTCTATAGCCCTCCTGATAATCGACGCTGCACCGTAGGTAGGTGTAAGAGGTGCTGCGCGGGGGCCGCAAAGTCTGATTGCCACTTAGGCAATCACTCAAGCGTGAACAAACAAAAGCGGAGCGAACTGTAATAAGTTAGTTCCCACCCACCGTCAGCCCCAAAATCGGCACTGTAGAAGAGTTTCACTGTATATAATTAAAGTTACGAATATATAATATTATTATATTTACCAAGAAAATTAAGGATAACCGCCAAGGATAATACAAGATTATAAGCAATTCTCATCCTTTCTAATCAGAGGAAACACTGCTTAATGTATTGATAAAGAATTTGATTATCGATGGGACTATTAGGTATTCGAGTTTTTAATTCGTCAAATTATACAATATATTCTATAGTCGTGATCCTTTGATATTTACTGCTCATTAGTGTCAGTTACACGAAAAAAATGTAATTACGGAATTTTTTAAAGCTGATGTCATAATTCATTTAATATTCATTTATACGCTTATGTATTGATGCCGCTCAACAACGCGTTTCAAAGCAGATCTTTATCATCTTGAAGTCATTATTTACATTATATAGGTGTTAAGGTAGTAATTACATTTTTAGTTTTTAAATTAGATTATGATATATGATGCTCAAGCTTTGTATATCTTTTCCGAACATAACTGATTTTTTATCTCTTTTTATATACGAATCATTTCTAAAGATAGTCTCGACAAGTCAAAGTTTTGTTCTATATATTAATAATTTTATCGTTATTAATATTGAAATGGAAATTTTGAGCACATGAGCAAGCATATTTAGGTACAGTTGCGTATTTATTTTTTATATCTGCGTTTCTCAAGGAGAAATAATACAAATAATATAATAAAAATATAAATTAAGAAAAATGTATAATATCTGCAGTTTATCCTATAAACATTTTTTTACCTCAAATGTAACTGTTTTAGCTTTAAGCAATTTATGTGTTCCCGTTAAAAATTCAATATAATGATGGTCATTTTTTCGTTTAAAATCCATCGTTTTAGTAAAAACATTATCTCTTCGGTTGAAAATTTAATCATTTTGTTGCATTTTTTTTCTTTTTTTGTTCAACATTAATTCTTAACGGAAAATTTAACTATTCTATTTCTGGGAAAAAATTAAACCATTATTACTTGAGAAATCAACTAATTGCTTAAAAGTTCGTCTTCTTTAGTTGATTCCAAGAGTTTTTTTTAAATTTAAATATTTTTGTTAAAATAACAATTTTGGGTTGAAAGTTCAGCAGCCTTTCGACATATTGTCCTATTTCAAAAAGGAAAGTTATTTATTATTTATAAAAATTATTTATATTATCTTATTAACAATAATGAGAATATAAGTGCGGATAATTATATGTGTATATAATTAAAAATTTGTCATAAGTACAACCGCAGGATTTCGCTGGGAGCGGGTGCTAATCTCAAAAATTGCACCCACTCCCAGCGAAATCGCGGTAAAATTTCAGCCAGAACCACGTCTCACGACCGTGAGATAGGTGGTTACAGTCTGTAACGAAATCAATACGACAATCCAGCAAAAGCCTCGTGCACCCCAAGAACACGGAGCGCCCCAAGGACGCAAGTGTTTTAGCATATTGTTGACACGCAGGGATGCTTTTAGGCCATTAGCGAGTGAAAGCTTAGCCCCTTCAAGAGCGCCCATTATAAGGACGATTAGTTTAACAGAATATTCCGGATACAATCGTTGCAACTCCCTTATAAGGTCTCGATACCTCTCTTTCTTTTCATCCTCCTTGGCTATGATTTTTTTGTCAGCTGGTGCGGAAAATTCGATAACGAACATGGTTCGCTTCTCGAAGTCAAGAAGAACCATGTCAGGCCACGAGTGAGCAACGGAAACAATTGTCGAGAATATAAAATTCCAATGTATGCGGCGCTTCCCATTCTCGACAATTGACTCGATTTCCCTAGAAGTATTTAGAGGAGCGATATTAAGGTTAATGCCGTAAGAGTGACTGAGATGGTAATAAAGCACTCCTAGTGCCGCATTGTGCATTTGAATGTAGGTCGTTCCCGCAGTGAGTTGGACAACTAGATAGTATGTGAGCTAAATGCTCGGGGTGTGCATGGCACGCCCTGCAGCTATCATCAGGAATGTCTTGGCTCAAAATGTGGCAACGGTATGTTCAGGTGGAAATGACACCGTCTTGGCATGCCAAAATGAAACCCTCCGTAACAGACTTTAATCCGCGCGATTTAAGGAGAGCAAACGTTAGCTCACAAGACATTGACTGATCCTTCACATTTCTGTGGAAGATACCGTGCATCCTCTTATCGAGGAGCTGTTCACGAAAGTTTTTCTCTTATGCTTTCTTAATCCGGGCTAAAGTTCAGTCCGAGTGTTTCAGCAGCCTCCTCCGCTGCTTTGTACAGAAACGCTCCTTTGCCTACTTCTTCGTGATTCCTGACCATTTTAAGTAGAGGTTCTCTTCCGTTTGCAACTCTGTGTGCTGTACCCAGAATAATCCTGTTGTGAAGACATTCAAGACTCAATATTCCGCGACCAACTTGACGGCGTAAGATGTACAGTCGCGGAACGGAAGACTTAAGATGAATGCTTTTGTTCGTGTGCATAACCTTTCTGTCTCGATATCAAGGAATCTAAGCTCGTTCTTCGTCGATGGAACTACTCCAAATGAATAGAGTACTACTGAGGACGGCAAGCCTGTTCGTTGCAGATACTTCGTT
Organism: Belonocnema kinseyi; assembly: GCF_010883055.1. NCBI lineage: Eukaryota > Metazoa > Arthropoda > Insecta > Hymenoptera > Cynipidae > Belonocnema > Belonocnema kinseyi. Next base: position 16,669,170 of record NC_046660.1, read on the forward strand.
CCTCGCCGACAGTTCGGAAGACCATGTCTGCCGGATGAGACGTTTGTATCTGCTTCAGAGAGAATTCTTTATAAATGTCACATCCTGAATGCGGATCTGTGGCACGCCTAGGTATGTATAAGTCTCTCAAACGCAAAGGTGTCGTATAGCGCTTCTATCAATGAGCTCAAGATCTTCAAGGATGCTATTTAGTTTTCCTCGCTTCAAATAAACCTTGGCGCATTTGTCTAATCTAAATTCTATTCCAATTTCTTTAATATATCGTTCGACAATCCCTAGAGCTAGATGTAGTTGCTCTTTGTTCTTAGCATAGATCTTAAGATCGTCGATGTAAAATAGATGAGTGAACTTTTACTTTCGATCTGCAGGTTCGCCGCACAAGTACCCGTCGGAATAGCGACGTGCTAAACATAGTGGCATTAATGTTAGGCAAAAGAGGAGTGAGCTCATGGGGTCGCCCTAAAAGACACCTCTGTAAAGGGTTTTTAACAAAATATTTTTATTTTCTAGCCAAAAAAAAACAAAAGATAAATTTTGAACTAAAAAGAATAATTTTTTTTACAGCATTTTACAATTTTCAAAGATTAAAAATTTTTATATCAAAAAGATGAAGTCCCAAACAAAAATATTACGGCTGACATTTAGATCAGCTTACACATTGAGTTGAAGGTTTGATTCAGAGAACACCTTATGCGTAATTTTCAATTTGTAACTATAAGTCTGTTTAATTCTTTTGCAAGTAATATATTTTTATCAGGGAATGAAAAGCAACTTTTTTTTATCTGTTTCCGTAAATGAGGGACCGAGGCATTAACGTAGATTGAATCGTTGAAATCGATCATACTTGAACTATGTTTTGTAATTATTAGTTATTTGGAACATGTTAATCATACTTTAGATTAAAAACAATATTATATTTAGGTTCTACACTTTTTTGGATTAAATTATGGATGTGGCTCAATGCGCTCCAAATGTAGTATTTTGAAACACTGCGAGATTGGATGAGGACTGCCCAGTGGAGATTCCTTCATTTCCTCTGTGGTCATATCTTTTACCTCGCCGCTGTACATGTTTATTTTTGCCCGTTTTTTAATTCCATCGCTTGTTGTTAATATTCCACGAAGTCTTGTATTATTTTTCTCTAATATCGCAAAGATGTCACCATTAGATGCTGATAAGACGAATTGTGCTCCGTTTGGCATGGGCAGACGTTCATTATACCTTCCTCTCAAAAAAATTGTTTCGTTTGGAGAAAAAGTGTGTTTTAGAATGTTGAATTGCCGATTCGGATTCGTGTGAGGAATTAACCGAATAAATCTAAACTGTTCCAGTGTAAATCCAAGTACGCGTGAAGAAGGCTTCCTGGTATGAGCAAACCTAGACCTGGCATGAAGAGAAGACTCGGAAGGAGAAAGAGAGCCTTCAGGAGAACCCAGAGAATGAGTTATGGCAGGAGGAAGAGACCCGCCAGAAGAAGAAGAAGGACCAGGCCGAGGAGCATGTTGAATAGGACTCCCATTAGGTAGACAATCGAACTCAGAACTTAAGTCTGCAGCAAGAAACACAGGATTAAGTTTTATTTTTGTGTTAGCTTCACAGGGTGAGTCTGTTTTACTTCTTGCAAATTTAACCTAAACCATCTCTCTCTTTGCACGTGGCTTGCGTGGACCTGCATATATAATGTTTTTCCACATAGTACACTTCCCGAAAAACACGGGATTTCGCTTTTGATGCTATATTTATCGCACTCTTCGCGCTCGATAATTTACTTGCCTCACGCTACGCGCTGGGTCTTTATACCCCACATTGACGGACAGAACTTTTAAAATCAAAGATCAAATATTTTCATCCTGTATCTCGAGTTTCGCACTTAGTTGTTTTCCAAAATGAAAACTTTTCTACATACATACATAAATTTTCCGCTACTAATGCCCCTTCGACCGCGCAGGCCCACTGAAGGTATGAGTTTCTTATTTGGTCGGTGCGCAGCGCTGGTGATACCCCTTTTCGCAACTGAGATTAATCGCGAAGGATTTAAGAATGCTTCAACTGACTAACTCCTCCCGGAGTTAAATTCATGAGTACAGCACTCTACCCTATTTTCTCTCGCACTACTCGTGTAGACGGGGCGGGGGAGACAGTAAGCCTTCTGGGGACTCCACGAGAGGCGTGGCGGTAGAAAGAATCTACTGCGCATTAACGAAACTTGGCTCACTCGACAAGACAAATAGGGTGCTTAAACTTTTCGTGGCAGGAACGATAGGTTCACTTAACGTTTAGTTTCCAGGGAATCCACAACGGCGCAAGTCTAAAGCAATGTTTTCTATACAAGAAACAGTTTGAAGGAATAACAACGCAAAAAAAAATTAGCGCCTAAACTCGCGAAACATAATTTTTCACTCTTGGGCTTTATAGAGGACCTTATGAAATAGACTTATGAGCATGAAACTCAAAAAATATATGAAAGTTTCTGAATAAAAATGTTTTTCATAAGAAATGCGTCTTGAAAGTGTCTCTATTTGCAGGGAAATTCAATAAACAAATAGCCAATGCGTTTTTCGACACATATGCCCATATGTGACGAAAAAAAATATATGAACACATACTCAATCCTAGTTTCTTGAAAACACACCTTCTGGATTCCTTCAGAATAAATTCAGCTTGAATTCGTACTGATTTCAGACAAACTCAAATAAAGTTTGAAAGAAAACAGAAACTGAGATAAATTAATGACTAAGTCGCCCAAATTCTAAATGGCATGTAGCCTAATAATTTTACTAAAAATTATAGATTTACTATGCTATTATAATCACCTAGAGAACTGAGGACAACCGCTAAGGACGATACAAGACTATAAGCAATCCTCATCTTTTCTGATTTGAGGAAGTAATGCTCAATATATTAATGAAGAATATAATTCAAAATGAAATTAAAGAACATTATAGTGATTTATTATTGTAGTAGTTTTCCTATAGTCGCCAGCTCTTAGATTACACGTGTCAAGATTGTCTTCTTAGATATTTACTTTACAGCTAAATCAATTTGAAGGAACAAATTTAATTACGAAAATCGTTAAAACTGCTGTTACAATTTATATAATATTTTATTTTAAAGCGACTTCCCTCGTAAGATGAAATATTAATATGGCAAATAAAAACAGAAAATTCTAGATATCAAAAGACATAATATTGTGATTTAGATTTTGATTGCGCAAAAAATAATAAAAAGTTAAAAATTCAATTTATAATTTTTGTGAAACAATACTTTTACCCAAAAAGAATGTATGACTTCAAGCTAGGATGCCAAGTTTTGTTGATTTCCAGTGTTGACACTTAGTTTGCACATAAAAAATACAAAACTTGAAAAAGTAATACAGTTGTCAAGCAAATGAAAGTAAAAAAATTTTCAGAATAGTCTCTTTTCTTTATCTTTTCCGTCCGTATAAAATTTTTACCAAAAAGAATCATTTTCAGTCAAACAGTTCAGTTATATACAGAAAAGATTTCTTAGTCTCGAAAGAAAAAAAAAGCTTTAAAAATGTTTGAATTTTTAAGCAAAAATAATAAATTTGTTTAATAATAGTTGAATTTTCAACTTGAAAGACGAATTTTTCACAAAATACTTACAAAAAAAGTAGTTCAGCTTCCAACCAAGAAGTTTCATTCCCAAGAAGAAAGATAAATTCTCAACATTGAAATGTGATAGCTATTATTTAAGCCAAAAAAGACTTTAATTTGAAATATAAAGAAAGTTTATTTTTCAAAGATAAAAGACTCTGTAATCAAGAAAAAAAAAATCGTCTGGATTGTTAAATTTTTTAAGCTAATCAGACATTTTCAAACATAATAGTTAAAATTAATAAATTTCCGTTAAAAATAAATTTTTAATATAATAGTTAAATTTTCCAGCCAAAAAGACAAAACTTTTACAAATCAGTTAAATTTTCTACGAAACAGTTAATTTTCAACCAAAAAGTTGAATTGTCTACAAAAATAGTTGAATTTTCTAAACAGAAAGACGAAAGTTGCATTTTGTACTAAAAAGGATGATTTTTTTTACGAAACTTTTAAATTTTAGAGCAAACAGAATTTGTATATCAAAAAGTATAAATGATGATTGAAGCGTTGATAATCACAATACCTTAATTTCTTATTATGATTATACCAGTTATTTGAAACAGTTTGATTCTAGTTCGGACTAAAAAAACATAACACTTTAATTTTACATTTTTTATAAAATTAAATTAATAGTGTGGCTTAATATTTTTTAACAATTTTATTCCAAAATAATTTTATATGGAAAGACGATTGCCTATATGAGCTTTTGTCATTTCTTTCATGTTCATAAATTTTACTTGACCGCTGTACATGTTTATTTTTGTCCTCTCATAAATGTTTTCTCTATTTATAAACATTTCACGAAGTATTGTATTGTTATTCTCTAATATAGCAAAAATGTCACCACTAAATGTTGACAATATCACTTTTTCTTCGATTGGCATGGCCACAAAAGTATTATATTCTGCTTTCACTTAAATTGGATTATCGCGAGGAAAAGTGTATCTTTGAATTTCAAATAGCCGGTTCGGATTATTGTAGGGAATAAGCCGAAAAAATCTTAGTTGTTTCAATTCATAACCATGTACGCGTAAAGGAAGCTGTCTGGCAGGACGAGACCTGGCCCTGACACGAAGAATCCAGAGATTGTCATCTGGAAAGTCGATGAGATCTTTCAGGAGGGGAAGAAAGTCCAAAACGAGAAACATACGGAATAGGTTCGTCATTAGGTAAACACTCAAACTGTAAACTCAACTCTGCAACAAGTTATACATAAATAAATTTCCTTTGTGTATACTCTTCTGGATAGTGCTCTACGAGCAAATTTTTACTTGTTAAATACCAAAATGTATTACGATGTAGCGGATATGAAAAATAAGTGGGCCTCAAAAAGTAAACAATCAGAGGCGTTGAAAATATTACGAAGTAAACGCGTGTTTTTTCGACATGGGAATTTCTGATTTTTTGTGTTATTCAAGGTTCGTAGGCATTTAACAGGTTTTTTGATGATTAGGGAAGATTTTTTAAAAACTTGAAGCACTTTTTTCCAACTTTCGCGCGCTGAAGTAGCAAAAATAAGCGTAGATTTTCATAGGTCAGAGTGCAAGCAATAAGTGAAGTGTGTTATAAGACCTTACATGGTTTAACTTGCGCGAACGCATGGTTTATTATATACCTCATAAAGCACGAGTTGAAGCAAGGTTTCGAACACGCCAATTGGGGATTCCCAAGCATCTTATTTTGAATATCATCACCGCTTGCAATAATTTCCATTCATAGATACAATCCTGAAACTTACGAAATGCAAAAACTTTATGTTAGTTTAAACCCAGTCACGAAAAAAATGGTTATATTTGATTTCTGGTCGAGATAAAGACGAAGCAAAATGCGAAATTTGCGATAAGTACATTTTCGTCGCAAACATGGGTATATATTATTTTTATATTTCAACGTTAAATTGATTTCATGTTTAGAAAAAACATATTTTGGATGAAAATTTGTATTCCGGGAGATTCTTTTTTGTTAAATTATTTGAGAACGGAGAAACATAAATCCAGCATGCAAGCTGCTTCAACATAGAAAAATCGTGATTTATTTTTGATCAAAATATTTTCATCGCTCGCTCTCTATGTCATACCAGCAAAAAAATCAATGGCCCAATAATATGATTACGGCCCAGTAATATGATTGAAGGCAGGGTGGGATTCAAGTTTGGCTAGTTGACGTATTACAAACGCAAGATGGATTTCGATGAAAATATTGAACGGGAGTACGAATAAATTGAGAAAACTATCAATTTTCTCAACTTGAAAAAAAAATTCCATTGACGAATTAATTATTTGTGTTCAATTTGTAAATTTTAAAAGTATTCTGAAACAAAAAGACTCTAAGATTTTCCATTTCAATGTGATTGTTAACATCTTTAAATATTTCAAAATAAAAAATCAATCTTCCTCTTTCAATCTTCTGAAAATTGCACAATTCTTTTTCTACATCCTGCTCACAACGCAAACATCGCAAGAATTTTAAAAACTGAATTTGGATCTGCTATAAAAGATTATATCTGACGTCCCCGGACACTTTGTTACAGATAATAAAAAAAATTATTCTGCTGAATGCAAATTTTTCGCATGTGCAATATTTTGAGATAAGGATCGTTTCTCAGCTCTCTGCCATATTAATACTGTCTGTTGCTCTCAAGAACATTTATAAGAAAGAATTGTAACAAACGTAAACTTAACATACACATACATAAAATTTAGCAAAATAATTTTTTTTTAATTAACCCACAAATAAAGAGTTTGGGGTCATCCGTCAGCATGTTCGCTATCATTCCCCATATTTTAAAGGCAAAATCTTTATTATCGTAGGAAAAAAGCCGGGAGAATCTAACACTGATAGAATCGATGCTAATTCCTAAGTGCCACACAAATTAATCAAATATAGAAAAATTAGATTTGTTTGAATCAACCAACAAAAAAAGAGTTGGGGGACGTCCGTTAGCATGTTTGCTATTATGTGTGGAAAAAATGAATGAAATCGAATCAGCAGAATTGTTTTAACGAATTCGTATTGTTTTTAACTATTTTCTCTAATAGTCATGCTAGAGAGTTGCGATTTTTTCTGAAGTTTTAACTATTAGTTTAGTTTTTACATAGGAAGATAGAAATGAGTAGCAATATAAGCTGCAAATATAAACAACAACTGATCATGTGCAGCCAGATTAGGCGGCAGAATAAAAAGAAGTAGTTTCCAAAAATTGTTTAAGGGAGAAATCGTTTAAGAATGTCAAGACAGTCACGTCTCTAGAACGAATGCTCTTATTTTTAAAATATGACGGACGTACAATGCAAGTTTGCGCATCGCTTGTGGAGGATTAGAGTTTAGAAGACTTAGCCAATACTGGCTATATGACTGGAAGTCCGGATAGAGCTTGAGATGAGGGAAGACTTGGAGACTACTTGAATGAAGGGATGTTTCATAGTCGGAGCGCCAGAGATAGTTAGATAGTTAGAAAAGGAACCAATTGGGTTTTTACCTGACTCTAACCGACTTCTATCCGATCTAAATTTGAATTTCTGGGACGTACCCGGATCCTAACCGATTCTTATATAGGAATTGGCAACAAAATATTGTGAAAATAGTCTAACTGTTCTTAACCGGTTTTTAGCCAGCAAATGGAACCAGATATTAAATATCGGCAAAGACCAAAGTTTGTTTCTAACTGTTTCCTCGCCGATTCCTACACGGTATTCGACATTGGAATTTTTTTAACTGATCCTAAAAGGTTTCTATCTAGCGAATTAGAAACCTGAAATTAAACATTAGAAAAAACTGAAATTAGTTTTTAACCGATTCCTACTCAGAACTCGACACAGAAAATAGCCTAAATGGTCTTAAACGGTTTCTATCCGACAAATGTAACCAAAATTTAAATATTGACAGACCAAAGTTCTTTTCTAGTGGGTTACTAACCGATTCCTGCACGAAACTCGACACTGAAAACTCTAACTGAACCTTAGTGGTTTCTATTCGGCAATTTGGAATTTGAAATTAAACATTGGCAAACCCCGAAATTCATCAATAGCCGTTTCCAAAGCGTTTTCTCCACGACACAAATACAAACCAGAATACAAATGAAAGCAAAAATTATGTATTGGCAAAGCAAAGTTCGTTGTTGACTGCTTCCTAACTGATTTCAACAAGAAACTCGAGACTGGAAACTTTTTAATTGCTCCTAACCGGTTTCTGCCTGGCCTATTAGAATCTGATATTAAATATTGGAGAACACATTCTAACTGGTCCTAACCGGTCCTTTCTCACTAGCGGTAAGAATTTTCTTGGTTCGTATATAATGCGTAAGGATAATTTCGACCGACAGTTTTCCCTTATGTCCTCCAACCGTCCTTCCTTCTGAAATACAAAGTAGGTTAACTAAATATAGAAGCCTCCCAATACATTAAATTTGTTCGTGTTGGAAACGATGGCGCGAGGATGTAAAAATTACATAATTCAGCTGCGATTTTTATTTCAGAGGCGTTCTTTGAAGTATCCCGTCTTCCACTTTGTTTTGAACAGACTTTAATTTCGCAAATTTTTAAGATTCCCGTTGCTAAAAGTATTATCCATTTAAGAATTCTTCTGGTACAAATATTTTCCGTGTATAAATCGGAAGCTGAAAGGTACTTCCTGGTTAGAACAGGGTACAAACCAGTAGAAATATCTTGTGGATCCAGTTACAAACTGGATAGAAATTGGATACGAATGTTACACGATGTCAGACAGAGCCCGGTTAGATGTCGATGATAACCCGGAGACAAAAAGAGGTTAAGGCGTGGTTTTAATTGGTTAAGAAGCGGGTAGATTTATTTTGTGAATTTAGTTACAAACCATCTATAAACCAGATGGAAATATTTCATAATGCCAGATTGAGCCCGGTTATATGTAGGTTATAAACCGAAAACTAAAACCAGTTACCGCCCGATTTAAGCCGCTTCTAAACGGTTTCTAACCGATATTTCCAGCAGGGGATCATAGGTATATGAAAATCACAGAAAGGAGAGGCCCACGGATCTCACCTTGAAGCACCCCAAAAGTTACCTTAACGGATGAAGTGAGACCCTCCTCATAAGTGTTAATAGACATGGTAGCGCTATCAAAATCAAAAGCAAAAGATTCGTTGTTTTCAGAGAGACAAATGAATTTCGATTGAATAATTTCTGGTATAAATATGGTCAATAAAACTTCTTCTAGGCCTGAAACCGGCCTGATTTTCTGGGACAATGATTACCTTGTCGACTCACGCAGTCCACCTTGTCATTATGATCTGAGAGAAGATCTTAGTTATGATTTTTACAAGGGCAATCCCCCGGCCATTATTAGGGTCAAATTTATTACCCTTTTTATGCAACATAAATGCATACATTTTAGCCTAGCTAGATGGGGCTCCTTCCTCGGCCCAGATCTTGATGAAGTGGAGCCCCCCAATTTTCCGGAAGGTTTTTCAAAAGTTCACTGCAAATTTCATCGTCGCGCGGCACTTTATTACATTTACATTTCAATAAAGAGACACTCTTTATCATCCCAAGGATTTTTCCTTGCAGTGTGCCATTTAGGCTCTGCAATTGTGGCCATTAAATATTTATTTAGGGTATTTATTTCGCCTTTGGAGTACGCAGAGTTTTCAGAAATAAACATTGTATGTATATAGACACATGTGCGGTTTTCATTCTAATTTATTTTATCATACAATAAAAATTAGTCTCTATTTACACTTGAGTAAATACGAAATATTACCGAAGATGGTCGGATGTGGTAGGCAACTAAAGTACTTTAATATTAGAAATCAGGTGTATTGAGCCAATGTTACACACAGCAAGACCGTCACCACTTATACCCTTAAATACAAGAAAAGTATAATTGCCTGAAAAATCTTTAAGGAATCTGCCATTTAATATTAAAAGCTCATTTTAAAATTTAAAAAATTTTATTTTTCATCTCGTCAAAATGTCGTTAATTATTTGCTGTTATTTAAAGAGTTAACTCGATCGATATTTTTTATTTCTATTTCCACAGATCGTGGAGTGAAATCTATACTTATCGGTAGTAACTACACTTTTAGAAATTCCTTTATTAAAGAAACACATGTGTATTAAATTTAATACAAATGTATATTGAATTTCAGATATGTGTTTGAACTTTTAAATTTGGCGGTATCTTAAATTTTTTTTTCTTTTTTCTTCATTCTTTTCTTCTAAATTCCAGTTTCTATTTTTTTAAATCCCGTTCCATATCGAAAATTCCTTGTCCGAGGGAAAATTTTATTTCTTCACCAACTCCTTTTTTATCAAATAAAAACGATAATTATTTTCACTTATATGCCCTGCAACTGTTCACATAAATATATATTTTTAGAGAGCCGAAATGTCTGGACGAATTAATAAAAAAGTATATTATAAGGCGAATTATCATTGTTCAAATATTATTATTGCTATCATTATTATTTAAGTAATATTATAAATCAATGTTTGAAATTTGCAACAAATACAATTATTTATAAAATTAATTACTTACATTAGCAAAATAAACAATAGAAAAATATGAATGCGACTGGCAACTCACTGCTGGCACTCATCACATAAAAATGATTTATTTGCCTCTTAGTTCGCATTAGACTTTACATTAAAATTAGGATTTTAACCGTTATGTAGCAGAAAATTTCAGAAGAAAACCAACACTTTATAAAATTATTCGAGGATCAAATAGATACAAGCAACAGTAATTTGTTATAATAATTATCTTTGTTAAATTGCATAATTATTAGCTGAATCTAAGTGACAAATGTTAAAATTTTAGGGGAAAAACGCAACTATCTAGCTTTCCTATGGCACCAGATAATTAAGGATAACAATAATTCATATGTACTATTATGTTTCTTAAATTGCATTAATTATTGCCTGACTTTCAATACAAAGTGGAAAAAAGTAGAAAATTTCAATAAAATCTTAAACTTTCCAGGATTATTCTAGGAAAATATTTTTATACGTACCAATAAATTACTTAAACAATTATTATTTTTAAAAAACATTTTAAAGCAATCACAAATTGTTTAAAAACATGATTAAAATCTCTTATTGTCTGTAGCAAGTAATATTCAACGTATTAGAATTAATTTGAACTAAAGAAAACTGAAAAAAATAATAATTAGCGCCAAAAACTCGCAAAACCGAATTCTTCAGTTATGTGGGTTTTTTCACCCTTTTTTATACAAACTTATAGGGGTGCAATTCAAAATGTAATTCTCCCTTTTTATTCTTCCACGAAGTTGTGTATTATTTCTCTCCAATATTGCAAAGACGTCACCATTGGATATTGGTAACACCATTTTTTCTTCGATCGGCACGAGTAAAAGATTATTATGGGCTACTCTTAACTCAATTTTTGTATCCTGAGGAAAAGCGTATTTTCGAATTCTAAATAGCCGGTTCGGATTCGCTATTGGAATGAGGCGAACCAATTCAAGTGGTTCTAGTTCATTTCCAAGCACGTGTGAAGGCGGCTGCCTGGCAGGAGGAGACCTTAACCTGGGACGAAGTGGAGGCTCGTCAGAAAATGGAGACCTTACAGAAGAACCCGAAAAATCAGGTCTAACAGGAGCAAACCAGCTTTAAGAGAACCAGAAAGTCCGGAACGAGGAAAATTCGGAATAGAATCGCCATTAGGCAAACACTCGAACTATTAACTCAACTCTGCAACAGGAACCACAGGATGAAATATTATTTGTGTATTCTCTTACGTCTAGGGCGTGACTGAGAAATGATTTCAGGAATTACCGAATTTGTTAGGTTATGGTGGATATGAACAAAAATCGGGAAAGCTGCAATATTTTGTATGTAAATCTATTCGATCTGTTTACAAATAATTACCGAACTGATAATAAATATAAAGAGTTGGTACGCTAAAATTTAAAAATGATAATTATAATCAAGCTAACGAGAAAATATAAAATACTCTAGAACCGCGTTTATATCCACTTTCACTTACATCCTCTTGTGCTTATATTCCTGCCATAGCTCTAATTTATAACCGCTTGGCATTCACCACCTCGTCGTACCACGTGGCAAACAAGCCAATCACCGCGCCGTGCGGCAGTTGTCCCTCCGCTAAGGAGCGTTGGCGGGATCCCCTCTCAGTATATTTTCCCTGAATGAATTTCTGAGAAGGAATGAATTTGTCAGAGGACACTGTTTTTTATCTTATTATCCGATTTATTTAATTTGCAATTATTGAAAAACTGAATACAGTTTGTTTACAAATTTAAGAATGAATAATCTAATTTTTATATATTAATAAAACAAGTAATATTTTTGTGCTCTAAGTAAGGTGAGAAATTTAGCATTCCCGTTAGTTTGGCCCAGATATAAGATGTTGTGTAGTCCGAAATCAAAAAGTGTAATAAACATTAACTTTATTTTTGAGCGAAATTTTCTGTTTTCTAAAATTATTATTTAAACGTATGTATTCACAGAAAACTTTAATTTTTATTTATAATATTATTCTTTATACTATATATTAATAAAAATTTTAATTATTTAATATCAATAAGAACCGAATAAGATGCCGTGCAAGAGTTGTAGGCCACCTCTTTTTTATGACTGAATAAGTTCTCTTAATATTAATTATATCAGAGCTAAAAAAATGTATCTTTAAAAGCTTGATTGTTTTTGAAATTCTGTATGAAATAAGCCCAGGATGAAGCCATTTTCTCTAGTATTTGATTAGATATTGCAAAAATAGTGTAAATTTCAATGTTTTCTTCAATTTTCAATAACTTCCGAAATACTCAACATTTTTCAATGTTCTTGGGCTCATTTGGAAACATTGTAATATTACACAGGCTGACAAAATCAGGTCGGCCGTGTGTCCCAGAAATCACAATATACTTTTCTGAAGATTTTTAGCATCCTGAATCCAAATCCGAGGTCCAGATTTCTCAATTGGCTCTGTTTTCCGAGATATCCTAACCTAAAACTAAAAAACAGCAAATTTTTTTCTATATTTGAGGTTATGTAGCATCGAATTTTTTGATTTACTCAAAAAACCATAAACGCTGTTTTAAAGTATAAGTCTCGCCCTTTTGAATGCCGTTGAGTTTGCTAAAATATTTTTTGTTTTTGCTGAGATATCACATTTAGAATGAAAAAATAGGTTATTTCATAACCTCAAATATAAGCAAAAATTGCTGTTTTTGCACTTTTAGGTGATGATATCTCGGAAACTAGAACCAATTGAGAAATTTAGACATCATATTCGGATTCAGCATAGAAAATCCCTTCGGAAATGTATATTCTGATCTTTGGGTCAAAATCTGTTAGGCCTGTGTTATTTTTGGCAACAAAAATATTTTTGTAAAATATATGAAACATATAATCATAATGTTTCTATGTTGGTTATTTCGGAAGTTATTGAAAATTTGAGAAAACATTGAAATTTACACTATTTTTGCAATATCTACTCAAAACTAGACAAATTGGCTTCACCCTGGGCTTATTTTATACAAAATTTTAAAAACAATCATTCCTTTAAAGAGAAATTTTGTTAGCTCTGGTACAATTGAAATTAAGAGAATTTATTCAGTCATAAAAAAGATACTTGATGACAATAATGATTGAATATTGCGGTTGCTTCTGAATTATTTAACTATTGTTTAAAACGAAAAAAATTGACGCAATTGAATAAACTGAATTGTTCAAACAAATTTTCATTCTTTATTACTTTTTTCTTCAAGAGTAATGCTAGATAGTATTGGTTTTTTCTGAAAGTTTTAAATATTAGTCCTGTTTTTACATAGTGAGGTGAAGATAAATACACGTTAACAAAAATAATTATTTAAAAAGTTCATTTTTGCTTATGACTATCTTCTTTTATAGTAATGTAAGAAAATTGCATTTTTTGTGTAATTTGAAACTCTTCTACAGCTGCCCGTGTGGAAATTTGTTCATGAGCCTGATCGGGCCCAAGCCTGGAAAAACTAGGCCCTGGATTGGCGATCAAGCGTGGGTGAAACTAGAATGAAATGCTAAATCTGACAGGGCCTGTCTCTATCGCCAGGCTTGATCGCCAAGCCTAGTCCTGGCTTGACTCTAGCTTATTATCGATTCTGTTCAGAGCAATTATATTTTCAGGAAGGTTGGTTTTTTTCTATAAAATTTGATTAAATCTGAAACCATCCTTTGTATGCGTATCATACATCGTGTTACTCCTTTTTCAGTATAAACTTGATGAAATTGAAAAAAAAACTTTCATCAAGAACGCCAATTGAAAAACTAATCATAGAGTATCAAGCAGGGAAGAATTTGACGTGGAGAATCTTAAAAGAAAAACCTTATTAAAAAATATCAACGAGCAGTTTGAACTAATCACTTAAATGTTTTTAAATTAAAAACACCAAAAACATGACACTGATTGACATTAATTTGTCGCTCCGTTAGTCTCGACGTTCGGATTACTTCGGGTGTATTCGGCTGGCAACGCGTTCACAACGGTAGCCAATAATTTTGTCAAGCAGTTTCTTTACTTTGTGGATTTTTTCTAAAATGTAAAACAAAAATTTATTCATTTGAGGCTATTATTATTTGACTTTATTTTACTTCAGTGCAGTTCTAAATGTTGCATCTGTAAGGTATCCTTTTTGTTCAAATCAATATTGTTTGCAACATTAGAAAAAGAGAGAAATTCTTAAATCTAAGAAAAATTGAATACTGTTTAAGAAATTATTCTTGTGGATGGTCACTTATTATTAGTTCGTAACTAAAAATGTAAATAAAAGAAGAAAATTAAAAAAAACCAGTAACGATCTAGTAATATTGTAATATAAAATAGTAATCGACAATAATAATTTGTTAAAATAATTACTTCTGGTTAATTTCATGAACTATTATTATTTCACTTTAACTGAAACTTGGACAATACTAAAAACTCCAATAAATAATAATGAATTGCTTGAATGATTTATTAAAACACCTTGTTATCAGTAAAACGTAATATTAAATGAATTAGATTTATTTATGTGGTTTTTTATGGGATGCTTCGTAACAGACTTATGGGTATGAAATTCAAAAACTAATTTTTTTATTCTATGGCTAACTGTGATGGCTAACTGTGGCCAGTGGTCTTGCTAACGTCCAGACAAATCTTATCCGATCAGTGCTGGCGCAGTACTGGGTTAATTGGCCATACCAACGTCTAGCCAAGACTTGTCGAACGAGTAGTGGAGCAGTACGTGGGAATTGCAGTTAAATTACTGTACCAAAACTGGCAAACATCATAGATCAAGAAGCAAATATATATTAAAAACAGTTAAACAGTGCCTAATAGATTTATTTTTGACGTTTTAAAGAGAATACAGAACGTCAGAAGTTTTTGAAATAAATTAAAGATCTTCTCAAATTTTACACATCGACTTCAACTTTTAGCATGACCTAGGAAAATTATTGCAAAAATCTAAAAATAATAGGACATAGAGCCAAAATATTATCTTTAATTTAAGCTAAAAAAACGTAAAAAATCTTCATTGGTTTCTGAGACATGATTCAAAATCTTCAATCGTATCTGAGTTGAGTTTTAGTCAAGGTTCAACCACCGTCATTTTTTTAGATTCATAATAAGTGTACAAAAATTCATACGCAAAAGAAAGCTAATCTATTCTTTAACAGATATTACATTTCACACATCTTACGCAGGCCTCTTCTTGTTTTCAATTTAAACGAGCGTCGGCTTAACTCTGTCTAATCTTCATGTCCAGTACTGCGCCAGTACTGACTGCCAGTACTGCCCGCCAGCACTGATGCAGTACTGAAAGCCAGTATCGAACATAGTTATTATTTCAAGGTCCTGCCAGCACTGTGCCAGTGCTAGCGTTCAGTATTGCGCTGACGCTGCTGGTGCTGGCGCAGTACTGCGCCAAAGGTCATTTTGCTATAGGGTAGGGACATTTACATATACGAATTATTATATACTAAAAGCACTGACTCCTCGTTAACATATGTTACAGCTTCCACATTAATACGGACACTTTGGAGATTATATTTTATAAAGCACATACATTCTTGATTACCCCAAGATAAATTCAGATTAAATTCGTCCTAATTTTCGACCAACACCCAAATAAAGGTTGAAGAAAAATAAAAATTGGGATAGAATGTAAATTATATTCACCTAGATAATTGAGGGTCAACGCCAAAGACAAAAAGAGAGTATGAAAAGGCCTCATATTTTCTAATTATAGATGATAAACTATTTAGTGTATTAATAAAAAGTGTGATGAACAAAGTAACTATGAAATATTCATGTGCTAAATTTGCCAAATTGTATTGCTTATCATATTATCGTTATCTCACATTACACGTGTCAGGGTAATCTTCTTAAATTTATAGTTTTTATTAAAGATATTTTTAGGCGGAACATGTAATTACGAAATTCGTTAAAACTGATCTAGAAATTTATATAATCTCATACGATCACTTAAAATCCGTCGTAATATGGAAATGTTATTTAGTGTCGATCATAAAGACCCAAAGATATTTTTTGCACATAAAAAATATGTCCTGGTTTTCAAATTATCGTAAAAAATTTGGAGACAAGCGCAAGACGTAATTTTTTTATGCCACGCCTTTCTATGATTATTGTAAGTCCTTTTTAATTTTAATGAAAATACCGGTTTTGTCATTTGAAATTTTAATTTACATTTCAAGGTTGCATCAATGACATTTCTTTACACCATACGGATTGCTCTTATTATTAAACAAATAAAAAATTATGAACCTCGCACGCATGTCGTTATTTTCTCGCTATGCTTCGCTATTTACAATATTATTTACAATATTTACAGTTTTCCTACACATACTTTCTCTACTATGTACAATCTTTCCTTCTTCATTCCTCTTCCTCCTTCCTTCTGTTCTTCTCCACCTTATCCAACAGCCCTTTCACTCATGATACTTTCCTTCTGTCCCATCTTTCATGCTACAATACCTCCATGCTTATCCCACTCCTTTCCACGTATTCTTTTCCAGCCCCAGTGCCCACTTTACGTACCTCTCCTATATCCTATTTACCTTCTCACTCACCTTCCAGTCCCACATCTCCACGCTGTAAAATAAGACACTCATCACTATCGAATTTAACAATTTCATTCTGTTTACAAAATCATCTGCGAAAACCTCTTACCCAGCCCCCATACCTGCTTCATCAGCACATTTTCTCTTCTCACACTCTATTTTATATGACCATCCACACCCCCATTCTTTAGAAACAGGAAGCCAAGGCACACAAACTCTTTCACCTCCTGTACCGCTTTTCCCTTCCACTCCCATTCTTTATCTCTCTTATCTCCTTTCCTGAACACCATAACCTTCGACTTTTTCGCATTTAACTCTAACCTCGTTTTGTTCAAGTATCTTTTCAACCTTTCCATCATCTCCTTTAAAGCCTCTTCGCTTTTTTCTAGCAGCACTATGTCATCTGCATATGCGAGTGACTATATGCTGGCTGCTCGTACCCTAAACTCCTCCTACCACTCCAACCGCTAACTTACTTTCCATATCCGCGATTAAAATTGCAAAAAGCGTTGCGCTAAGCGGGTACCTTTGCTTCCACCCCCTATCCATCCCGAAACTTTCCGATATTTCCTCCCCTCCTCTCACCCTATCTTTTGGTCCCTCATATACTTACCTTAACCTCTCCATCAGGCCTGTCTCCACTCCCCTTTCTTCCATTGCCTCCCACAACCTCCCCCTCTCCACGGAAGGGAACGCGCCTTTCTGATCTACAAAAAACGCGTAGACCTTGACACTTATTTTGGCTAGTTCTCTATCCACCACGTGCTGCAAGACGTAAATATTGTAAATAGCTTACATCCCTCCAGTGACACTCCGAGGCCGAACGTACCAAGGATTATAAAAAATATATAATTCCGTAAAAAATGAAGGAAAATTCTTTCGAATTTCAGGCTTTATTATGTTATTTCACTTCAACTACCGACTAACTTCATTTCCTTGAATGCTAAGGGGAAAACCATGAACCAAATGCATTGGACAAAAATTTATTTTTGTAAAATATTCGTAATGAATAATAATTATTATGATTTCATTAATTCATGAAATAGTACCTAAAAATGAAAATTACTTTTCAAATAAACTCCAACAGAAAGAAGTTACGTTTCACGAAGATATTAGCAAAATAGAGCAAACCTAACCGATTTCATGCATTTGATCCATTGTTTTCCCCTCAGCATTCAGCAAACTGAAGTTAGAGGGTGTTTGAAGTGAAAATACCGAATTGTACATATAGAAGGTCTTGAATTATTTTATAAATCCGGGCTTTAGTTTAAGTGTCGACGGCCATGACTAACCTAATATTTGCAAGTTGCATTACGAAGTAATAATTTTATTCCAAGTGACTAGTGCGCGCTGTCAAATAAAGAAAAGTTGAAAATTAGGTAAATATTATTTCAATTAGTTTGCTTGTTCCAAATTATTTAGTCTAATATCGCAAAGCGTATAATTGTTTTGATAGGTGTTCAGGAGGGAAAAAGCGCGGTTCAGCACTCCAAAACTCTCAAAATAAGTTAAAATTCAGTCTCATAAATATAATTTTCCCTCGATGCCTAAATGTGCAACTACATTCATAGGAATGAATGCGAAACTGAAAATTCTCATTTTTAGACCAATGAAATTTGAGCTTCTGTTCCCATGCGAATGCTTCCATCTTGCTTTATTGGTTACGCTTCATGTGAAGCCTCTAATACAGTGACTTTAGTGTTTTCTTTCCCTTTTATTCGTTTTCTTCAAGATGTTTTCACCGCTTCCATACTATAATTGTACTTGTAAATTATTTTTTAATTATTTATTAGCACACAATGTATATTATTTTACATTTAATTCAAATATAAAGTATATGTTGATTGATACTGGAGTAATTTTTTGTCTATATTTCAATAATAGTTCAACTGCATTAAATTATTTGATGATTTTTTTTATTAATAATAGAATTAAAATAATAGTAACCGAAACTTGCATTCAGTAGGATTAAGCATTTTTTAACATTAAGTAATTGAAGGTAATTTTTTTTAATACGTTTATAATTTAAAGTATTGCGATAATTTATTTTATATATTAACTTTAAAGATCTCCCCTACTAGGAATGTAATTTCTCATTCTTGTTCCAACTATGAAAACAAACTAATAGATAATTTTCAAGCAAACTATTTGAATCACAGTCGTAAGTATCATTTTTTCTTCACAGAAAAATCAAATGTTTTTTAATTGAAATTTACCCTACATTTTATGATAATTAATTTTAATTCATGAAAGGAGTTAAATTTCCAATACTAATTTGAAGTTTTATTGTATAAGATTCTACACTGTTAATTACTAAATAATTGAAAATATATTGTTCTAATCTCATTGGAAAATTATTTTCACATTTTTGACCTTTCTTTTATAAGGACAATAATCGAATCTGTATGAGAATCACTTCAAAAAAGGAAAAAATTTTCAAATAAAAAATTTGTATGTCAAATTGATCTAATTTCAAATCATAAATGGCTAACATTTAATAATATTAAAGTACTAGACAGTATCAATATACAAGTTTCAGAAATTCTATCAAAGTACATTATAAAGACAAACCCGCCAAATTTTCATTTTTAAGAAATGTTTGTAATTACAAATTCCATAATTCATATTATTATTACTATTTAAAATATTTTTTCATCGTGGGACACGCATAAGAAAAATATGAGAATCTATTAATGAAAAAAATATTTCATTCACTGCTAATATTTGGCGAATTTTAGTGATCCGGCAACATTCTCTTGTGAAATTTGTATGACTCCTCCCCACTATAATTTTGTATTTAATGCTAGTAAGAACGTATTATTTGTTAGCGTTGTTATACTCTCGTTTCTTCCAAGGATTTGTGTTAAGATAATACACATGTTATACTTTTACTGTATTAAATTAAATTAATTTTGTGGCTAAATTTCGTTCACAAATACTATCCCAAACTTCTTTGAAATTGGAGAACGGCTGCCTAATGAAGATTCTACAATTTCTTCTTTGGTCATATCTGTTATCTCACCACTGTACATGTTTATTTTCACCCGTCTTTGTCTTAGTCTTTTTGTGTATATACCACGAAGCCTTGTATTCTTTCTCTCTAATATAGCAAATATGTCACCATTGGATGCTGATAATACCATTTTCTCTCCGGTTGGGACAGGCTCAGGATTGCCTCTATTTCCTCTCAATTGAAGTGGTTTATCACGAGGAAAAGTATATTTACGAATTTCGAATTTCCTGTTCGGATTCGTGTTGGGAACAAGCCGAACAAATCTAAGTTGTTCCACTTCAAATCCAAGCACGCGTGAAAGAGACTCTGTGTCATCAGGAGAGTTGGACCTGACTGGAATATAAGGTCTAACAGGAGCAAAAGTCCCTTCATGGGAATCAGAAGGTCTGGAACGAGGAACATACGGAATAGGGTTGCCATCAGGTAAAGACTCGAACTCTGAACTCAAATCTGCAACAGGAAACACACGAATAAATTTTCTCTGTGTATTATCTTCCAATAATAATAATTTTTCTGTAAAACTATTCGAACCGTGCCAGAATAATTACTAAACTGATAATAAATTAAAGAAAATTTACATTTCTTCCAATTTAGTTTTTATTACTCTTTAGTAGTGAGAATATCGGTTCTCGGTCACTCAGAATTCCAAAAATTAAAAACTAAAAATTTAAAAAAATTTTAGAGATTTCAAAAGAATTTTTCGAGTTTTTGTGAACAAGAAAGTATTTATTTTTCTGACTAATTTTTAATTCGAAAATTAGTAATTGCTATACTATTTTAATCAATGCATATGTGATGTAGTTTTTTCAATTTATTTTTTAAAATTTTGTTATACTTTTGGTATTTTTTATTTTGAATGATAATTAACTTGAAAAGTGAATATTTCATATTAAACATATGTTTTCACAAGTTCAAGAATCTATCATATATTTTTTATAATAGAATACATTCAATTTGTTTTCTCAAAGTAAGTTATTAGATCTAACATTTCTGTGTACTATATAATACTAGGTATGAATATGGTTTACCACCCTTCCCGAAGAAATGCGAAAAAGCGTAGGTAATAACATTTGCTTGGGCCTGTATTCCATTGTGATAAAAACGTTACTCATACTCAAACAAAGAATTAATTCTTTAAAAACTAGCTATTATTTCAACATAACGATTTTTCAAGAATAGAGATAAATTTTCAGCGAAAAATATTAATTTTTTACAAAAACGATCAATTTTCTTCTAATGACATGAACTTTTATTCAAATAATCGACTTTTTAAATAAGAGGGATAAATTTCCAACCAAAAAGGAAAAAGTTACATTTTCCTTTAAAGAAATAACTTTTCAACAAACATCAGTTTTCAATCACATAGTTGCATTTTCTATCAAAAGCAATGTTAATTTTACATAAAAAAAACAATTTACTTGTACAAAAGGAAGACAAATGTTCAATAAAACATATTTTTAACAAAATAGTTGAAATACAGACCAAAAGGATAAATTTCTAGCCAAGAAGATTAATTTTCTATTGCAAAAATAAGAATTTTCACTAAAATACATAAACATAAGTTTTTAACAAAGTAGTCAAACTTTCAATCAAAAGCGCTGTTAATTTTAAATCAAAATAAATCAGATTTAGCCGAAAAATAAAAGATTAAATGAAATAGAAAAAATTGTGACCAATTAGTAGAATCTTAAATGAAAAAGTTTAATTTTGAACCAAGAAAATTAATTCTCTCACGAAAATGACGGATTTAAAATATAACACATTAACATAAATTTTCTATAATTTAGTTGAATTGTCAAGTTAAAAAATTAATATCCAACCGAAAGAAAATGAATTTCCAACAAAATATTTACGGAGTACGGATTTCCTGAATTTTCCAATTTTTTGTTCACGTTTCACTGAGAGTGAGGTAATAATTAATGCAATTTAGAAAAATCGTTCAAACAAATTTTTATTGTTTATAAATATATTCTCCAAAAGTATTAATAAATGAATATAAAAGAAAATAATGTTGTTAAAATATTTATTTATTCTGTGCCTGCTGTATTAATTTTATGTGAAAACAAACTATCGCGGATTTCTTTATATCTCCGAGTTTCCAAACCCCCTGAATCTGAAAAAAACAGGTTTTAAGATGGTGTCTGTCCATCATTTTCACTGTCGTTGTCACTGTCACTGTCACTGTCACTGTCACTATTGTTCTCGTTGTCACTGTCACTATTGTTCTCGTTCTCACTGTCACAGGTGATGTCGTCACTGTCGTTCTCATTGTCAGTGTCGTTGTCATTGTCACTGTCGTTGTCATTGTCACTGCCATTGTCATTGTCACTGCCATTGTCACTGTCACTGTCACTGTCACTGTCACTGTCACTGTCACTGTCACTGTCACTGTCACTGTCACTGTCACTGTCACTGTCACTGTCACTGTCACTGGCGTTGGTACTGTCACTATCGTTGTCCGTGTTACTGCACTGTCAATATCGCAGACGTTGCAATGGTCGTTTCGTTGTTACTGTCACTGTCAATGTCACTATCACTATCACCGTCTATATCGTTATCACTGCCACTGTCGTTCTCTTTGTCCTTGCTTCTGCCACTGTCGTGGTTGCTGTCATTGTCGTTGTACTAGGCAGTCTGATAAGTCCTTGAAAAATGAAACACGGAGACGTTTTTTTGGCCAAATTCGGTTTTGTTTTTCAACATACTCTCCTTTTAGGTCGATACAGCGAGTCCAACGATTTTCTAATTTTTTGATACCATCCGAAAAGTACTCGATCGGAAGGTCTCCAAAATACGCCTCAGTTTCAGCTATGATGTCCTCATTTGAGTAAAAACGCTTTCCGGTGAGCCATCTCTTCAGGTTAGGGAACAAGTACTAGTCGCTGGGGGCCAAGTCTGGTGAATACGGTGACTGAGGAACCAATTCGAAGCCGATTTCATGCAATTTTGCTTGTGCAACTAAGTATGAATGAACAGGCCACGAATATTATGCCATGTGCATCCCAAAATACGGAGGCCATAACCTTTCCGACCCAGTGTTGCGTTTTTGGACGCTTCGGAGCACTTTGGCCCGGTGGAA
>NC_046660.1:16692036-16694319 GCF_010883055.1 Belonocnema kinseyi
ACTTTGGGATCATTCAACATCATATCATGGATTTTTTCAACATTTTCTGGTGTAGTGACCTCTTTTGGGCGCCCAGATCGTTCAGCATCAACTGTGCTCGTAAGGCCACAACGAAACTCGGTAAACCATTTATGAATCGTTCCAATCGACGGTGCAGAGTCCGGGTAATACTTATCCAGCTTGGCCTTGGTCTCGGCTATCGTTTTCTTGTGAAGATAGTAGTGTTTGATCAAAACTCGATACTCAGATTTTTCCATATTAAAAAAAGTCGGATGTTAGTCGCTTCTCAGTGCTGTAACTTTTAAATGCGTAAACATAAATGGCTGAAGTTTTGACAGGCGTCATTTGAAGGATCAAGCTCGACGAAAATGGTTCACATTAGTGAATACTAATGCCATCTCTTAAAATTTTCAGGTACTTATCAGACTGCCTAGTAGTTGTCATCGACACTTTTACTATCACTGTCGTTGTCATTGTCACTGTTTTTGTCACTGCCAGTGTCACCGTCTATGACGTTGCTCCTGTCACTGTTACCGTCACTGTCACTGCAACTTTCACTGTGCTGTCACTGTCCCTGTCACCGTCGTTGTCGTCGTTTTCGCTGTATGTATACTCTATCATTTTTGACAGGCTAATCGGATTGGATTATGCTTTGGAACACCGTTTTTTGTGCCAAGACGAAAGTATTTAAGATATAAGAAAAAATTTCCTAAAATTTTATTATTAATCCAGGTTATTCCGCCAAAATAGCTACGGATTTCTTGTTAATTATTTTTTAATCAGATTCAGAGTTTTTTTATTTAAATTTAAATAATAACATTAAAAATGATTTTAAAAATGTTTAATTTCTTGACCAAATTACTCAGGCTACGAAAAATAAATGATTAAAAAAAAAGTTGTTCCCGAAAAAAGATCTATAAATACCCTGTTATTCAATCGTTGATAGGACACGTAGTTTTTGATTTAATCGTAAAATAACATTGAAAATTAAAACACATGTATTAGAGCGGTCGTGAAACGAAGACTGTGCACAAGAAAATCACGGAATTAATGGAATTGTAGGTATTCACGAAATTCACCGAATTCAAGGCCGAAATATTTGATTCAGGACTTTACAATTTATTGATATATGTATATTATCATCGATAAAAGCTCATTTTCTTCAGGAGGAGGAAGATTTTGTTTGAATTAATATTTTTGAAACATTTTAAATTGGACAAGATTCTAAAATTTCAGAAAAGGCTGCAAGTTTCTAGCATTGTTCTAAAATATTATTGTTATAAGTAACAATAAATTGCTGTAAAAATTATTTTACATTTTTATTTCAGCAATTATCATAAGAAAAATTGCTACAAATAATTCTGAATTGTTTAAAAACATTATTAAAATATCTCATGATCATTGGAAAGTAATTAACCGAATAACCGAATTTTTCACCTATGCCGTTTTGTTTGGACTATATTAAACAAAATTATAGGAGTGAAATTCAAAAACTAATTGAGCTTCCCGCGATAAAAACGGGACACGAAATTTCCTTTTTCACTGTTATAAAGAAAATTATCAAATAGAAAAGGGAATATCCGCATTCTTTATCAATTTCAGAAATGATCAATTTTGCAGTTCGTCTGTCTTACATTTAAAATTGTTCAATTAAAAAGTGTTAGTAGCATCCATTTTATATGTTTTTTATTTTTATTACGCATTTGAATACAACGTTTTTAAATGAAAAACTTTTGAACTTCAATTTTAGGTGTTTCAAATTCAACAGTTTGGTATAGTCCACCAGTACCACAACTTTCGGTCCCTGGATTTTTCCATCACGTGTGGCCTTGCATTTACGACAAGCCTGGCGCGCTTGCCTCGCATCTGCCTTTCCCTTTCGTTCTAGAACTCTCTTTGCTTTCCTTCCCAAGTTAAATGGCCAGTGACAACCAACTCAGATATTTTCACTACATAAATAATTTAAAATTAAACTTAAATATAGGGACTTAGGTTTAAAATTGTCTTTTCGGCTTACTCGGCCGTGTGTTATTTTAGCATGTTAAAATACATGCGCTTCAAATTTTGTATATATTTCCATTCGGCCGAGTAATTAACCCTCTTAGGTTTCATATAATTATTCACAGTTTAAGTTTTATTTTGCTCTTATTATTTTTATTACTTATTATCATTATTATTGCTGTGATTCTTATTATTCAATTTTAATGTTATATGTCTAATATTTCTTTCCTTTAAGATTCCAATTTTCCGTTTGTAAATATTTTATTTTCGGATTTCGTCCTT
>NC_046660.1:16694419-16715647 GCF_010883055.1 Belonocnema kinseyi
AATCCTCCTAATATCGTGGTTGACTCCCTTCCGATCAAATGGAGTTTCTCCGCTAAATATCTCGGTGTGATTTTTGACAAACGTCTCACCTGGTCCAAACAATTACAAGCCACCCGAAATAAGGCCAACGGGGCCTTCATCTCACTTAAACCCTTTTTCAATAACCCTATAGTTTCTCGAGCAACCAGAACTCGAGCCTTCAACGCAATAATTAGGAGCGTCTGCACCTACGCGATTCCTGTTTGGGGCTCTGCGACCCCGAACCGTCTCTCAAAACTTGAAGGCACGTACATGCGCCTTCTACGTTCCGCTCTAAATATTCCCTGGTTCATCCGTAACAAACAAATTCTTGCTGAATTTAACCTCCCTTTTATCTCCAATGCCGCAAAGACCAAATTCGAAGTCCTTATCTTCTCTGTTTTCATTTTGGTTCATAACCTACTAGGTTGGTAACCATTCGAAGAGGGGTTTTAGTCGGTAGGCGCTTCTTGCGAATCCGACACTACCCTTTCTTCAAGGGTGTCTTTAGAAGATCTCCCCTCCTCAACCCATCAAAAAAAAAAAAAATGGTGTCAGTGCACTCTCGCTCCGACGATCGACCGGGTTAGCCAACCCTCGAAAATTACTGTGCGCATACCTTTTTTGATTGAGCGTTGAGTGAAGCAAACATTAAATTAATTCCACTAGTTTTTTTTACTCTCCTTCTCTCTCGCTCCTACTCTGAATTCCTTGAGGGCGGTAAACTATCTTCAGCCCCGTCCATCTCGTTCTCATCCTCTAGGGCCGGTAAGCTTCAGCAGCTCCGCTTCCCCCACTCATTCTCATCCTCGAAAGCCGGTAAGCTTGCTCTGCTCCGTTCATCCCTCTCTCTCCTATCCCTATAGAAGCCGGTAAGCTTTTTCAGCCCGCTCACCTCTCTCCTACCAGTAAGCCAACTACGTTGACCAAGTCTCCACTACATCATGCCTGGAAAAGCCCATACTAAACTCTCCCGCCCTGGCCGGCAAACCAGAATGCGCCACTACCTTGGCGCCATCTGGGACTCTTTCACCACCCAAGTGGAAGAGAGCCAACGTTCCTCTTTCTCTGCCCTTCCTAAAGCAATCATGCGTTCAGTGTTTATATTCCACCAACCTCCCGACTCTACCTAATCAGACTTCTTCCTCCATCCGACCTCTCCCAGGCACCCCGACTAAACACAAACGCAACGACCTTCCCATTTTTTACAGCGAAGACGTAGACTCAGGCGCAACGACTGACGACAAGTGGTCAGTGGCGCTCCAAACCTAACCAGCGTGGACGGGCCTTCCACCCACATCGCCAAGAGTTTCGGTTCTCCCAGAACCAAATTCAATGGGACGACTAAACAACTTTCTCCGGCGCGGCGGAACAACCGCCAGCTCACGAAACGAGCGACTCTTCCAACGCAGTCCAGCTAAGAGCGAGCCTCGGTTCTCTCGGAACCGGCTCTCGATATCTCCAGCGTGTCTCGACCCTGAGACCTTGACGTGCCAGCAATGGGCTTCGGTTTCTCCATCTTCAACTGGCTCACCGGAGGTGAGGCACTAATCCGTACCTGCGATCCAACGTACATCGATCCCTGGAGGAATCAGCTTGCTTTTCGAGTTAAGTTTAGTCTACCCGATTTTTGCCTGATTAGCGCCCTAACAACACCGCCAGCGCTGACAACATTCCCCCGAGGACAATCAACGCCTGGTTTGGTACTCATCGGCTTTTCCTGGCATCCCGGGCTAACATCAACTTCCACTTTCAATGCTGTAATTTGTAGTTCAATTTGTACTATTTCGTTTAAAAAATAAAATATTTAAAACGAATTTTCAACTAAAATGATAAATCTTCAACCAAGAAGATGAATTTGCTACCAAAATAGACGATTTTTTCACAAGGTGCATTTATCTTTTTTTGTGAAAAACAAACCGTTTTGGTTTGCTGAAAATTCATCACTTTGATTGATTTTCTTTCTTTTTTGTTTCAATTGAAAATTCAACTGTTTTTGGTTGTATTGTAATTCTTTTCGCCTGAAATTTCGACCATTTCAATTTCGACCAATTATTCAGTTCAAATTGCATTTATATCATTGAAAATTCTTCTCTTTTGATCGAAATTTCAAGTTTCGTAGATTCCCTGAAGTCAGAAAATTTAATTTCTTTTGTAAATAGTTTAACTAGTTTATATTCAAATGTAATATTTTTGACGTTAATGAAAAATGATATTTTAAGACAAAAAGAATTTTCTACTACGGGTTGGAAATTTATATATTTTAATTTAACATCATCTCTTTTGATTTAAAATTCCTCTGATAATTATAATATTATAATTCCTCTTTGTAATAATATGCACCTTTAAAACTAGTTTTAAAATCTCAAACATCATGATGTTATATTTCAAAAACCAATTTCCAAAAATATCGTATTTATTTATCGTATTTATCGCATTTATTCCCCAAACAATTTTTTATAGTGTAGGCAATTGCAAGTTTTTGAGATAATCACGAAATTGTTACTTTTTGACAAAATTGAAAATCATTATATTTTTGCGTGCCGCTCGCTCTAACACCTTCAGTAATAGGACTATCGGGATGAAATTGGTAGAAAAAATGCATATAACTGTTCTGAAAGTAAAAGTAATACTGAAATTTTGATTTTTTTCTTAAACATTTTTAATTAATTTATTTCCGCCTCAAACCGCAAATGACGCATTGAAATATTCAAACGCTTCGTTTCACTGTCGAATTTAGAAAAAAATTAAACTTATCATCACCAAAAATTCAAGGAGGGTTCAAAGAATTTTTTTTAAAACGGCAATTCTGGCTTGTGATTTATCAATCCCGAAGAATAAATGGTCTGGATGAAAAATAATATCGAATTAATATAAGCACAGAAATAAATATTTATTGAAAATTCAATCAAGTTTACTGCAAATCAATCTTCATCACTTTCTTCGGTTTCCTTGCTATCTAAATTTTAGAATTTACAAGAGACATTTACAAACAAATTTTGTAGTTGCCATTGAGTTCATTAAATATATTCTAAGATTTGAATGACGGTTTACGACCATACGTATCTTTCATAACTTCAAATGCGCCACCACTAAAAACATTTGCGCTAGCTAATTAACAAAGATATATTTTAGAGGGGGGCCAGTGTAACGCAGTTCTTAAATCCTCAATAGTGATGTGCAATATAAAGCTGAGGATATAGATTCTTTGGTCTTCAAATGCGCTCATATGTGCCATAATTTTTACCGAAAAATATTGAAAATTGCCTAAGATATGGAGGTAACAAAATTTTACGAAGTGATCTCCAACAAAATAAAAACTTGCAATCCGGATTGATGAGGTGAGTTTCCTATAGGGTTTCAAATGCGCTCATATGCGCCATCAAAATTATTTTAAAATCTTCAAAATTGCCCACGACATGGAGGTGAAAAAATTTTACGAATGATTACCAACAAAATAAAAATTTCACAATCCACATTGATAAAGTTACTTTCCTAAGGGGTTTCAAATACGCTCATATACGCTGTTTTCAAAATTAACAAAAAACAATAATCAACCCCCCAGTTAACAATTGCTACCGATTTACTATCCGACAATATCTCGAAATACCTTAAATTGCAGTATAAAGTTTATAATAATCTCTTCGGATATAATTTCACTTATTACGATTCAATATACGATGATAGCTCCAAATCACTTAAATTGCAGTGTAAAAATTTATCATGATTTTTTCGTATGGGATTTTAAATTCGCACATACGCGCCACTTTCAAAATTGACGAAGCAACCATAATCGACCCCCCTCCCCCTACCTTTTGTTACGATCCACTATTCTATGGCTCCAGATAACTTGAATTGCAGTATTATTTAATTGTTATACCTTATTTAATTTTTATTGGCAAAGCGCAAGTCAGAATTACTTGTTGTTTTCCAAAAAAACTTCTTTGAACCCTCCTAGAACTTTGGTAACAATAAATTTCAGTTTTTTCGGAATTCGTCAACAAAACGCAACGTTTAAAAGTGTAAATGCATAATTTACGACTTAAGTCGGCAGTAAATCAATTTAAAATGTTTGGGGAAAAAATCAAAATTTTATCATTACTGTCACTTTCGGAACAGTTGAATACATGCTGCCTAAAAATTTCATCCCGATAGTCCTATTATTGAAGGAGTTGGAGCGAGCAGAACACAAAAATATAATGATTTTCAGTTTTGTAAAAAAGTAACAATTTCGTGGTTGTCTCGAAAACTAAAAAAGTTAGAAACTTTTCTCAAGTATAAAAAGTATATGTAATGCAATATTCTATTGGGATATGCTTGAAAGAAATTGAAAATCTGACTTGAAAAAATCAAGAACGAGAATAACCAAGAGGCCAACTGAAACTAAGGCATTTCGAGCGTGTCCCGTTTTTATTTTTTTATTTTATTTTTTGTACATAATAATCTTATGCAATTTTTTTTGCAAAAAAGATTAATTTTTAACCAGAAAATATGAATGATCAGCAATAAAATTATTATTTTTTCAGCAAAATAGTTAAACCGTCATCTGAAGAAATGATTTTTGCGAAGAATTATGCACATAAATAAAATACCATCCTTCCGTAATAATTCATTACAAAATCTCTCGAACCAGCCGATACCTATTAATACTGAACCGCCTTGCTTCATCTGCTAGCAGTACTCCAAACCTTGAGAACTTTTTAAACTGCGCATGCGTCGCGCTATAAGCCCGATTAGTTACTGTCAGCGCGCGTATTTTCAGTTATACCAATATTAAAATTGATTATTTATAATAGATAATTAATGGAAAATGCATCCAAAGTAATTTATTCTTTCTAAAATAGAATTTTTGAGTAGCAGGTAAAAAACCCATTTATATTTTTTAATTTAAATTCATGTAAATGATTAAATTTTTTTCGAATCGGCAGGAGAAACCAGCACCTTTCAAGGATCCCATGTTATAACTAAAGTTATATCTTTTCCTCATCTCATTTATTCCTTTTTAAATTAAATGAATACCTTACAAAAGAATTTTCAGAAATGTTTACCTTTTATCTATTATATTTAATACAATCTGGAGTTTTCTTCTTTCTTAATTAATAGTAGTTATGAAATTCGGTTATATTATTTCAAGTATCTATTTAAAATTACCATAATTGTAATGGAAGTATTATTTGTAAAAAACCATTAAAATATAAATTTTATAGGGCTGTGTTTTGGAAACTATAAATTAAATAGCCACTTATTCTTAAAATATACGTTTTATTTCAACTCAATGTTACGTATAAGAATACTAATGAACATTACATAAAAAGAAAATGAATTTGAAATAAGTTTGAGTGATATTCTAAGTCTCACGTCTTTATATTTTATTATTTTGGAATTGCTGCAAACAATATTTTTCTGTGGAAATTTACACATTTTAACGTTATTTTCTAATAGTTATTTTCTTTCATTTTTATTTCAAAATTGAGGTTCATTAACATCTCTATCTAACTTGAATCCGTAGACAGATTTTATTTTATCAAAGTAACATTTCTCGAAAAAACGCTTTATGTAGGAATAAAATCAAAAGATCAGGTTTTTTCCGGGCACATTGTATTAATATTTTAATTACTTTTTCTAGACAAATTACTCAATTACCCGCAAGGTTGAGGAAGTTCGTGATAATTTTGAGCCCGACTTGGAAGCCATTTCTGAGCTCAAAACAAGTACAGCTTTCCAGACTGACTTCATCGCTGAACAAATAAATGATCTGTGCACTCATTTGGAGGCAGCCAAACTGAAAATCGAGAAGTTACAGCAGCGAGTGGATGAATTTGCGTTGTCCGAAAAATCTTTTTTTTAACAACGATGTCAAAACGAAGTACTTCACCGGATTGAGCAAGTACAAAATACTAATAAAACTCTATATGAAGATTTGTGAGTAATTGTTATTCGCGGTAATATGATGCTAACCGCTTTCCAGGAAATACTTCCAACTTTAATAAGGCTAAGATTCGATTTCCTACTTAAGTTTCTATCCTGGTTTCTATTTCTGGAATGACAAGGTGACCCTTCGTAGGCTTTTCTTCAATCAATTCTTTCTAGCAAAAGTCACATGTTTTTTGAAAACTCCAATTTAGAATTATGTTATTTGGTTTTTTTTTTATTTTTTCTACATAAAGTACATTTACTTGAATTTTTGAAACGAGGGAAGATATTGTATTTTCCTCGAGTGTCCTATGTTTTATTTCATGTTTTTAAAATTGTACATTTTTATTATTTTTGCTTATTTATTATGACAGGATATTTAAGAATTATATTCAGAATAAGCAATATTGAAAGTAGAAGGTAGAAAGATTGTTTTTCCAAAATTGGAAATAAGAATATTTTTAAATGTTGAAAATATCATTAAACGAAATATACCTCTGAAATATCATACTTGCACCTATCGACCCTACTACTGGCTATTTCCGTAGGTTCATACAGCGACTGTCAGACTTGCACACTAGTGCTCTGTGTTGGTCGAACTACAAACACCACAAAACAGTCAAAGTGCTTTTAGGAATGATTCCAGAGGGTACAGTTTCTTTCCTTTCTTAAGCTTGGGGTGATCGAGCGTGTGATAAGTATTTGACTGAAAATTTAGGTTTTCTGGAAAAACTGTTTCCCGGATACTTGGTACTCGCTGATTAAGGTTTCCTTATTGAGAACTCAGTAAACATATCAGGAGCCTTTTTAAACACCCCTGCATTTACGAAAGGTTTTTGGAATCAAACAAATTCATGCGTCTGTAACTGCAGCTTCAAAATCTGTTGTTTACTCTGACATAGTCCACAAAGTCCTATAATTGAGAATCATTGGGAAAGCAATTTACCACGAGTGATTCCCCGTTCGTTTTTTCTAAACAAACCCGAGCCGGAAAAACCTTCAAGTCTAAATTATATCCTAATGGTTTTTTTACGAGCTCTCTTTCTCTCTGAATCACAACCTGGCGCAACTGTTGTAAATTTTATTTACTTTCAGTACCTCACTAATTTTATCCTTTTACTTTTTGTAATTTAGAGATTTCTCATTTTATTTTGTAAATACCTTACTAATTTTATTCTTTAATTATTGTGAATTATTACTTAGTGATTTTTATTTTTACTAATTTTTATTCGCGTCCTTATTTTATAAATACCTTACTTATTGTATTATTAGTTTAGATTCCATTTTTATTTGTCGTTTCATGGTTTTTTTTCTTTCCTCTCGAAACTTTACTTTAATTGTCAATCAAGTAATTTTAGTTTATTTTAATCCGACATTTTATTTCTAAACTCTTATTCCTTCCTTCTTTTAAATTATTTTACTTTATTATTCTCTTATATTTCTCTGTTATTTTAATATTCTCGCCATTTTTGCAAATTTTACCCTTTTAAAAATTAACTATGTAAAGCTACATCACATTTCAAAAGTGCCGTCGGCGCGCGATGCCCCTCCATCTGCAACGCAATTGACCGAGAACTGCGCGCCAATTGCTGGCCAGCAGGCTCTCGCGTGGCGAACATAAAAGACGCTCGACCGATCGACACACTCTCACTCTGACCATCGACGGGACTCATCCTCCTCTTGACAGTCACCGATCTCCGTACCATTTTCCTGAGCTTTGAGTAAACAGATTAAATTAATTCAAATTTTCTTTTGCTCTCCTCTCTCTTCGTCCACACTTGTCGGTAGGCTCCCCTGTAGCTCCGCTAAAATTCCTCTCTTTCTCTCTTCTTTTCCGAGGTCGTTACGCTCTTAGCAGCTCTGCAAACCTCCCTCTTCTTTTTTTTATTTTTCCGAGGTTGGTACGCTCTCCGCAGCTCTACAAATCTCTCACTATTTCTCTCTCTCTCTCTCTCTCTCTCTCTGAGGCCGATCTGCCTTCTTTTACGGCTCTGTCAACGTTCCTATCTCTCTTTCTTTCAGAGCTCGGCCTGCCTTTCTTAGACCTTTCTCACGACGCGGACGGGCCCTCCATCCTTGGATGACGTGTTCGTGAAACGAACCCTCTGCCCTACAGGGTACGAGAAATCCCTCACGCAGCAACACCGACTAAGCTTCGATTCCGCCGAAGCCCAACTCCATCTAGCAGCCTTGGAACGAACGCGAAACATCGCACAAGTGAGGATTCGCGTTAAAAGGATTATAGGATCGACAAGACAAAAATATCAAATTTTGTCAGGAACTGTTCCCATCAATCATTTTTTAAAATTTAGTAAGAAGAACAGCCTGAAAAAATTCAATTTCAAAACACATCTTTAAAATTAATGTTTTTTCCATGAATTTTAACATTTTTTTTCACAAAAAATGTTTTTTATTCGAAGTGACGCCATTAAAAGCATTAAAAAGTGAACCATGTCTTCAAGATTGCGGAAAAGTAATGTTTTAGCTTTATTGATGTTAGTAATTATACATTTGGCTCTTCTCGGCAATCACACCATAATTGTTTGCCTACACACCTATTCTTAGACATGGTTTACCATTTTCCTAATATTTCTGGCATTATAACATGTTTGTAAAATTGAAGGGCCTTCTCTAATTGTTTTCCAAAAGAGGTACTGTTAAAATAGATGCGCTCTACACTTAAGTGGTTTTTCAAACACACAGCGAAATCGCAAGGACTTATACGTATCGCATGAATTTGCAGATGTATTTGGTAAAAATAGGTATGCTCTCTATCTAGTGTGAAAGCACCGTCATCTTCCCTACGTAGCAATGACCTTTCCATTAGTGAAAAATCTTGCATGGTGATGTCTGGAGATTTTATCCTGCATGGGCATTTAATTTCCCTGCGACCTAGAGGGCAGCAGTCACATTTTGTGAGGCCATCCAGGGATGCTCCCAGAACTGGATAGTCCTGAGAAATTACGAAACGTACTGTAGTGACACGGAAATTCCTGTGGTCACGTTCCATCACTTTCCTGTATTATGTCCTTGCTCAATCTTCGTGTTTGAGTCGAAATTCCGTAGCTTTCGTTTTAAATGTCATCGACATATGGTAGCAGAAACTTTTTATTAGGGATAGGGATGGCTTTTCTACAGATGTACGGCCAACACTTTTCAACATTGAAGCTGAAATCCTACCTGCTTTAAACGTATACCAGCTCAGGTATTCGTTTTTTACCACTGTTTGTGCAAAAACAGCAAGCCGTTGTTCCTCCGACATCCTGACGGCAACCTTAACTTCGAGTAAATCCTGCAGGATGTAACTAATGTATTTTTCGTCGTACAGGTCCGTGAATGGGAAACGGGAAATTCCTCACTTCATCTGGCTCAGCTTCTTCGATTTCTTCCACAAGTAAATTTAGAC
The DNA here is from genome assembly GCF_010883055.1 of Belonocnema kinseyi. Lineage (NCBI taxonomy): Eukaryota > Metazoa > Arthropoda > Insecta > Hymenoptera > Cynipidae > Belonocnema > Belonocnema kinseyi. The sequence goes on from NC_046660.1 coordinate 16,703,757, forward strand.
TTTTTCCGTCGACGGGTGGGACCTCATCTTAGCAAGCGTCTGAAATCAAATAGATTAATTTTACTTTCTTATAATTTACATTTTCCTTTCATTTCAATCACACCAGAATATTACCGTAATAATCACTGTTTCTGCCTCAATATATATCCGATATCTTTTGTAGAGCTATTGCTCATATAACTCGGAGTAATGGCCATGCAGCTAATTGGTCAGTGCAGGACTCTGTCTGAGGATTCTGTCTATGCAGAAGGAAAAAGGTGACTGCTGCATAATGGTATCCCTTTTTGGTTTAAAAATCGTGTATTTTGTTAAAAAAGTTGTCTTTTTTGGTAAAAAATTAATCTTGTTAGTCAGGGAAAATTAAAAATATGTTAGCATAAGGTAGAGATTTTTAAATTTGGTACTTTTTTTTGTATCAAGAAAAATCTTGAATTTCCGTACAGTCTTTTTTTGAGACGTACAATGTCGGGATTTTTCATGGAAAATTTTTTAAAATATAATTTGGGAAAAATACCACTTATTTACATTAAACAGGTAAAGAAGAATGAAATGTTAAAACATTATAATATTACTTAACTTTTTTAATCCTGCGAACAGATCGCTCTTGCAATAGGCTGATCCTAACCTCAAAATTTTAATGAACTGTCATCGCCTTTTACGTTAGCAATGAAATTTTATAGCTTAAATTAAAATGAATACAATACTTGACACGAATATTCCTTAATATTAATGTCCATTCTCATAGAAAATAATGAGTTATAACTAAAAATATTAAGTTGAAACTAAAAATACTATATTGTTACACTAACCTTATTTAGAAGCAGAAAACTATTATTGAACAGCTTGCACTTCACTTTCACCACAAAACAGGCTTCATAAAACTTATAAGCTTCCAAACTTTTATATGCTTTCACTTATTTTTCAGTGTAAAGACTGTGAGATTTATTAAAATATGACACTATATCCACTATTGTGACCGATGGCACTGAGCTTACATTTTAACTAAAATCTATATGTTTAAGAGCATACGGATCAAAGTTTACGATTTTTCCCATTTTTGGATATATCGGGTCTCAACGTTTCCAGACAATTTTCCCGGATATTCACTTTGCATTTTGAAAAAATAAAAACAATTTTAAAAAACGACGGCAATGCACGCAAGCTACAGGGACATAGGGAGGAGGTTATTCCTCCGAAGGCCGCTCGGAGCGCGTGTTGTCACAAGTGAGAATGCTCTATAGGAAGTCGTCATGCCGCTTGCGTGCGCGCTAGGTTTGAACACTACTACAAAAGCCTAATAACAGCTGTTATCCCGTATCTGCAAACCGACTACCAGCGCCTGAGCGGATTTATCCCGGATCGCGCCTCGACCAATCCGTATTCATTTTAAGATTGTCGCGACCTTCTCTAGAGGGTCCTTAGTTAAAGTGACATAAACTTACTATAAAAAGCGTTACGATAACCCATATTTATGTCACCCTTTATGAATTTTAGTAAACAATTTTTAATTTCAATATCGCGCTTCTAATGTTAAATACATATACTATAAAAGTTACTAAATATCGTTTTTAGAAACCTACTTTCTTAAATTTGGCTGTAACTCGGCGTATAAGTTATACATTTGTAAAAAAAATTCCCTCAAGTGATTTTTCAAAATTCGAAAAAATTGTTTAGTTTTTCTTCATTGGAACGAGTTTAAATACAATAAAAAACCTGTATGTCTGTATTTCTGTATGTCTGTATGTCTGCATGTATGGTTACCTGAATGTTGCAGCCACGCCAACTTTTGAGGAATTTGTCCATTCGAGTCCGCATTTGATACACTTCTGAAGGTCCCCAAAATAAAGGCCTAGTTCGTTAATCAGATATTTCGAACCAAAATGAAAAAATCGAGTGCTTTTTCAAAATTCTGAAATTTTTGTTATAGAAATTTTTTTAATTTTTATGAAAATGGGAAAAGTTATACACTTTTCAAAAATTTGAAAATCTTCAAAAAATAAAAAAAATATTTTTTTTTCATAAATCCGAAAATTTTCACTAAATACCAAATATATTTTTAAACTATTTTAGCCGAATTTTTCGTGAGCCCACATTTTTAAAAATTAGACCCTGTATAATCTAACAGTAGAGCGCGAAGCGTGATTATGGCAATGAGAATGTAATCGGCAGGCCGCAGGTGCTTTGAGAACCTTTTTTAATCTCAAATTGAAAAAAAATGTTCAGCTTTACTTTATGATTGTAATTTATGATGGGTTTGAATTACATTTTTGATATAATATTTGATATAATTATATACATATTTAATATGTATTTAATATGTATATAATCGCGCGGCTTAGGCGCGTTCAACCTAGCGAGCGATAATCATAAAAGCAAACAGTAATTCATATATAGCAATTATATAGTAATTCACAATAGTAATAGCAAAAAATAATAATAATAGCAAATAGTCTTATGATGGGTAAAAAAAATTATACTAGCTAAAAGTGCTTTATATTAATGTACAAATGACACTTAATTGCAAAACTAGTTATTCAAATAAAACATAACATATATTTTACCGAATATTATAGAAAATATATTATTTTCATCAATAAAAATAGAATTTTTTTGTGCGAAAGGGTCAACAATTTTAATGTGTTCATAGAAATGTTAATTGTTATATTTTATCAGATTATTAGTGAATATTTGTTATTTTAAGGAATACCTAAAGTTCTGGGGATTGAAGGAAAGTATAATTTGAAGAATTTTCAACTTTTAATATTTTGCAACAAGGAGTGTTTATAACAATGGTTATTATAAAGTTTTCGATTAGTTTGGTAACTAAATTTCATTTCTATATTAATAAAAAGCACTTTTAGCAAACGTTATTTTTTACCGATAATAAGACTATTTGCTAATTTATCGATGCACAAAAATTGTTCCAAAAGTTTCATCCCCCTCGTTAATGTAGAACACACCTCAAATCATCCTCCAAAAACTCAAAAACTCACTGAAATACAATAAGTCGAAAGTTTGCAATTTTCCTTTTCGAAATTGTTTAATTCGATGCATAAAATTTGCTCAGAAAGTTTCATACCGCTCGATAATGAGGAACACACTCAGATTCAATCCCTAAGACTTAAAATGTTTAGAAAAAATTAAACGACTCAGAAGCCTGCAATTTTCATTTATAAAATTATTTCACTTGATACACAGGGATTCATCAAAAAAAGAAAATTTCAGAATTTCGAATCATGTATTGTATTTTTGGTGAATGATTTAATTGTCAGGAGTTGAACTGGGGTGTTCCACATTAGCTGGGAGGATATAACTTTTTTTGCGATATTTAGGCAGTGAATGAAATGATTTCCTTAAAAAATAGTTTAGACTTTTACTGGTATGAAAAAAACTGATTTTTTTTAAAGGAATGTTCGTTTTCTTTTTTGTTTGTTTATACAGTCATATAAATCGCGACACTTTAGTCTGGGACACCCTGTATAACTGTATACACCGAGTTATAGCTAAATCTAATTGTATGAAGACAAAACTTTACAAGACACTCCAGGTATATTTTTTCCGGGTTTTTTGTGCATTCAAACAACCATGAAGGGAGTATGCTCACAAATTCCCAGAAAATAAATTTGTATTACCCAAGTGCTCACGGTTTGTTCATATATGGCATGAATTTCACATCAATATGGACACTTTTTCAATTATATTTTCTATACCACACACACATTCGAATCCCTCAAAATAAATTCGAATTAAATTCGTAAATGATTTATGACAAACTTAAATAAATTTCGAAGAAAAGTAGCAATTGAAATAAAATGTAGATTAACTCTTACAAATTCTGACTTTTTTATCGTTTCAAAATGTTGTTAAAATTATAAATTTATTATATTATTATATTCACCGAGATAATTAAGGATCACCGCCAAGGAAAAAAAGAGAGTATGGGAAATCTTCATATTTTCTAATTATAGAGAAATAGCTAATTGATGTATTAATTAAGAATATAATTGACACTGGAACTAAGGAACATTTGCGTGCTAATTCGGCAGATTCTATAGTATACCATTAGTCGTTATCTTTTACATTACATGTTTCAAGGTTTCCTTCTGAGATGTATAGTTTTTATTACAGACAGTTTCAAATGAATCATGCAATTACTGAATTCGTTAAAGCTGATATGAAAATTTACATAATTTTATACACGGAATCGTCTATTAGAACTATCACCAGAAAAAAATGGAGGCGTGTGTAATACGAAAATAGATGGTGAAGCAGGGCTTGTCGATTTTCAATGCAAATACCGGTTATGTCATTAAAAATTTGAATTTTTATTCGAAGATTGCAAAAACTAACCTAATTACTCCACATGGATTCATCTTATTATACAAAAAAATATATGATTCTAAATCCTTATTGCAAAATAATGTAGGAGAATATGCTGACAAAAAGAACGGTTTATTACATTCTCAGAACTGCTTTTCGATAAGAAATGAAATATTCGTATCATCAGTTATGAAGAAAATTCTATTTTTAAGGTAACAAAATCGAAACGGCCAGCTAAGCAAAAAAAAAGGCACACTTCGATATTTCGGAAACGAATCCAAAGTCTTTTTCGGTTTTCCGTTTTAACGCATAGTTTTTTTATAACAATTACAGATCAATAAAGAATAATGCTATTATTTAAAAACTGCATGAAAAAATAAAAATGGAAGATTCCGTTCGTTTATTATGATTTGCAAAAGATAAAATTATTACAACATTATTAAGTGTTCTTTGATCGGAAACTTCGTTTGAATTACAAAAGTTTGAAATGTGTAGATATATAAAACATTAGTCGTGTCTTTGGCCTCTACTTCCCGTACGAACATCGAAATACGACAGAAGACGGTAATTACTACCCGAACTTAGATTCTCGTCTTTCACAGAATTCCACGTTTTTATGATCGTGCTGGTTCGGAACCCACCTTAAACTGTAGGTCTCCCCCTCCCACCACCAAATTAGTGTGTGGGGGTGTGTGAAGGAATAGGGAAGAAGGTGAAAGAAAAATGTAAACCCTTAGAGGACACATTAAAAGCTTCCATTCTAATAACTTCTACTACTATAAAGATTCAAAACTCGATAACAAAAACGTTATCTAAAATAAATAAATATTTGTCACTTCACCGTATAACAGGATATTTTCGTATATTTTTCAATGCAAGCATTCTTACTGAAAAAACCTTTCTCCAACTAAACAATCAAATCAAGTTTATTTCCTTTTGCCAAGGCACCCTTTACTCTGAGAATCCCTTCTAGCTGCTGAATTCGCAGAAATTTGTCGGTCTCCACTTCGGAATACTAGTTTTAACATCGTAACTCTAAAGGAAATGAGGCACATCAGCATTTGCGGTTCACAATCGAATTCAAGACGAAATTTTTCTTCAGCACAGTAAAATCTTTGGGATTAATTTTATTTCAAGTATAGTATAACCTCGATTATCTGAAGTAATGTTGGGAAAGAGATACCTCGGATAAGCGAAAACTCGGATAATACGAAAGAGTACAAAATTCGGAAAAGTTATCTATTTTTAATATATTTCGAATAAAAAAATAAATATAACATTTAGCAAATGAAAGCAAAGAACTTACGTATGTGGATTTATTTTTGTGGTACAAAGCATTGTAACTAACTTCGCTGCAACGTGAGCTTTGAGAGGGAGTCCGTGGACGAGATATGGGAGGATCTACAAGAGAAAGTGAAAGGTTGTGTGCAAAAGAAGGCATCTAGGAAAAAGAAGAAAGGAATAGTAAAGCCGTGGTGGGATAGGGAATGTAAAATGATGTAGAGAAAGGTGAAAAAGAAGTACAGGAAGTGGAAGGAAGAAACCGCGAAAAGGGAGGAGTACGTAGAAATCAGGAAGGAGTTTAGGGCGATGTGTAAGAAGAAAAAGCAGGGAAAAAAAGAGCTGGAAGAGGAGTTGAGAAGTGCTCAGACCGAAGGGGACGTGTGGAAGATAATTAATAGGTTTAGGAAACGTAGGGTGGGGATAACTGAGAAGGTAGAGAGCGACGAATGGAAGAAATTTTTTAATAATTCATTTCAGGGATCAGGTACTCGAAAGAAAGATGAGGGGATTAGGAGAAACAGAGAGGTAGATAAAGAGGAGCTGAACGACGAAGAGATAGAGAAGCAGATAGGGATGTTGAAAAAATCAAAGACAGCAGGGATTGACGGGGTAGAGAACGAAGCGTGGCTGTTTGGCACACAAGAGGTAAGATAGAGTCTGAAGGAGTCTGTGAAAAAAGTATGGAGGGCGGAGGGATTCCCAAGAGGGTGGAGAGAGGGGTTAATCGAACCACTGTATAAGAAACGGGATAGGGAGAGGCAGGAAAATTATAGAGGAATTACGCTCATGAATACTGCGTATAAAATATACGGGATAGTGTTAGCAGATAGGCTGCGAAAGGATGTTGAGGGAAAGGAATATTGCTGGAGATGCAGGCGGGCTTTAGAGAGAGAAGGAGCACTATTCACAATATTTACGTCTTGCAACACGTGGTAGATAGAGAATTAACCAAAAAGAGTGCCAAAGTGTACGCGTTTTTTATAGATCTAAAGAGCGCGTTCCCGTCAGTGGATATGAGGAGGTTGTGGGAGGTAATGGAAGATAAGGAAGTGAAGAGGGGCCTGATTGAGAGGGTAAGGGAGGTATATGAAAAGACGAAAGGTAGAGTGAGAGGAGAGGAGTGAATCTCTGAGGATCACTTTAGTGCTAACAAAATTACAGGTATGACACATCTGGTTAACATATGGTACAAAAGTAACATGAATAGGATTACTTTTCAATATATTATTTTTTGGATCATATTCTAGATTCGTCTAAAAAATTAAGATTAAATTCGTATTTATTTTGGAACAACTCCAATAAAGTTTGAGAGAAAATAGTCATTTTTATAGAAATTGATATAAGTTGCACAAATTTTGAATGCTTATAGATTGAAATATGTATTTAAAATAATAATAATAATATTAAATTATTCTTTTTACTGAGAGCATTAAGAAAGATTGACAAGGAAAAAAGGGGGTACACAAAATCTGCATCTTTTCCAATTATAGAGGTAGCACTAATTACTCTATTAACGAAGAATTCGATGAATAATATAGCTTATTCCCCAGATTGTAAAGTATATTCTATAGTCGTTCTCTCTTAGATTATGCGTACCAAATTTATTTTTCTTAGATGTTTAATTTTCAGTGGAGTCAGTTTCGAACAGAAAATTTAACTACGAAATTCATTAAAGCTGGTATAATAATTTACACATACAGTGAGACTCTTTTATTGTGCGGGTTCTTGGGCTAGCGTTGGTGGAGAACAAACGCGATATATTACGACTCTGCATCTAGACGTTTTTGTTTGTTCACGCCTGATTGGCATTGTTGTCCGACCCTTTGTCGGTACCTCTGTCCATTCGATCGTTTTGAACCGAACACGATACAACCATTTTTGTTTTTATTGTTTTTTTTCAAGAGAACCTAAGGGAAAGGGTTTCATTCATTCTTTTAAAGCCCCGCATGCAAGGGTAACCCTGTATTCTTTGAGGAGTCTCCCGATATCTCACTTTCACCGTCCAAGACACCTCACCTAGTTGGTGCCTTTTAGCTTTTGGCACGCTTCTTACAGCCCCGCTTAGGGGTTAATTCCTTCGGGATCACCCCAGGACAGTTGTTTGCGACTGCTTATTTATAATTGTCACCATATTTATCAGAAACCCTTGGTAGAAAGACCCTCAAACCGAGGAAGCGTTCAGTGGCTTTGACGTTTGCCCTTTGACTTAATTCTAGAAGAATCAAATATATTTATTGTATTTATTTATTTTCTAAGTAAACTATCAAACCATTTTATATTTTATATATGATTTCCGTCGATTGAAGTTTTCCAACAGCTTCGATAGAGTGAGTGACGCAAGTAGCAAAGAAAAAAGAAGAAAAATGCAATATACAATCAAACAGAAAGTATTCATGTCAACGAGAAAGAAGAATATAATTAATCAGTTATATTGCGACAATAATTCTGCAGAGTAGGTCCATGCCCCACATAATATCACGCTAATTGCGAGGTTGACACCATGTTTTTCGAACGATAAATTTCTTAATGTGGTCCGAGGTGACTACTCAAATAATATATTTCTTTAAATTAAGTCGAGATAGCGAATTAAAATGCGACTAATTGTACTCTTTTACGAGCGGGAATTTCATTAACTGCTAATGTGCTAAACAACTTTCTCTTCTCGATCCCTGGCGAAGTCCTACGTCGACTGCAGCCCCCCGCAGAGTCTGACAGCTATTAATTTTGTGGCTGTTTGCAGAAAGGCAATTTTTTAGATTCGTTACTTTCACCTAATTTCCATGGTGAATTTTTTGAAGCTAAATACTATTAATTTTATTTCCTTGTGTGCAGTACGAAAAATCGAGTGATTTTAAAACTTTGATGCGCACCGAGGACTGAAATTTGCTTGATCTCGCCGTTGTCTAAGAATTGAGTTACTCGTGTTGAATATAGTTCCCGCCTTTCCGCCGCTGTCTCCAATAATCCCGGAATCTTCCGGAAAAACCTGGATGTCTCCAGAGCCAGGAATGACCGCGGATTAACATCCCGAGGCTTTCGTAGTGAACTTAGTATCCTTGCAGCTATATCTTGGTCTGCAGCAGTTATTCTTATGTGAGAGGAATTCCTCCAATACCCTAAAAGTGCCTCTGACGCTACGGCGCGGCTCGAGAAGGCAGACTCTTCAAGCATCCCTTGATGGGATGCGAATTAGTTCGGGTTGTCCTCGATTTTTTGTCTTATGTTTTGCTAAATGCGAAAAACTCTCGACCAGAGCGCACAAGAGCTTCCTCATTTACCGGAAATTCTTTGGTTTTGCCCTCGAATATTTTGCTTAATTACAGCCTTCAATTGTGTCGACCCCGCATCTCTTTACGTTTTGGCGGCATGGTGGAGAACGAACCAAAAAGCACAGCACCAAACACACAGCAGCGGCGAGGAAGCAACCAAGCAGAGGTAAACGGTGGGGGCTTACCCCAAAGGCGGGCAAGACAATGAGCTCAACAACACACAAGCTACGTTCTCAGTTGTTCAGCAGCCACGCAGAGGGGTAAAGCCACCGCCAGGTTGGGCTTCCTCGCGGATCCTTGTGTCCTTTTAATGAGACTTAGTCTTAGGAATTTCATTTGAGATCTTAGTTTTCTAGTGTTTTTAAACTGAAGGACACAAGGACCCTATCGAGATTTTAAGACCTCCGGGTTTCATAATTGATTTTATTTGCTGTATTGGGTGGAAGAAATAGTAACTCTTATTGTGGCTTTCAGCATCCCGATGTCAAGCCCTGTATTCAGCCTAATCGGAGTATTCGGCGTCATTTACGTGTGTAGTTATTTTTTTTACTCGTACTATCAGAATCCCTGAAATTTTGGCTAGACGTCTCAGCATCGCGCAGTTTTTAGCTTTTCGAATATTTATAACAAAATAGAGGCCCAAAACTAAAATTTGATATATTAATCTGATATTAAGTTGGCGTAATGCGGTAGATTGAACTTTTTCATTACTTTTTGCTTTTTTTTGTGACCATTTAGTTTAAATTACCGAAATATTCAAACTGAAACTTCAAAAGTGGCAAAGAACATAATTGTCAAGCAGCAAGTTTAAATTGTGCTTTTATCTTCAAAACCGTATTGTTTCTCCCGAATATGGTATCAAAGATTCAACGACATCGACTAGTTACACTCTTCAACGAATTGACGCCAAGATGCAGTTCCACAAAGATAGATTAGTGGAATAGTGAAACAGTTTTGACTATTTAGCTGGCTGAACAACCTCTAGCATTCACCTTGTTGGTGAAATCTGTCCCAATGTTCTACTAATCGACCTCTATGAGACTGCTCTCTCAAGTTCCCTCTTCTTAAAATGGTCAGGATGTAAGATGAATTGCACAAAGGAGCGTTTTCGTACAAAGCGGTGGAGAAGGTTGCTGAAACGCTTGGCCTTGACTTCAATATCAAGGGTGAGCAAGATGCATCAAATCTTATATATCTCGGGTACTGACTTCTGAAAGCGTGGATTAAGAAAGCACAGGAGAAAAATATTGCAAACTGTTCCTCCACATTGGATGAACGGCATTTTCTACATAAAAGTGGGAAATAAGTCGATGTCGTATGAGCTAACGTTTGCTTTCTTTAAATCACCACGACTGATGTCGCGCATGTGAGGTAGAAACGAACTACATTTAACAGCACAATGCATATAATAGAACTTCATATTTTCAACCATTTTTATTGTTGCGCACTTGAGGCCTGACATAGTTCTCCTTGACTTCGAGAAACGAACCATGTTCGTTATAGATTTTTCGGTACCAGCAGCTTACAAAGGATTTTTGATGGAGATATACTAGGTATCTTCTTTCAAACTAATCTTTCTTAGCATAGTGGTACCAAGATTTTACTTTTGAATAGCCTGAAAAGCATCCCTGCGTATCAACAAGATGCTAAGTCATGTGCGGGCAAAATGCAGAAGACAGTCGTCCTTGGATCTTTCTGTGTTATCAGGGTGCTCAAGAGTTTTTCCGGATCATTACGTTGAATCTGACACATACTATAACTACCTATCTCATGGTCGAAAGACGTGGTTACGCCTCAAATTTTACCGAGATTTCGCTGGGAGCAGTTGTTGTTTTTCATATTATCACCCGCTGCTGAGGAAATCCCGCGGTTATCTTTATGACAAACTATTAATTAAATATATGTAACGCGGTCAATGGTTTATTATAATTTATTTAATTGTTTTAAAAATTAGTTAAAAAGGCAAGAAAGTGAACCTAGATATTTTGGATACGAATCCAAAGTTTCGTCGTATCTTTTATGTCTATTTCCCGTAAGCTTATTTTTGAAGAGGAGATTATAGTTTATTTTCCGTGGTTTTCATATTTTATGTATAAAAAGAAAACACATAATTTAAGTCGAAAATTAAAATTATTTGAACGTTGAAAAAAAAGAAGCATACCAAATCTCAAATTAAGAACGTGTATTAATCGTTACTGCAAGAAAATAAAAATAAAATAAAATTCAGGTAATCAAGTCCTGAAATGAAGACTCACTCTTTATTTATTTGAACACCTCTGTACAATCATACTTTTTGATGAGAATTTTAATAAAGAACAATGGGCTTTCCTTCAAAATCTAACTCTACACCAAAAATATGAGCAGAGGAAGTAGTTTTGATTTCGAAAAACAGAAAATAGACAGTTCACAAGTGGCATTTTTCGTTTTCTCGCTGCGTTCGAACGCCGACGCTTATGACTCTCATTGTGGACCGGCCCTCAGAGAATCCTAGACATGTTGAAGGACAGGATCTTGCACAAGAAACTGCACAGGTAATTTTAACGGTTCCTAATTAGGAATTGGGCGAATAAAAATGTACATGATCCTGAAGTGAAACCTGCATCGGCAAAGGAACCATTTAATGATCCTGTATACCTTCCTGTAAAGGTTCTTTTGCAAAGTAAGCTTGGGCGCGGAATTCTGTACAGTGGCACATATAGGGTCATTTATAAAAAACCGCTGCGAAAACAAATGTGACTTTTAGTAAGAAAGATTTTTTTCATCTTATTCCTTTAAAAATTAAAGCTAATAAACAACACTAAATAAACACTCTTAGAAAATAAAGAAAAATAATTTCCATACCGCAGAGATTTATATTGAATAATAGTTCTTTGTAGTTGTGACTCAAGTTTTTAAACTAAAAATGTAACGCTTCCGGTTAAAAAAAATTGTAATTTAACAAGTTTGTTATCAAGCCATTCTTGTTGGTTGAAAATTAAACTGCTTTCTTTCTATAAATAGTAGGTGCAATGCCCCCCC